>NC_136067.1:228880069-229405519 GCF_964261635.1 Lissotriton helveticus | reverse complement strand
CGAAGGGGTTAAGATAACATTCTTCAAGGGAAGAGACTAGCAGCCATAAATATACTGGAAAGGTGTACACGTGCATAATGTTAATCCCAAATTAAGGTTCCACTGTGGCATCACAAATGGTTTGGGAGGGAACATGTTTGTCAAACCTTTAATAAACTGCTTCACAACAGTTGACTTCCAACAAGGACTGTTTGCCTGGTAAAAGTGAGAAGGATGAAAACGCAGGCACTCAGTCTATTACAGTGTTGACTGCAAGACCTTGATGGACTAAAGACAAACCAAACAAACGTAAATCTGACAGATTTGCCCCTAAGAGGTCAGTGTTACATGCACCACACCAATGTACAGGCTTGTCCAAGTGGCAAGTAAAAATTGTTTTCATTGACGGGCGTCTGGCGGTGAGGATGACAGATACCACTTAAGTTGGCAGATCGAAAGCAGTTAACTGCCACAGTTCAATCTTCATGCATGTAGGTATAAGTTGAGCAGATTCCAGTTGAGGAAGTTGCCCTGCTGAAGGGACAGGATGTCCTACCGAAGCAGTAGTCTGATCAGTGGACAGATTATCATACTGTGGAGCTCTGGGTACCTCTCTCATTGCCCAATCTCGAGCCTCTAGATCGATTTGGGCCCAGTCTTTTTTGATATTCTTCAGAACTTGTAGCAGAAGAGGTAGCGGTGAGAAATGTACTGGTGTCCCTTGTTTCATTGCAGCTGGAATGCATTTCATAATGACTGTTTTTGTGGAAATTCCACTGCACAAAAGTGTTTACAATATGCATTCTTGACAGTGGCAAAACGATCTAGCCAGACTTCTCCCCATTGGTGGAAGATACACTGCGCCACATCAGGATGCAGACTCCACTTGTGATGTGGCAGACAATTTCTACTCAATTCTCAATACTGCCAAGTGATTGGTGACCAGAAAGATGTCCTAATGCCCTAGCCATCTCACAAAAAGCACAAAGTATCCTGTCTCAAGACCCAGAACACCATTCCACCCTGCTTGTTGCAGTATCCCACAATGGTGGCGGTGTCTTTGAGAACCTGCCCCTGCCTCCCCTTGATGGACAGTAAGAATACCTTCTCTGTCAGGTGAGTAGCCCATATCTCTGATAGATTGATGTGGAGCTGGAGACCTGAGCCCTCTGATCTCCAACTTCCCCAGGTGGGTGCCTCCCCTCCCACCCTCCATACCCATCCCCCAAACCAGCTGCAATACATCTGTCACCGCTGTTGGATCTGGGTGGATAAAGGAGAGTGGCCTGCTGCTGGGTAAAGAGTAATCAGGCAGCCACTTCTGCAGATCTCGAACAGTTTCCACCAATACCTAGATGTGTCGGAAAGGAAGTGTTGATGCTTAGCCCACTTGAATTTCAGGGTCCAATGCAGGATTTGTATGTGCCACCGGGGTTGGTTAACAAGGCGGAAACGCCATGCCCAAAGGCCAAGAATCCTTAGAGCCATTGTCACCTGACCCAGTACCGTGCATGAAACATCAGGATCATAGCCAAAATTTCTTGGGTCATTACAGCAGGACAAAGGCTAAAAACTCCACTGTGTTCAGGACCGCCCCAAAGAATGGAATTGAAGCCTCCTCGAGGGAATCTGGTGAGACTAGGACTCGTTTATGGTGAAATTAAACAGTGTTGAAAGTTAAGCTGTCATCCAAAGGTGGTCCAGGACTGACTGCGCCATGCCAGTCTTCTGCAGCCAGTCAACAAGGGGGTGAAACACAGTAACTTCCAACCTCTGAATATGGGCAGAGAACACAACCACCACTTCTTTCTTCTTTTTTTTTTTTTTTTTTAAATTTAATTTTTTTAAATTCTTTTTATTAACGTTGCAGAAAACAGTGGTGATTGTCACAGTAATACAATACATTACTTACAATTGTACCTTAGGAAGCCAAAACTTACAGGACATGTAAGGTTGGAAATACTCATTGCAGTTTATCGCTAAGCAGTCAACAATGCGAGTGGTTCGTCAACCGGGGCAACCTGGGGGGGTTCGCATATATGACCCCTGTATTCGTTCCAGTTGGACCATATTGCAGCCCACTTCCGGGGACACCCCCTGGCCACATAAACCGTTTTCTCCTGAAGCATGCACCAGTCCGTGTCTGTTTTCCATGAGACCACTTTCGGAGGATCCACTGCCCCCCATAGCCTAGCGAAGTTTCTCTTTGCTATTGCGAATCCCAGTGTGGCCCATGTCCTCCCACGGGGTGACAGGTCAGTGGGACAACCACCACTTCTGTAAACACCTTAGGGATGCTGACGATGCCAAAGGTGAACACAGCAACTTGAAAATGTTTCTGACATGCTGTGAACTACAGATAATGCTTGTAGGACTGCGTCCTGCAAATCCAAGGACATCATCCAATCTTCTGGGTCCAAATAGCACGTGAGGCAATGTGAGCATTTTTAATTTGTCCTTCTGTGGGAAGGTGTTTAGGGGTCTCATGTCCAAAATAGGTCTAAGTCGCCCATTCTTTTTTGGGATGGGGAAATAGCGAGCACAACAACTCCTGCCTTTCTCCGAGTCTGCTGCCCTCTCTATGGCACCCTTGACAAACAAGCATTCCTCCTGTAGCAAGATCGAAAGATGTTGTTCTGAAATTAATTGTGATGTGGGAAGAATATTGGTTGGGGAGGAGAGAAAAGGTAGGGTGTAGCCTTATTGAACAATTTGCAACACTTACCTGTTGGACTTGATGGATCGCCCAGCTGGGAGGATGTGCTGGATCCTGCCTTGTACTAGGTGGGCATGGGCCTCTAAAGGCACACCAAGTGGTTTGGTGGTTGTTGTACCGGGGAGGAGAAGATAGAGGGCTGATAAGCCCCTTACGCGCAGGCCTGCAGTGCCACACCTGTGTCCCGACAGGACTTGGTTGTCTACTGCATCACTGACTTGGAAGGTTGCTTCTGCCTATATGTCTGCCCCATGGATTAGCCCCTAAATTTTCCGAACTGGTGGTTAAATTGTTAGGAGGAGGGTCTACAGATCCAAGGAATGCGCTGTAGTCTTTAAAGCATTCCAAAACAGAGCAGGCCTCCATCCCAAAGGGCATATCCATTAGCATAGACTGTGCATTGATGAACAAATCAATGGACCTCATCCAGGCATGTCTACTAACGACAACCCTAGTACTCCGTGTCCTGCCGATGCAATCTGTGGTATCAGGACTGGTTTGGCTAACATACTTGACCATGTCCTGCCTAACAAGTATTGTGTGAGATAAGGAGGCCCAAAGATCGCCCTGAACTGCTGGCAAGATCTCGCTGGTCATGTCCCAAAGTGACTGTATCGAACAACAGAGTTTAACAGAGGGACTGCGTTTATGGACTGCAGTGCCAAGCTGCCAGCAGAAAACATACATTCACCTAAGGCATTAATCCTTTTAAGTCCTTTGTCTGGAGGATTTGTTGGAAATGAGCTAGAGTTCACCTTCACAGTCGCGGCCTAGACAATAAAGCCCTCATAAGTGTAAGTGTGCGTTACATATATTGATCTGTTTTGTCAGTGGTAATTAAAAAGCATGTACCCAGGAGATAATTATGATCTCCGATTGTAGGGAGAAATCTTAATTCCCCTGACCTAATCTAGATGCCTACACTAAAAGGGATGGTTCCCGAGGTGCTATCACCTAGCCACATGGCATGTGAAAAATAAGTGATAGATTACGTGGCTTCAAAGAAAATAAATTGGTTTGTTTTATTGTCCCTGGAGAAGAAAATAAACACCCTCTTGACTTAGATGGATATCAGTGCTGATTCTTAAATATGTAGTTTAGCTGCAATTGGAGGTTGAAGAAACACTTCAGGGAGGCACTTTCATTTTGTGACCGTAATCAGTGGTTGTTAAACTATTATAGCAATTCACCATTAAAAGAATGCTCTTGTGAGACAGGCTTCCAAGGCATAGTCTTTTCTATTTCCAGGCGGTGTCGTGGCCAGTCTGTGTGTCTTCATGAAAGCTTTTATGGCTATTATGTTATAGTTAAGCAACATCCGTTGCCTTCCACATCATGTACTTCTCAATACAATTTGCTGGGCTGTTATCTATCCAGACTTAACTTTCAATGAGCTGTTTTTGGGAACTGGTTTAAAGATGGACAGGCAGCTTGGGCAAACTGGCCTAAACAATCTGTTTGCTCCACTCTTACTAGCTCCCAAACAAACGGAATGGATATGGTAGAACATAACAGTACAACGGATTTACCCACTTGTTATAATAACCTTCGTCCCCTCCATTCGGAGAGCTTCCAAAGACCCACTATAATTTCCCACGGCTTTTGTCTATTTAAGAGATCACCCTGCTAGTTGACAAGTATTGAGACTTGAAGCATACAGGGGTTTCTAGGTGGTGGAACAGTGCATTGGAGAGCTGCTGGTTCACCTTTGACTTAACTACTTGGTTTTAGTTTTTAATATAAACATTAAGAAATAGCTTAAGATTAAGCAGATATCAATATGATATGACACTAGTATCCCACGTACAACATAACATGCACAGCATGATGCTGAGTTCCGTTAGTGAGCATTACTTGTTCTTAAACACAGTTCAGCTCAGGAACTATTAACAGTAGTAATGTTTCTGAACCACTGAACATGTGGCTCTTAGTTCTAAAAGACTAGACGATCATACCGTACTCGTGTGTAGAACATTTTCCCGTAAGATGAAAGTATTGAATGCACCTGCCATAGCCATTGTAACTGGGAAGCCTAAGTATATGCATCACTCTGCACTGTCACAGCCTGTTCCTCCCATCCATTAATAAGTCCATTTTTATCTACTGACCTCATAGGATGCACAATGACTTCATTCTTTGATGCCAACGATTTCTTTTATGTTCTCAAAAGATGCTTTGTACCAGCCTGCAAAGTATCCTTCTGGATTCTGTGCTTTCCAAATGTCTTCTGGATCACAGTTTAAGTAATGGTTTCCTGCAGAAGATTAATTTCTACAAATGATTTCCTTCTGTATGGGCTTTTAGTGCCTTAAACAGGTCCTCTAAGTTCTTTCCTGAATGATCTGAAACTCTTTCCCTGATTGTGTGCTCCATAACCCTTACACCTGATGGCTACAGGGCTTTGTGGCTTCTGCTACCTCTTTGTGAAAAAGAAGGGGGGTGAAAAACTTTTGTGACGAGCACATCTCCTCTTTGATGATCTGTTCATTTGAGATGACCCATCCAGTGGGAAAGAAAAGAGCGGACTGCTTCCAAACGCAAGTTGTGCACTTGTCTCTTTGTCTGAGGCTCTTGTCTCTTTGTCTCATTGCCTTCAATTCACTTATTTGTACTTTGTAACATACATCAGCCCACACTCAGAACTTCAAATAAGAACTTGGCAATGGTTTTTATCACTACTCTTATTCACCACTCCCAGTTTCCACCTCTGTTCCACTTAACATTACCAGTATGGTGCTACACACACATATAACCGAGAGACCGGTGTAGCAGGTCAGCATATGTCAAGGTTGTTGTTCTTTACTGCAAAGCACACTGAGACCTAAAGGTGATTTGTGCGCTCTATAAAAGCATCTGACTTATGAATTATTTCGAATTCTGAAGGGAGCAACCACAGATCCCTGATACCTCAACAAGTCCACAGAAGCCTTTAGGCTAGGGAAGTTGTCCAAGACCGTTTCAACATGATCTGCAGCTCTGCAGACTGCTCTCCCAAAAAAAGGCACCTTATTAACATACAGCCACTGGTCTCCTCAATCTTACCCCAGCACGTGGTGATCTGGCTGCTAAGGTTCGTTATCGGTTATCCACTCGTCAACATCCCAAAGGTGTAATGGTCCCTAATCATTAAATTGTAGTTTTCCACAGACTCTCCATATAATTACTTATATGTTCTGTTGACATGTATATTTTCACACCAGTTAACTCTTCTGAATGTCTTCTACGGATCTGTACCTTTTGAGCTGTAGCCTCTTTTTTTGGGTGTGCATGTACCCTACCCTTAAATATGTTGCAAAGTTTACTCATGCCTTTGACAGCGTTCCTAAAGATCTTTCAAACATTTATAATAAACCAATGATTTTGGCAGTTTTGATATTTAGAGCGACCAATGACCTGTTGGAATATTCCAACTATTAGGTAGTCAGCTGACAAGGACAAGTCACTTTACGCGATCCAGAGTTCTAACATAGTCAATGAAGATTCATCTCACAAGAAGACTAACGTAATCTTCTGTAAATGAACTATCCAACTTCCTCCACCCTTAGAGATCCAGCTGTACTGAATCCTTCACTATTTTCCTACAGAATAGCTTAACCATTTTTCCCAGGGAAAAAAAATCACTCACTCCTCAAAGAAGTGTTTTGTCAAATGGCTTCCATCCTTAGCTAAAACCATTAACTTATGTTGGAAATTAAATGGAGCACCAAGATAAAGAAGAAGAATAGATAAACAGTCAACTACTCAGAGCATCAAAAAATATATTGATCTCAAGATCTTAGAAGCCAATCTGTTTTTTGGATCATTGATGAAATTAAAAGCTTGATGAATGGTATTACAGTCTCATACAATCATCAGTGCAGTTTTTTATCCGATTTTGGAACACCTCACCTTTCTGATTACAGATGCTCGTGAGTATATCAGGCAGATTGGAAATCGGGCAGTATACAAGTAACTGCATGGTGATAGGATTAAAACTGGAAATGGATGAGTTCAGTACCCAAAAAAGACGCTGATTTGGTTAATAATGTATGTTCTGCATGGTAGTGAAAATAAATGTTGCTCAAAGATAAATAATTTAGATCAACTGTACTAATAAACACAGTTTCGCACTTTTATTATTACGGTGCAAAGGTCAAATTCGAGTTTGTTACTACAGGTGAGCAAACCTGTCATCAGAACACTTTTACTGTCTCAGATTGCTGTACCAATTACTTTACATAGGGAATAAACTCTCCTAACAGTCACAAAGGTCTCTTCAATTTGATTTTACTTCATTGCACAAATTGAGCCTTTTGCATTCTAGTTTTGGTTAAATACCTTTCGGTAAAACAAATACGCATGAAAAAATGCAGTGGTATAAACCGTATACGCACAAATGCAGAGTATAACATTCTACGCCTTATTACCATTGTTGAGTGAGGAGGGGCATCCATTCTGAAACCCACAAATTCTTCACCTGTTTTCAACAATGGTCTACAGAGGGAGTCTGTATAGATTCCCCATGAAAGGCGACCTAAAAGCCGCATCCATTCTCTGAGCTGCATATGGGAAACCCTTCAGAAGAACAAGCAATTACTTACAGATTTTCGGTTTACTGACCTGTATACCTCGTTCATACTCTAGATCTAAATCCCTAACATTACAGAAATGTCCACCTTGCCTTGTATAATCATTCTTTTGGTGTGAAAAAAGGTTCCCCTAGAAGGTGGTAGTACTATATTGAGGTGTGGTATCATTCTAAATTAGAAAAATGTAGCAAAATGACTAATTATGTAACTCATGTGGAACAATAATATGTACCCGGTGACATATTCTGAAATTAAGCAAGAATGAGTATATACATTTGACTTGGATTCTTAGCTCATGCCCTTTGGGTTTGTATGGGCACGTGCATCAAAGCATATCATTATAGTGAGTGTTAGGAACCGAATAACAAGCATTTGCAATGCAATAGGACTCGCATCTACGCAAGACCTATTGTATTGCAAACGATAGTCATCACGGACAACGGTAGGCGGGGGAGAAGGCGTGAACAATGGGCGGGCGAGAGAAGGCACGGACAAAGGGGGGGGATTAGAGAAGGCAGTTAGAGAACCTCATTAAAGAAAATAGTGCTCACAGTTTAAATAACACGTACTGTGTAACACTCGAAGTAAAGGGGCCAGTCGTCATGGGAGGTGACAAATGAAGAGGAGGCAGTACTAAGGAGGGACTAACGAGCCTATTGATGAATCAGAAGCCAGCATTTAGGACAGACAATGACACAAGCCAATGGCAAATATGGGCGGAGAGTGGCCGAGGATTCTATTCCCTACTTGACTACAATAAGTCTTGCAGAACAGCGCATGCACCCTGGCTCAGGCTAGACCTAAAAATAAGCGCATGCACGCTGGCTCAGGCTCGACCTAAAAATAATTACCCATATACTATTATTTTGTCTACAGACTTTAATCTGCTCGAGGATGGGTAAACTTTGATGTACTGACTCTTGATAAGAAAGAGACTCTGATTAGGTATGACTACATTGACGTACATATTCAAACAAGTGTCATAATTCAGGAATTTAAGGCAGACATTTGCTGCAACTGGTGGTGTTTAATGAAGAGCCGGCGTGCAATAGTGACCCACTCAGGATATAAATGTTGGAATCTAGCTGTCATCAATAGCTGTTCAATAACTAGAAGTGTGAATTCTACATAACTTTTTCAACATCTAAGGTTAGTTGTTCATATATATAAATAAAATGTTTACCATTAGCAGGTCTAATTGTGGGTGATTCTCCACTTTTATTAAATTGAAAGCATGTCATTAAGAGAGGAGAGCTTGATACAGCAGAATACTACTCTTTATTCCTGCAAACCTTGGTTCTTTGCTCAGTAGCTTTCGGATTATAACCATTGCCTCTACAACTATGTAGTTGTGTGGCCTCGGCGTTTTCAGCATGATTATGGGTTTTCTTCACTTGCCACTTTTTTTTTTTTTATTGCTCTTTAAGAAACATTTTACTTGCGTGATGCAGAGGAACCCTTTGTAGGCACAATTATCGTATCTCTGCATGTACAGTTGTCCGTTATCGCAAACCATGTTGGATCAGCTGCAAGGACAGGGCAGACTCACTAACAACATAGCATAGGTAATCAACGTGTCTGGATTCTCTCTGAGATGTGTGCAGTGTTTTCTTATAGTAGTGGTTGTCAGGCTGCTGGTCAAGTGGTCTGTGTGTGACACATTGCGATTGTGTGGAGTGGAGCTGGAGAGAGTGTGAGGGTGGTGCATCCCCGGCGCACATTGAGTTGCTGTTCCAGTTCCCTTATATCATTTGTGTAGTGTGTTGTAAGCTACAGAGGTTGCAGATCAGATCCCAGCTGTAGAGCCAATACAGTAGTATGGTGTCCAATTTTGTGATTTGTGGGTTTTTACCTGCACAAATGCACAATCTGTCCTCAGTCTGTGCCGTGTTTCAGAACTTGAGCTTCTTTTGGCGATGGGTGGGGGTGGTTGTCGCCTTCCAATGTATTGCTAAAGCTCACTGCGCCAATGCCATATCAACAAACTTAGACTCCGCTTTATCCGTTCAGGGACGTGGCCTCATGCCCAATAAGCACGTCTTCAGCGAGTTGAGGGGGTATCTGCCTACAATCTGCTCAACATGCGTGCATATCTCATTCTAATGGGTTCTCAGCACGGGGCATTGCCAAGTCATGTGAAAGTCAGTGTGCTTCGATTTACATTGTGGGTATTCATGCAAAACGGCTGGGGAGAGGCGATGTTTCTCGCCGGCGTTAAATACTTGTGGTGTACATAATTGAACTGTAGAACTTTAGACACACATTCCTGGAGACCTTGTAGATGTGGGTCAGGATTTGGGCCCAGTGCCTATCCAGTAGTTTGAGTTGAAGATCCTGGCTCCAGCACAGATGAAGGGTGAGCAGCACTGCAGAATCCTCTGCAAGTATGACTCTATACATGTCAGTAATCCGGTGTGTTTTGGAACTCCAGTTCAAAAGGGAGTCTTAGGGTGGGGGGGCAACCAACTACAGGGAGGTCTGCCCTCAGGATAGTTTGGGGAACGGAGCAGTCCGAATGACTAATCCGATAATAATAGGACTGGACCATTTAAACTTTACTTGTAGAGTGTTGAGGGCCAGGAGGACACTTTGTTGGAGGTTGGGGCTATCACTGTCAAGTCTGCATTCCCACATCACCATGTCAGATTATCAGCAGGGACCAAGGAGGATTTGATGATTTTCCTGCAATTCTTCACCAGGGTATCCTTGGTGGTATTAGTGGCTTTTGAATGGTATTTGCAAATTTCCTCCGATGCTGAAGGGTGGGGGGGGGGGGGGGGGGGTGAAGGGGATGGATTATACTGGCAAGGGAAGTGGTGCGTGCAGGAAGGGCCTGCTGAGTGGAAGCCGGGAGGGCGGGGTATAGTATTTTTGGATTTTTTTCCTATGTTGGTCACAGTGGTGTTATGGGGAGACCGCTGGCCCACAAATATTATTTCGCATTAATAACATGGATGTCGTGCAAGTAGTTTATTATTTCTATTTCAGTTACGTGGGATATATTGCGTTATTCCATTCAAATAGTACAGACATCATAATAAACATTGTTCGGCTCATTATATTGTACGTACATCAGGAAGGTAAAATCTACAAGTGGAAGGCTGGGGTGCTCCCAAGTCGGTCTGTGGCATCCAGAGCTTCCTACTAACATGGGGCGATTGCATGCAATGGAGATGATTACCGGGATCATGTATTGGGTCGTGCATATAGTTAATCGTCAGTCATCTCGGGTATTAACGTTGCCCTAGGGTTTTTTAGTTGAATTGCCTGAAATTTGAAATTTTGTTTAGAGCACGGAATGTGCCAGGCGCGGACAATGTCATTGCGGATGCTTTGTCTCGTTTACAGTGGGAGAGATTCAATGGACTGGCCACGGAGGCAGATGGAGTCAGGACCAGGATGCAGCTGGAGCTTTGGTCAGTAGGCGACAAAGGATACTTAAGCTGGTTTTAGTTACTTCTTTGTCGACGTGTTGGGCATATAGTCAGGCTTGGGGGGCGGGGGGGAGTTTTTAGATAGTGGGGCACGCAAGCGGGAGGACGCTTGGTCAAGGACTGAGAATGTTGTTCACTTCATTTTACAGTTGATCGAAAAAGATAAGTCCAGGGTGACTATCGCAGGCAAACTGGTGGGGATTGCCTTCATGGGGAAACTTTTTTGGGACTGAACTGCGTCGGCAGCAGGTGTAGAGGCGTTTATTTGGGAGGAAATGCACCCGTTCACAGCAGGGTTACAGGTATGGTTGCATAGGTCTAAGATGGAGCAGAGGGGTCACGGCATTTAAGTCTTGGTGCAAAGGTTTCCATTTCAAGTTGTCTGCCTCCTTGCGTGTGAGATTGGCGGTAGGTTTTGTGTTTAGACATGCTGATGGTAGACTAGTACTGGCATATAAGCTATTGGCCTTTTTATGACGAGGTCTGACTCCGCTTGGAGTTGAGGCTAAGGATTTTGGGACTCCTTCATTTAGCATAGGTACGGCCACATAGGCAGGGAGGTGGGGCTGCAGCAGAGAGGATATCATGGGCCTGGTAAGGTGGGCATCTAAATGTTCTAAATGTTCAATGGTATGTTCGGGAGGGGGAAGGTGTTTTCTAAGACAATGTTTCCTGCTTATGTATATTTTGTTGTTTTCCAGGTTTGGTCCCAGGCCCGAGAGATCGCTGAACTTTCTATTTGGATAGTTAGTCATTCATTTGTTAATTGGGTTGCGAGGAAGTCAAAATAGAGTGGATTTGGGGCCTTGTTCGGATTTGCCCCCCACCGTTTTTTAGTTGCGATGGTAGGGTGGAAGTGGGGATACGGTGGAATGAATTGCTCCCCTATTTGAATAGGTTGTTTGTAAGACATTTTTGGGGGGAAATGATTTAGTGGTTCAGAAAAGTGTTTTCTTGATGAGAGGTATGAAGGATACGTTGCTGGGCAGAGGCTGCCACAATAGGTGGACCAAGTTTATACCTCGTAGGGAGTGTCGTGGGCCATTGAAGTTCGCTGCGATAGAAAGGGCAAGGTGGAAGATGAACCGGGAGATGAAGGTTTTTGGTAGAGAAAAAGGAGTTACAAGGACAGAGCATTCAGAACTTAAATAAGGCGCAGTGGAATTTTTTTAGAGGTGATGGTGTTTCTAGTCTCCTACTTTGGGATGCTATTTACTTGGCTCAGGAGGCCCTAGCTATAGCGTTGAAGGTCCGTTAGTGTTTAAGGGGTTTTTGGTGGCGGTGAGGGGCAAGAAAAGACAGGCAAGACTTTTTCTGGGTGGCTGTTGGCAGAAAATTGCCATGGTTAGCCAAATTTATGGCTGCTGACAGCGGCAATCCAGGCTGAAAGGGAACAAGTAGACAAACTCACACCTGGACGAGGTAGGAAGTTGAAGGTTCATTAGGAAGTCAAGTTAGTTACTGGTTAACAATTACTGTAAAAGTGTACAGGAAGTGAAAGGTCTCAATTGTTGAGGATCAGCCCAGGGGAAAGTACAGGATTGCAGGTTTTAGTTTTGTGGGTGGCCGTAGTTTAACATAAGCAACAATTTTGTATAGTGAGGTTGTAGTTTTGTAAGGTGTCAGACATAGGTTTATAATTGTGATGTCCATCTGTTTCAATAAAAGCTGCCTTTTTCACACGATTTCGGTATCAGTGGTTTGTGCTGCCTCCCATAATCCACAATTCTCCTGTAGGATCTGTGTCTGGGCAACCCCAGGTGTCCACTGTCACGCTCCAAATGGCGGCATATGTGAGAAATTGCCCCAGAGAGAACACCTGTACTTCGCAGAATGCCGAAAAAGAGAGTTGTGTCCTTAATTCATGCAATTGTCCCAGGGTGGTCAATCCTGCGTCAAGCCACTGCTGCCAGACGGTGCTTTTTGCCATGCACACTCAGGCAGACAAGCACCAAATGAGCAGGTCCAGCAAGCTAGCCTCCCTGCACCACCGTCGACGTAGATACCAGGCCCAGCAGTGTCTGATCACGCGTACCAACAGAGGGCTACTCGTGCCACTCGGGGGCGGGCTGGAAGGGGCACATTATATCGGACAGGACGATCGTGCAGGACACTCTGGGCCAGGGTAGGAGGCCTCCAGCAGTGCGTCCGATGTCATCGGCCATTGTAGTAGAGCTGCTGGGTAATAGGCATTCTGCCAGAGGCATAGTTGGTCTAGGGCTGTCCTTTGCCTCCCCGCTGCCGATAAGCCAGAAAGCCACGTGCTGAGGTCTTAAAATATGGACTTGGGCAGTGACAGCAGAAGATTAGCAAACCCAGCAGTCGTGGTAGGGCTATATCTTTGCCAACACAATTCGACTCATAGGTTACATCGGCAATCACTGCCAGAACTTTGACAATTGCCACAGGGCCATTATCACCCTGTCTCTATTGTTCACTCAGACTGCAGCCAGATTCCTGGGCATGTTTACAACAAGATACTTGAATGCTTTATGGGTAACCGGTTTTTCCAGTGGCTCCTCCCTCAAAGAAAAAGGGCTTAACCATTGGACATTGGGAATACAGAGGACTGGTGGATGTTGACACGGAGACCCGACTGCTCTCCAAAAGAGCGCACTTCTTCCATGATCTGTGCTATACCCCTTCTAACATCACATAAATATATTCAGATGTCCCTGCATATAAAGATATGGCAGGATTGTGGCCTGCTATTTGTATTATATGTTTGGGGCCTTCAAGGATTATCCTGCATGTCAGGAGCACCATCGCCAGTGAGAAGAGCAGCGGCAAGAGTGGGCACCTCTGCCTAGTGCCTCTGTGTATATGCCAGAGGTCAGAGTACTCTTGCTCTGTTCTGACTCACGCGGCTGGGTTTGTGTGCAGAATTTTCATGTTATTGTTTCAATGCGGAAGCCCATGCGGCAAACATCATGAATAGATACTTCTACAAGAGGCTATCTAACGCCTTCTCCGTGTCTACAGCGACTGACGGCAGCAGGCACACAAGGTTGAGACATTTTGTGTTTATTAAGAAACGTGAGGTCTGTCCACGGGGCTCCTACTCACCCCTCTCCCTGCCGTAGCAGTTCCCAGGCACCTGAGTTTGTGTGTTGAGTCGCCATTGAACCATCCAAATTCCTCCCATGAGTTTCTACCTCCAGTATCATCAGTGGAAAAACATAAAGCACAAAGCAACATCCTCCACTTCAAATTCCCCCAGGAATAAGATCAGAACCATACCCCGCACAATCAACAGAGAACTATGAAACCATAGAAACAGAAACCACTTCCCTCCCATAAAAAAAGAGGGGTATGCAGCAGTGGTTGAGAGAGGTCTGCTGACAATAATGCAGAAGTGATAAGAGGTAGGCAGGAAAAGGGGGCGACTTGGAAGTAGAGAGTGGAAGAGGGTGTGGTGGAGTAGGAGCAGAGAGGAGAGGAGGGTAGACAGGAGTGGGTATTGGCCACAAGGTAGAAAAGAAGAGCCTTAAGTTGGAGTATAATACAAAGGCTCCTAAATGTCTCGAGGGGGATGTGGGCGCTGAAAGCCCCCCAGTAGAGGACGTCCATGAAGTGACCTCTCCACTTGGCCAACGCGCTGCATTGTTAAATAATTCCCACAAAATGATGGGGGGGTCTGTCAGGTTCCTGCCGTGGTAATGCCTGTGTCTGCTCGTGTTGTCTCAAACTATACCAAATCGTCTGCTGAATCTTCACTGCTAATTTTAGAGGCAAGTACAGTATTCGTGCCCCCCAGTGCTGATTCTGTCGGCATCAGTCTGAGCTTTGCCTGGTTTGAGGGCTGCTCTGTGTCCCACTCTGTCCCATCTCCCTCTCCTCTGGCATCTGGGATGCAGAGATTGTTGTGACCAGTTCAATTGTGTACTGAGCAAGGATGTAGAGCTGTGCTGCTGCGCCCAGTCACGGGCCTCAGTTGTTTCTGTGAAGAAGTGCAATTTGCCGTCTTGGGTTATTTGAAGTTAGGTGTTGAAAAGCAATGAGTATTTTACTCCCATGTTGCGCAGTATGCATTTCACACCGAGTAATGATGCTTGGTGCTTTTGGACCACCAAGACCAAGGTGTAATCTGGGAAGAAGAGTACCTCGCCGTTGCCCACCACATAATGTCCAACTGACCTGCCCACCTTTAGGATGTCACTGTCTTTAAAGTGTAATATTTTGGTCACCACTGGGGCCTCGCTGGCACTTTATACACCCGCTCCAGAGTGAAGAAAGCAGCCGGACCCTGTGACGTCACCACCCTGGTCAGCCACTCCTCCATAAAGGCCACTATGTCTTGTTGTTCTGTGTCCTTGGGGAGACCCACTAGTGGGATGTTGTTGCGGTATGCCTCCCCCTCTGCATCTTTAGCCTGTTCCTCCAGTCCCTGTATCTGGCTTGTGAGGTTGTGCATTGCGCTATGGAGGTCTTCCATCTGCACTTGTTGCAGAGTGGATTCTGTGACAGTCACTCTGTCTCTGTTTATTTATTTTATTTTAATTGGAAATCGGGTATATACATAATTACATTGGCTGATTATTCTTACATTTGTTTTACATCTGCAGCAATGGTCTCAATAGTAAATTCACCTAATTTAACAATACGATTTACATCTTTACATATTTACACATATTAACACCTGTCTCTAAGTTTTTTTTTTTACAACAAATTTTATTAGTCATAGTTCACATATATTGCACAGCTCCAGAAACCGGAGACTACTGCACACATCAATAGAACAGTAATGGTTTCCTAGACGTTCTTTATAAAGAAACAAACAACCCCTCCCTCCACCCCCTCCCCCCGTTGCCTCGAAACCGCCACCTAAAAAAAATATAGAACATAAGAAAGCTTGCCAGGTCCATCAAGACACTCAATGCTCTCAAATAATGAACCATCTGTCAAATCGTTGGGCGGACGGGCCTCTCAGGAGGCGGTCCAAATCCTGGCCACTATAGTCCGCCCACCTCTTCCAGATCTTAAAATGCTTACAAGGGCAACCCCGGGCTACGAACGCAGGCGGTCAATGATGGAGCCCGAGGCTCCTTCCACTGCGTGGCAATGTCCCTCTTTGCCAATGTAAGGCCCAGTAACAATAGGTGGCGCTTGTATCTATTGCCTCCAATCCCCTCCATCGCGTGTAATAAAGCCAGTTTCGGTGCGCATGGGAGCTCCCATGCCAATACATCAGACAGACAAGCAAACACTCCATTCCAGAATCTATGCAGCGCTGAAAACCCCCAATCGGTGTGTAAAAGCGTACCCTCCTTAGTGCCGCATCTAAGGCAGTCGGGGGAGCTAATCATGCCCGCCCTCCAAAGACGCTCTTGTGTAAAGTATGTGCAGTGTAAATACTTAAACTGGATGAGTCTCAGTCGTGTAGAGGTAGCTGCTTCCCTCGGACTTGCCAAGGCCTTCGCCCAGTCCTCCTCCTCCAAGTCCCCAACATCCCTCCCCCACGCCGTCCTAAGTCTGTGTAGGTCCATGGAACAGTGGTGGACTAGGGTCTGATAAATACAGGAGATTTTTTTTATCTGATAGATCACCCATAAACAGCTTGGCCTCCAGGGGGCTAAACTCGGGAAGGGAATAGGTTCTTCAAGTAAGGTGTCAATGCGTGCCTAAACTGGAGGTACCGGAAAAATTGGGCACGAGGCATCCCAAAATCCTCTTGCAAGTTCTGAAAGGACTTCAGGGTACAGCCCGACATGACATCGCCCAATGTGGAGACCCCGATCGCATCGCATCCCATCCCTGGAAACCCTGTTGTGCAACCAGACTGGGAAGGCGTCCATTACGCCAGAGGGGAGTCTGTTAGGTGAGCACGTTCCACCAGCCCATCCTAACGAGCATTTGCCTCCAAACATAGAACACCACTTGTGTAACGGAGGGAAGGCACCTTCTCAGCGAGGCGGAATATAAAAATGTGTGGACAGACGCGGAACCCATCAGGTGCCTCTCGACCGGGTAGGCCGGATCGCCCCTATCACCATACCACCACTTATTGAGCACCAACAAGTGCGCCGCCTGATGGTAGGAGAGAACATCAGAGGTGGCAAGCCCTCCTGTATATGATGATAAAAAGCACGTACGTAACGCCACCCGTACAATCCCCCCCTCCCACAAAAACTCACCCAGTGCCGAGTTAACCTGCTGAAACCAGCGGAGCGGAATCCGGTAGGGATGGTTCTGCAACTGGTAAAGTAGACGGGGGAGCGCCACCATTTTGAAAATGGCCGATCTGCCATATATCGTTAGCGGCATACGGGACCTAACCTTCAGGTCCTCGCGTGTGTGGTCCCACACCGGGGCAAGATTGCGTTCCCGGGAGACAGCCGCATCCTCCGACAGGTACACCCCTAGGTATTTCATCCCTCCAGACGCCAGTTTAAGACCAGAGGCCCAAGCTCCTACCCGCCCCTGTCCGCCCAAAAGCCATAGTGTCGATTTGCCAGGGTTCATATAGAGGCCGGAGGTTTCCCCAAAGATCTGTAATATACGCAGCAACCGCGGTCCCGACCGGTCCAAGTCAGTGAGGAAAAACAAGACATCGTTGGCGTAGAGTGCTATTTTATCCGAGAGGCCCGGCGACCACCTAAAGCCCCTGAGCTGGGCATCTATCCGCACCCACGCCACCAAAGGTTCCATGGCGTGCGCGAAGAGATAGGGAGATAGGGAGAGAGGGGACAGCCCTGGCGTGTACCCCGCCGGACCCGGAAGGAGCGAGAGACCGCCCCTCCCACTCGTACCGACACCGTAAGGTCCGTATACAGTAATTGCAGATAGACCATAAAGAGCGGGCCAAAGTTGAGGCGGCGCAGCAATGCGAACAGATATATCCAACTCAGAGTCAAAGGCCCTGTCCATGTCCGCCAGGAATAACGCAGCCGGCTCCCCCAGATTCCTCCAAGCCGATATCGCGACATTGGCTCGTCGAATATTATGGCGAGTCGCCCTACGAGGCATGAACCCTGCCTGATCTGGGTGAATTAGATCCTCTATATGGGGCTTGAGCCGGTTAGCTAACGCCGTCGCTAGAACCTTAGCCTCAATATTAAGGAGGGAGATAGGGCGGTAGGATGCGTGGCTCTCGGGGTATCTACCCGGTTTTAAGAAGACCACTACCTCCGCATGCCGCCAATCCGGTGGGAGCGCCCCCCTCCCTCACACGACTCCTCCACTACCGGCTGGAGATGAGGGCTCAACTGCACAGAAAACCGCCTGAAAAATTTGCATGGAAAGCCATAGGGGCCCGGGGCCTTTCCGGGATTGAACTCTCCCAAAGCTGCACCTAATTCATCATCGGACAGGGGCCTATCCAATTGCTCCCAGACTTCATCCGACACCGACCGCGGGGGGAGATCATCAATAAACCGCTGAATAACATCGTCGGTCAGGCATTCCCGTGGCGCGTATAGCTGCTCGTAGTATGCTGTGAAACTCTCTGCGATGGCCGGAGGTTCAAGAACTGGCACCCCTTCCGAATCCAATATCTGGGGCAGCGGCTGGGCGTGGAATGTGTCCTGTCACAAACTGTGCAGCATCTTGCTAGATTTATCACCCCATTGGGACACTCGACTATGAGTGGCCAGCCACGCCTGCCGAGCCTCCTCCAACAACACTGCAGTGTATCGCTGCTGAGCCAGCACGAGCTGTCGTCTGAAGGGTCCACCATCCGCTTCGTGACCCCTGCGTTCCAGCGCCTCCAGATTCTCCTCCCGATGCACCAAGTCCCGCTGCCTCTCCCTACGCGCAGCCGCGCACCAGGAAATGTCGACGCCCCGCAGGGTGGGCTTTAAGGCTTCCCAAAGGGTGGTTGAGGATTCAACGGAACCCACATTGGTGACCAAATAATTATCTATTTTTCTGACCAAGTGCTCCCTGTAGGCATCATTCAACAGATGCCACCCTGACATGCGCCACCTAAAGGGCTGTCTGCTCGGGCCGATTCTGAACCTAAGGACCACTGACGAGTGATCGGAGAAAGCTCTCGGAAGGATGTCCGCCGACAGTATCCTAGATGTCGGCCCCCTGGGAACAAAGATATAGCCCAGTCTTGAAAATGAATCATGTACCGTAGAAAAGAAGGGGTAGTCCCTGTGTGAGCCATGCATGTATCTCCAAGCGTCCCTCCAGTCAAGGCCTGTGGCCAGGGCATAAAGTTTAGTAGGGGGGCTCCCCTCCCAGTCAGTCGACACGGTCCTCCACCTATCGCTACCCCGATCCATGACATCGTTCCAGTCACCCCCAACAACAGAGAGGGTGTCCGGCATGTTCCCCCCCAAAGCGACATAAATCGCTCCACGAGGGGCCACTGCAGCGGCAGTGGGGCATAGACGCTACCCAGGGTCACCCTGTCTTCGCCAATCCTGCCCTGTACGATGATATGACGCCCTTGTGTGTCCGTCCAGAGTTTGTCGTGTGTATAGGAGACCCTGCGGTGTATGAGGATCGCCCCCTCCCCCCCCCCCTTGAGCCCCGCGTGAAGCCTGAGTGGAAGACCTGATGGAACCCAAAGCGCTGCAAGCATACTGCCTTCGTCCCAAGCAAATGAGTCTCCTGGAGTAGTAGGACATCCGCATGAATGTGTCTCTGTGGCTCAGCATACAAACAATGTGGCATAGACAAGGCAATAAAATATAAGCAAACAATCCCCCCAAGCCCCTTCGCTGACACTCCCCCCCCCCCCCCCCCCCTCCACCTCCAACCCCGAACCTCCCCAACATGGAAGCACCTGTCGCGGTCGGACCTTAGCCTAGTCCCCAACGGGGGACAAGAACCACCCCCTCCAATTTATCCCCTAATGACAACCCACAAGTTTTAGGACTTCACCCTCTCCCACCCACACCTACGGGGCTAGGCTCCCAGCCCTAAAGCAGCTAGCCCATCCGGACATCCATTCATACCATACTTTGAGAATTGCTCGGGAGTCCAACATGTCATGTCTCTTCCACTCGCCTCTCCGGTGTCTGATCCTTCTGCCGGCGCTGGGATCCAGCACGGGAACTGCGTCCGGATCGTAGGCGTATTGACACAGTTTCACAGTTTCATCTGTCCATTTAAAAACTTTGTCCGGGGAGTCGAAGAACAGCGTACTGGAATTAAAGACGACGACTCAATTGCGCCGGGTACAGCAAGGCGTACTGAAGCTTGAGACCCCGAAGGCGGGCCTTAGCCACGAGGAAAGACAGATGCTGCCCCATGCGTGTATAGTCTGGGAAGATAAGGATGGTCGCACTGCTAAACGTAAGGGAGGCCTTAGCTCTTGCTTGCCGCAGAATGGTGTCACGATCTGAGAAATTGAGGAATTTGGCGATGATCGGCCGCGGACGGGCCCCTACGGGGGGCTTCTGCATCAGGGCCCTGTGAGCCCACTCCACCACAAAACAGCGAGACAACACATCTGGGGGAAGCCAACCCTCCAGCCACTCGGCAAGGAAACGTTCAACGTTGTCTCCCTCGCAGCCCTCCGGAAATCCCACAAACCGTAGGTTGTTCCGCCGAGCTCGCCCTTCGGCATCCTCGACTCGCATGGCTAGGCCCTTCTGTATCCTTTTCACGTCTGCTACCTTCTTTTTCAGGATAGACACGTCATCTTCCACCTCCGATACGCGGGTCTCCGTGCCGGTAACGAGCTCAACTGCATTCCGCAGATCCTGGCGAAGTAGCATCAAGTCTGATCCAACCGCCCTGATTTTAGCGTCCAACATATCTCTAGACTGGGTGATGGCCGCTAATAACGCCGCATTGTCCGGCGTCTGGTTCTGTGCCCCAGCCGCTCCGGCAGCCAGGCCCGCCTCCGTGAATTTATCCCAGGTCCCCTGCTTGGAATGGCCTCCACCTGTACGATCCCGCGTCATTGTGGCTTCATCCGGCCCCAGGCGACGGAGCTCCCCACCACGCCGTCTGTCGCCACCAGCGGCGCCGATGTCGGGTACAGCCATCACGCCGGCAAGCGCCCACCAGCAGGCTCCAGGTGGGCCGCACGCAGCCCACAAGTCCTAAAGGCAATTTCACAGTCTAAACCGTGGAAGAGCCGTGCGTGTAGGCCACCGCCCGCTACTGGTCTCCAGGAGAGGGGATAGTTCCTGTCGCAATCACAGTAGTCCCACATAGCAGGAGCACGGCCTCCCGGCCCGGAGCGCAGCCTCGGTCACGCTCCCACGCTCAGGACCCCCAGCGGTCTGCCACAGGGCTCCACAGCTCTCAGCCCCCACCAAGGCCCGATCCGGCCTCCGAGTCACCCTACCGCCGCCAAGCAATCAGGAGTCCAGCACAGATGAGAGGGCAGGGGTGGAGTGGGCCCCAGTGCCAATGCAGTCCCGCAGGGCCGAATCAAGCGCGCTGCACCGCCGCCGGGTCCGGGATCAGCCCCGGCCACCACAGCCGCAGACCCCACCAGGCGAGCCCAATCGTGCTGACCACTCTGCCTCCACAGGGCTTCAGGGCCACTTTCCACACCAAGCCACCGCCGACAGGCACTCTTTGCTGGGCACCAGGATAGCGGGCGCACCTCTCTTGTGCCTCCTGTGGGTGATCAATATGGCCCAAAATGGCGGCCGCCTCCGCCGAGCCGCCGCTGAGGATGCCTCAGCCCAAGGGCTGCCAGCGCCGCCACACCAGCCCGTATGCCGCCACAATGTCAGTCCCTGGCAGGCTGGAGTTTGGGGTAGGTCCGCCCGGTGTCAAGGAGCCAAACCGGCCCACACCCCCCTCGCCGCGGCCTCACCTCCACCCGTGCGCCGAGCCTCTGCCGCACTTCTCCGGACCAGTGATGTACTGGAGGTCCCGGCTCACGCGTCAACAGCTCTCTGCAGGCCGCTTCCCTCAGCCTGAGCAGCGCGCCTCTCCACCGAGGCGAGCGTCCCGTTCCAGCAACCGCCAGAGGATCCTCTAAGGCAGACAACCTCAGGAGAAGGAACAGCATCTCTTCTGGACGTCCAGAGCTAGGATAAATAGTCAGGATTATTGCGGGCTGGTCGGAGCTCTCACACTACTTGACCGCCATCGCCGCCGCTTAAGTCACGCCCCTGTCTCTAAGTTTTTTCTGCTCCTCCCAACTCCACTGCATCAATTTTAGCCTCTACTGAGGTTCTAGATGAGTTAACCGCTTCGAGGATCTAGAGTCTGCTACATAATTTGTTGATTTCAACCAAAAATATGTTTCTAGCCAAATTGATCAAAAGACGCACAAGAAGCATTGGCATAGCCAATAGGTCTTGCCTTTGGGCCCTTTAAGTGTTTAGCCATGCAACAGTTGATTTTGTTGCACCAAGAATATTGTGCTGGATAACTAAACACTTATAAGTTCCCAAATGCGAGACTTATTGGCTCTGCCAATGCTTTTTTTTAATGAAAAGGCAACTGCCCAGGCGGTTAATGGCACAAGTTGAACTGCTTCAGCTGCAGTGTAAGGCATAGAGGGGCTCTCCTGTGGGAGGCGCAGACAGAAACTTCTTGCCTGGGTGCTACTGCCTGATCAAACTGTGAACGTGCGCAACTGGTTAATCTGCAAACGTAAAGGTCCCTCTGAAGCCCTATTGGCTTTAATTGATGGAATCCCTTGAAGCTTTCTGATGACGCATTTAGGGAAACATGGCTAAGCTGTGAAGTGTGATTTTTAAATAAAATTATAAAAAAGATGCACTATGTACAGTCTAGGTATTACTTAAATCTGCATTTTCGAAGCACTTTATCTTAATCCTTTTTGCCCATTTTGTACTTGCCTATCTTGTACTGTGTGTGATGCCAATTTAAAATAATGATGTACATGTTCACTGTGCTTTCTGTCACAGTCAGGGACCTTGTTGATTTGGGGGTCTCTATTTGGCACAGGTAGGTACTTGTGACAAATGGGGACCCTCGCCTCTAGTCGGGATGAGGGGATTACACTCCTAAAATAACCCCTGCTCACCCCCATTGGTAGCTTGGCACGAGCAGACCGGCCTTGTTTCAGAGGCGTTGTGTGTTAAGCATTTGTGACCACATACAGTAACCCAGTGACAACACTACAAATGGACACCACACAGGTTTTAAATAAAAAATAAGTAGCTTTATATAGAGTTACCACAAGACCATAAACAACAACAAAAACACAATATGGTTACTTTAAAATGGTAGATTTAAGCTTAGTTCAGTTTAGTTTTTAGATGCGACACTTTGCGTCAATGTACCTTAGGTTGCGTTCTTCCACGACAAGCAATGTCACAGCGATGGGAATGCGCCAAAGTTCAGATACAAAGAAATAAAGACGTAAAGAGCTTCCAGATGTGGCACGCTTCTCGGGGATGCGAGAAGCTCTCGGTTCGATGCGTGGACTGCAGCGGCGACACCCTGACAATGCGACGGCAGCAGCTCCAGTCGCGACACTTTTCTCCCATGATGCGTGAAGCTTCCACTCGATGCGACAACTACAGCAGCGTTATCTACGATGCGACAGCAGCAGCTTCGACGGCGGTGCGCTTCTAGGGGATGCGAGGTGCTCTTCTTCTTCGGTGCAACAGTTCCAGCGGCGGCACCCGCCTTCGGAGTTGCGACAGAAGGAACAGCGACGGCGACACACTCCCACCTTGTTGCGAGATTCTTCTCCTGATGCGGTGCAGTTCGACAACTACAGTGGCGACACCCTCCTTCGGAGTTGCGACGGCAGCAGCAGCGACGGCGACACGCTTCCTCTTCGTTGCGGCACGCTTCTCTCCTATGCGGTGCAGTGCAACAGTCCCAGCGGCGACACCCTCCTTCGGAGTTGCGACGGCAGGCACAGCGACTGCGACCCACTTCTTCTTGTTGAGTCGCGCTTCCAGTTCCTTGCGACACGTAGTTCCTCAGAAGGCCCAAAACAGCAGCAGGCACTTCCAAAAGAACTCTGTGGAGCTGGGGGTTGAAGTCTGTTGTCCCTGAGACTTCAGCAGGAGGCAAGCTCTTTTCCAAGCCCTTGGAGATCCTTCACAAGTTGAATGCAAAGTACACAAAGTTCATTTCTCCTTCCTTTGGCAGTAAGGCAACCACTGCAGGCCAATCCCCCAAGCAGCACTTCAGCTTGGGAATAGTCTCTCCTCAGTTTCTTCGAGTTCCTCTCCTCAGTAAAGGTTTCTTCTTGTAGTCCAAAAGTGATCTAATTTCATGAGATCAGGGTCCCAATATTTTTAGATCTCTGAGTGGAGAGGGGCCTTTGCCCAGTCCAAACCAGTTCTGAAGCTCTCTTTACCAGACTTCTCCTTTCACAGGGCAGGCAAATCAGACGCCCCAAAGGAGGTGGAGCCAGCATTGTGGAAGGCAGGCACAGCCCAATTCAAGGTTCAGGTGAACCTTGAATAGATGCAGATCTCTCTATTCACCACTGGGTGACCCAGCCTGTCTCTTGGAATCCCCCAGCCCTGTCGCTCACAAAACCAGACAAAGGAATACACAACCTAGCAGAGGGAGGTTTGAATGATTAGACAAGCAAATACCTACTTTCTAAAAGTGGTATTTGCAAACACAGAATGTTAAAACCAACTTCACTAAAAGATGTATTTTATTATTCTGAGTTCAGGCATACTAAACTAGAATTTCTACCATGTTCTCTGAGACAGTTAGGATTATAAAATGTAATAATTCTACAGCCCATTCTGGCCTATGGAGAACAGGTAGCCTTTCAATAGTGAAAAACGAAAATGGCGGCAATTCACTATTAGGACATGCCACACACACCAGGGCTTGTCCTACCTTATACTTACAATGCACCCTGCCCTTGGGCCTACCATAGGGGTGACTGATATGAAGAAAAGGGAAGGTTTAGGGACTGGCAAGTGGGTGCACTTGCCCGGTCAACATGACGGTACCAGACTGCACGCAGGCTCTGCAATGGCAGAACTTAGACCCATTTTACAAGGCTGCTTGTGTGGGTGGCACAACCAGGGCTGCAGGCCCACCAGCAGCATTTGGATTGACATTCCCTGGGTACACTCAGTGCTCTAGACTAGGGTCTGAAGTAAACCGAATAGCCAAACATGGAACCACTGATTAATACATCAATTTACAATAGGGAGCACTTGCCCTGTGGCACTGGATAGCAGTGGCACAGTGCCCAAAGCATCTAACATCAGAAAAAATACATGAGGCAACAGCAAAAATGGAAGGGAGACCCACACCAATGGTGCCAGGTCTAACCGAGCTCTTAGCACAAACTACTGGCACGGGCAATATTTATTTTGATGTCCGATGCAAATTAATGTGTAAAATAAATAACTGAACAGATGTGTGAATCAAGGACAGCTTTCAGAAGGTACAACAGTCCTTCCCAAACGTTTCAGAAACACAACCAACTTTTTAGAACGACAAACATTCACAGGTCACCTAGTTTTCACCTAGCTTTAATAGTTATGAGATGAGCATTTGTTTATTTTTTTATGTAACTAAAGCATCGTGCGGCAGTGCACTGTTATTTACAGACAGTGGCTTTTCCGATGGAACGGCCATTACATTTACACAGACATACCGTTTTGCAGACAACATTCCCAAGGGACAACTTCTACTGGGAGAAGTTCTGTGTGCTTGAAACCTTTGAGAGAGCCCTGATAAAGCTCCAGGTCCATCAGTAAGTGAGACACGGACCGACCGATGGCAGCCTTTGTGTCAACAAACGTACTATGACCAACAACCAAGACAAGAAATGGACGCGGGGCTTTAGGTATTATACTCCGAGGGCCAGGATCGGAATATCTCTCCTGAACAACCCTATATCTACGTCTCATTTATTCAGCATATCCCAGATATGAGACACTTCCGGGTTACCTGTCTGTGCGCACTCCAGGGTCCCGGAAACACCACTTTCCATTAAGAAACTTCTCTGCAGTGTGGAACCGTACACATTTAATGTGGATATGTCTCAATAGGAGGTACTCGAGGAGTTAAAAGGGAACCCTTAAAGGGGTGCAACACATTTGAGATGTTTCTAAAGTTTGTGTGCCCTCTTGAAATAATGCAGCTTTGTGTTTAGTGTGGGGTCCGTGAGCAGCTCTGTCGGCTAGCCAATGAACCGCAGTTCAAAAACGCCTGAGCCCCCAGTTTGGATCCCACATGCGCATTTATGGCAGTCTTCCGTAAGGGGAAGCTGTGGGCCAATGAAGGTGTCTGCAATTAGGAGAAATCTGCAGCATAAACTGAGGTGGGCCCCACGGGGTAAAGGCACCGGGAACAGAGATAGAAAAAGGCAGCTTTAAAAGCCGAGTTGTTTTTGCCCTCGAGGGGGCACTTGTAACATGCAGCGTTTCAAGCCTACAAGTACAAAGTTGCGCACTTCAAGACAATGGTGAGGAGATAGGAAGTCAAGAAAACAGAATGCAAACAAGCCCAGGAGTGGTGCGCTCGCGCGTTTGTGCCCGCTGCTGCCTGTGAAAAACAGCACACTTCGCGCCGCTGCTCGTAACCGCAGGCGGAGTCCAGAGTGACTTCAAAAGCTCGTTTTCCTAGAGCAGCGCATGCGTGCTGCGCTAGTCTCGACCAAAAAACGAGTCACGTGGTGCTCCATGGTGGCAGATTCTTAAGAGGTTAATTAATCACCAATTGCTTAACTGAAGTATTAACTTGATGATAAGGGGTGAATGAAATCTTTGCTGAGACAGTATTTACCGACGTGACGTATATGGAGCAGCCTGTACAGAGAGTACTACAGACAGAGTGGAAATGATACTGTTTTGCTTTATTATTCGTACAAAGTCATGTTACACAACACACTATGGTCAACCCATGCGGTATTACAAAAGGCACTCGCAATGCAGAAATTGTCTGAAATCTTGAATCTTACTGTGCCTCTGGGCGAGACACCTTATGCATATCTTGGCTACTGTTTTGCAAGGCTGCTCTTTAACGCTTATAGAGGCTTCTGGTTTTGGCACAAAATAATCCTGAAGCTATAGAGTAGGCACAAAATGTAGCTGGGATTTACAGATTCGAAGATGCGAGCCTTTCATTACAAAAAAGTGGTGGTATTAGTGGTACAGAATGCATCGCACAGTTTAGTTTATTTTAGTTTGCCTTCTACATGATTTAGACAATTCGACCTTGGTATTTGGTCCTCAATTACCACATAATTCCTCCTCTGACTATAACTATAGGTACTTGCACTTCTTTTTTTCTAAACTAATAAAATAAACACAACGGATCCTTTTCACCAAGTTAAAAATTTGCTTTTTGCCGCCTGCCTGAAAGCAACACTTGGTAAGTGTGTATCCGTTTACAAATGCGGAGATCTCCGTAAATCCCAAATAAGGGGTGGGAAGTGGGCGTTTTTGCCATAACATAACATGTGTATTTGTAAAGCGCAGGTTCACCACTTCGGGTATCTTGGCGCTGAATAACAGATGTTTGTTGTTACCCAACGCAATGGTACTCATTTTACCGACCTCCGATGGATGGATGAATGAGTGGACCCGCAGGGATTTGGACCTGTGCCCATGAGGTCAAACACAGGCTCCTGCAGCAGACGCATTAGTCCACAGAGCCACCAGACCCGGCTGTAGCTTGAAAACGCCCACACACAATCATATACATTTGTGGGCATTAACAAGCTCCTCTCCATGCCCTTTCCACCCTGGAAAAGGCCAGAAATGTACTCCAGCACAAAACTGAAATAACCCCCCTTCGAATCGCCTCCATATTTGGGGGCGCTTTAGGCTGAGGCCTTTCTCCACGGGGAAGTATATTTTCGTCACTGAGAAGAAAACATCTGATTTGCACCACAGGCTCTTCCCCCTGTGCGGGGTTCTTTGCTATAGCGAACACTGCACAGCTGGAATGGGAGCCCAGGGGATTGTTCTGAATAACCAGCGCTTGGCGCGTTCTACCTAGTGTACTACTAGGTGTATTCCAGAAAGTAGTAAGCAGGCGAATTCCAGAAAGTAGTAAGCAGGCGTAAATCACAAGGTGCAACATTTTCTCTGTAGTGAATTGGGCCCAATGTTATATTCAATAAGATTGAAAAATGTCGGTGTAATCATTAAAAATACATGTTTCATTTCTTTTCTGGCCAACACTAACAGCCATGTGTGTTTACGCATCTGAGATGGCGCCTTATATCGCAAACAAAAGTTAAGAAACGTGTCTCTGTTTTACAAGCACTGAATAGTTTCCGTTTCCTGGATAATCCATGCGAGTCATCATTGTGGATAGCTTGTATACATTGCCAGTTGATGGGCGGATGTTTTTGTCTACAATTCAAGCAAAGATCAAACTAAATGTTCCCAAAAGAAACATGTTTGAGAAAACTACATGTGAATCATCAAACAAAACTATTTTGTGGATCCATCTTTAATGAAAACTGTTTAACGTCACCGGAGTATGCTAATACTCATGAGTTTTGAACATGCTTTATGTCTTTATGGTTTCGACCATATCTTATAATTGGATTTTGCAGTATTTTGCCATAGTAAATCGTCCTAATCAATCAATATTCAGATTAATGCTCAGCCTTCTTAATTTAGTTTTATTCAAATCTTCACAACTATAAACAAAATGTTTTTTTTTTTCTTGCAGGGGAGCTTTCTGCGTCTGTATTATCCGTGCCTCGATTGCAAAGACTTGGAACAAGCACAGTGGATTCCAAGGAAAGAATATTATTTGGGATTAGCCGACACCCTGAAATTGAACCGAACTTTTGTAAATCGTTTTTTTAACCACTATTTTGGTAAGATATTTCCTTTCTTCTTTATGGGCGTATACGATTCTCAAAGTTATTGTCTGCTTAGAAAGCACAGATTACCTCTATTTGTGAGAAGTAGCGATAAAGTGGCAGCGCTCCGAATATGCTTCTTTCTAAAAGCAGATGTCTGTGCTTTTGTGGATATCTTGTTTTGAATTGGGTTCAATATGGTCTGGATGTTTTAGAGTTTGAAGCCAGGCAGGTGTGCATCTTGTTTTTTAATTTAATGTTTCATGTAAATGAGATTCTGTGTGTTAATATTTAATCTGAAATGATTGAATCTCTTTAATCCAATCCAATCCAAAAATTCTTTATTTCGGTCTATAAGACCATAAAAGATACATGACATATTACATTTTAACAACCAATTTTAAAAAGAATTACAATCATAAAAATACAATACATAAAATGGTTACCGGGTCGTTCCAGACATGATGAAGGGATAAAGGGCACAATTCGTAATCAGGAAAAAACAAACATGAATTAATTAAAAAGCACAGTCCATGATTGTAAAAACAAATTCATAATTTAGGGTTTTGTGCATATAACAATTTTTTCCTGATATGCCACATAGCCATGATGAATTTCGCCACAGCAAAGACTATGTGAGGCAGAGTACTAGTTCTTAATACTCTGTAAGCATCTAGGTGTCTCCTGAAACCCAAATTCCTGCAAAGGGGGACCAGCCAATATTTCCTTGGTTTGTAGTACGCAGGACAAAAGAAAAAAAGGTGGGTTTCTTCCTCATCATGGGAGTTGCAACCCGGACAGGTATTATCATCCCGCTGTTGCCATTTGGAGGTAAAAGTTTTAATAGGTAAAGTGCCAAACCTCCACTGAATAAACAGTTTCCTGGCTAAAATTGGGAAAATAATGTCCATAAAACCCTCGAATTGATAGGAGTTTTTGGATTGCAAGAAGCGTTCAGTTAGGGTGCCGTTGTTAGTTGAGGTAAGGAGTAAATCGAGGCTTTTTTCCTTATGGATTTGGACTAGCCGTTTCCGGGATAGCCTTTGGCAGCCCGATGCTGGAGCCTCCCAGAGCTCAGACAGTTTTAAACGATACAATTCCTTCTTGACAAAGGCCAGCCAAGGAATTCTATCTCGATGGTTTAAGGCCATTACATGGGTAAGATCACTCCTGTAGTGTTCAAGCTCGCTGGTGGACCAGAGCCTATGCCAGAATCTTACAGGCTTAGACTCCAGCTCAGCAGCGATAGAAGGTAAGCCCACGTCCAATCTTAGGGGAAACAGGGGTGTGCCACGGGGGAGGGCCAGAAGACGTCTGAGAAAGATGTTTTCTACTCTGGCGAGATCCGGGCCTGCTCTGTACCCCCATAGCTCACTACCGTACATTGCAGCCGCTTTGGCTTGCGTTTTGTACAATTCCAGTGCAGGACTTATAGGTTTGAAGGTTGAAGTATTTACAACCTTCAATCTGAAACCCCCACTCTGAGATGGATACTCCTAGTTTATAGACCTACGAATTGCAAATTACAATGTCTCCATAAAATGCTTATTCTAATGTTCTCTGCTCTGAAGTTGCCAGTAGTGGGAAAGTGAATCTCAATGTATACTGCTTGTTATTTATTATATTATCAGCGCATGTTTATAAAGTTGTGGGCCTTAGAAAGTACCTGTATTGTGAGGCACTTGCTCCAGATTTCTCTTGCTTCTGGAAGCTGTCAATCCTAGCGATACATATCCAGAAAGCTTCCAACCACCAGTGACCGCTGGTGGAATTTGAAAGTGGTGGGGCATAAGAAAAATGAATCCATGAATGCTAGGGAACGAGTGAAACGAGTGAGCCTGACGTTGATACGCAGGTTTGGGGGGGTTTCCCACAGAGAATGTTTTTAAAAATAGGTGGATTTTGGTGCAATTTCCAACCCTATTTCTGTGATAAATGGACTTAAAATACAATGCTTATAGGCAGTCTTAAAGGAAAACTCAAGTATTTCCTAGAATTTCTGGGTTGCCAAGCTCCGAAGACTGCGTTGGCTCTACTGGGGAGCCTCACACCTAGATGCAAATGCAATGTCGTGGAAAGAAAGGCTCACAGCTTGTTATCACTTCACAAGTACTTTAGAGAGACATGCTTTTGACTTTAATCATTCCCTGTATATACGACATATGCATGAACAATACTAATGTCAGATGTGCTGGTTTGTCACAGTATTTACACAAATAACAATTTAAATACCACTATTTTGTTTTTATTTCTTTTACAGTGTTATTTATCCATATGTGGAGTCAAAGCACTTTAGGTTGCATGTATACATTATATATTGACAATAAATCATGTGTGTAAATGTATACAGGATGTGTTACACAGTCAGTGAAGGTTATAAGGTGTAAGAATCCCATGTCCCTCATAGCTCACTGCTATTTTAGAATAATTACAATATATGAACTGCAAATTACAAAAGGATCTCTGCGTTCAAAGCAGTAACCCACTTAGCTACATAAAATAAAAATCTGTCATCTGCATATTGCATGATGTGCTTTACAGGCAACATATTAACCCTCTATGCTACTTTGATTCAAAACCGAGGCTAGATAAAACCGATATCTCTAAAGCAAATGTGTTAACCCCCAGAGTTATCTTACCAATAATATTATTCACTGATATATTCGAGGCACACAAAGATCTCTATCACAGGTGCTTTAACCCCATAAGATATTTTAAAGTGCTGACTTAAACAATTGAGCAGAACAGATTTTAATGCCACATTTCTCCTTGTTGCCAGTTTCCTTATGGCAGAGCTTTAAAACAATAAATGTATAAGTTGAGGTCCAAATTTTGCGTCACGGTTGCATTACTTTTTGGAGTACATTCGTAACGCAAAAACGAACTTTTTAAATATCGTAAAGCGCTCAAATTTACTCATGATAGACCTCCTAAAAATGTGTGGTAATGCAATATCCTTAAATACTGAATTAAAAAGTAAAATATTTAATTTAAACTTACCAATTCAATTCAATTTTATTAAATATGTTTTGGAACTCCGTGGAGATCCACATATTATACAATTACAAAAGACAATGAAAAATTTTGACCGTATAAAACAACTCATACAGACAGTAATTATACAAAAGTAATTTACCATTCTATTAATAAAGTTCTAAGAAACATTTAAAAAAATTAAAAATTTTGTTACAAAAAATTCCATTCGGGGGGCTAAAAATAGCATCCAACAGAGCTGTTGCAGAAGAAATACCAAACTGAATACAAGCCGGTTTTATCCAGAGGCGCCGGTAAGTCAATAATGCAGGACAAGCTAACAGGGCATGTTTGGAGTCTTGAATTGCTAGGTTACAGAAATTACATACATTGGATATTCCGTACCATTTGGCCAACAACTTGTTCAGGGGGAGCAAGTCCTGCCTGAGAAGTAGCCAAAAGCGGCGTAAGCCATGCGGGATGTTCCATGACAGATAGGGTTGTATCTGTCTGATTGAATAGGAATCAACAACTTGAGTGGCCCCCTTTTTTTGTGTTGTTAAATTCCGATCCCTCTCGTAGCTTAGCTTCCATGTAGCTTGTTTTAGTTGTAATTTCAATTGATTCATGGAAAGCTCTAAGATAGAAGCTTCCTCCAACTCCAAGAGAGTGATAGCTTTCCTATAGTTCTTTATTAGGATCGAGTATGCATTTAGGGGGCCCATCAACTCTTTTGTAATAAGAGATCTGAGAGTGGATGGCTTTCCTTTAATCAGACTAATGACCCAGCGAATCACTCCTGCAAGTCCCTGAGCCCAGCTACTCCTAAGGCCGAGTTCTAGACGCAGGGTTGCAGAGCTACAACTATTATTAACCGAGGTTAAATTTCTCAGTAGGGAGCCCTCCACTGTGTCTAAAAAGCCCCATTCCGCTAGGTCAATTAATTCTACCCCGTAGAGCAGAGTCGGGGGAACTTTTGCCCGAAAGGCCTCCAACAGATGAACGAAGTGTCTCTGACCTGTTGATTTATACAGAGTTCTTAGGCCTTTACCCTGTGACTTTGCTTTTCGAGAACTGCTTTCAATGTGTAATTTATTACTTAAATTACTAGTGACTACCATACCTAGAAAGACGTACGATTTTACTCTTTCTAATTTCTGACCTCCCAATTCCCAACTAATGTGGTCCAGTTTTAGTTTGTTTCGTCCCTCCAAGCACATTATCTTACTTTTAGAAATATTTATTTTCAAAAAGTGCTCTTCAGAAAAGATGTGTAGTGCATGCAGACGGTTATTAAGACCCTTAGGGGAGAGGTCTAATATTAAAATATCGTCTGCATACATTAGGCAGGGGATGTGTCTTTCGCCTAAACGTGGAGCAATTCCTACACATGTTGATAGAGTAAGGGGAAGGTCACTAACATAAAGGGAAAATAGGAGGGGAGCTAGTAGGCAGCCCTGTTTGAGGCCATTTGCAGATGGAATGAGCCCGGAGAGACCTCTTTCTCCTCCCAACAGAACCTTGCACCATGTATCGTCATGCAGATCCTGGACCAAGCGTAAGAGGCTATGTGGCATTCCTAAGATGTGTAGCTTTCTCCACAATACCTGACGGTCGACCTTATCAAAGGCCGTGGAGAAATCTATGAAAGCCACATAGACTCTTCCCTTCCTCGCTCTTATGTACTTATCAACTATTACCTGGAGGGCAGTTAGATTATCCATGGTCCCGTGGTTTTTTCTAAAGCCTGTCTGTTCAAGTGGAAGGATATTTGCAGATTCAACCCAAGCATTTATCCGTTTGAGCAGGCATCTAGTAAAAACTTTGCCGATTGCATCCAACAATGCAATCTGGCGATAGTTCTGGGGGAGAAGACGATCACCCTTTTTGTACAATGGGACCAGGATGCTTCCCTTCCAGGAAGGTAGGACCTTTCCGCTGAATATGCAGGAATTAAAGATAGGGCATAAGAGCTTGCTCCATTTGACCCTGTTCTGCTTTAACACATTAATTGGGACTTCATCGTGGCCCATAGCCCCTGAGCGTCTCATTTCCCCAATGGCGAGTTCTATGTCTTTTTCTGAAAGAGACTCTGTCGGTGGGCAAATGTCTAAAACCCGTACTTGAGGGGAAACTGAATGGTTACTAGCATAGAGGTTAGAGACAAAATCCCTCCATATGTGTTCCTCGATAGGGATAGGGAGTGGAATGGTTCTCGTTCCGCACCCTTCGCCTATAAGGGACCAAAATTGTCTCAATTCTCCATTAGTTGCAGCTTCCCTTATTTTTACCCAGATGGTATCCTCTTTTTCTTTTTGAAGAGCATATAAGAGTCGCCTCCTTCTCCTTTTTAGTGTTGTTATTTGTCGGGATTTATCCTCAGTTCTATTTAAGTATTGGGCCCTTATAAGTTTATTCAGGTCTACATTGAGCAATTTCAGGGGACAGTAGGTTATTTTGGTAGATTTTTTCTTATTCTGCTTTTCAACCCCTGTTATTATTGAATTCAGGAATAAGGAAAAAAGCTCGTTTTCACGGCCATACCAAGAGGGGAGCTCGGAGATTGCTATATCTAGCATATCCTCCAGGTAACGATGAGCCCTTGCATTCCAATAACATCTTCCCGAACTGTTACCAAAATTTATTTGGTTACTGTTCAAGGACCATTGGTCACATTTAGGGGGATGTACGTTCATTAAGATTGAAATGATTTTATGATCGCTGAAGATGGTATCGATTACAGCGATATCCTTTAATAACTCAAATGTATGAGACCCTGTTATAACATAATCAAGAATCGATTCCCCTTGATACGATCTGTGGGTAAAGTTTGCTGGAGAGTCCGAGGGGAGTCGCCCGTTTGCGATTATCCCATCGATTTCTGCCAACTCGTTTAGTAATAATTTACCCCGTTTATTTGTTAATATATTTTCAGGGAACGTTGCCCGAGGAATATGGAGTGTTTCTTCTCTTATTTTGTCAGAAAATAGATTTAAGCTAAAGTTGGAGATTTTACAATTCAAGTCCCCGGTTAGGATAATAACCGTTCCAGGATCTTTCTCCTTAATGCTCTGTATATGGAGGAAGATTTTATTTAAAATTGTGTTAAAACCCGTTTCAGGAGGGATGTAGGCATTTATCAAGGCCAGGTGGATTCCAGCTAAAAGGTTGCCTGACCCAAACAAGGTAACTACCTGGAAAAGTTTACTCGAGTCCAGGAAGTGGTTGTAGTCCCAGTTTATACGGTTGGATAATAGGCAGGCTATGCCCCCGCTGGCGTGGCCTTTTTTATTCGCAGTGGCGCTGCCTTCTAGAACGATATAGTCCTTCCCTATTTGGATATTTTCATTGCACCATGTCTCCTGGAGGCATATGATGTTTGCTTCTAGGGATAGGAGAAATTGTATTTTCTCCATATTGTTTTTTAGACCTGCTGAATTCCACGATATTATAGATAAATCCGTGCTAAAGGAACTGATTAGATAATGGTTTTCCCGAAGATTTGTCGGCTAATACTTTGGGCAGCCAATTCCAGAGATCCTTTTCCTCTCTGGGAGTAGTTTGATAAGTTAAAAAGGAGGTTTGAGCATATGATACCACACGAGAATCACTAGACTTGCTTATTTTTAATTCTTTGATTTCACCCAAGTTATTTATATTGCCTGCTGCGGCAAGCAGCAGGGAAGACGGGGGATTCCGTTGGTTTAGCGTTTTAACAGCCTTATTCCGACAGGAGGGCATTAGAACAGGAATTACATCTATTCCCCTACTCTGGAGGTCTTCAGCCCGTTGCAAGATGAGGTTAGCTACCAGTTTAGAGTAAAACTTCACCCTCGTAACCTTCCCCACTTCAGACTCTTGTTGCAGAACTATATCTAGGTCGGCTGATTGAATAAGTTTCAGATTGGCGGATTCTTGGAAGTATTTCAACAGGAGGGATCTGTTCAGAATACAGTCAGGTTCAAAAAGGGGAAAGAAGTCTACCCATACAGTATCTATATTATTTTCTATGTATTCTTTGCCCGAGGTAACCTTTGCAGGAGCTTCCGTGGGTGTAATTACAAAGGGATTGAAAGAAGACATTTTTTCGGCGGGGTGATTATGCTCTTGCCCTAATGGAGTTGGTTTATCTGCTTCTTGGTTCATAGAGCCTTGGGGAGGAGCACCCTGAGCTGTTACACCCTGGAAGACGGATGCGAAGGGATTAAGTGCCATGGTTGCTTGGGTAAGTGGCTTTAAAACCTGACATGGGGAGGTCGATTTATGTGCCACTTTTGTAACCCTAGTATTATTGCTTTGTTGGCCAAAGGTAAATATGTTAGTAATTGCTGACAAGGGGGATGTATGGGTAGGTAAGAAGGGTGATTTTGCCTTGGATGTTAAGGAAGTGTTTTCTTTGGCTGACATATTGACGGGGTTTTTGTTATTACCCGCTGCCATCTGTGCTTGAGGTGACACTTCCAGTGGGGGAAAGTTTAAGTATTTCCTGAATAAAATTTTCCTCCGCCTATTTTTATCTATCCGTCTTAACAATTTCCTTTTGTGCTTTCCGTTCTTTTTTAAAGGCCCTATTTTCTCTCTATTATCAGTTTCCCCCTGAATAGCTTCCTCCTCTGTTTCCCCGTCCCCCTTCTGTTTCTTAAAAATTGGGAATAAATTATTTCCAGTTTTTAGCGGGGTTTCCCCATGGGGTTTTATTACAAAATCGTGATTTACTGAGCCATTTAGATTGGAAAATGGATAGGGAGCACCTGTTTTCTCTTGCACTATTTTTGAAGTAGTTGTAGCTACTAGGGGTTGCTCATTTATGCCAATCTGATCTGGGGCCGTGGGAGGGGAGGAGGGCCCCTTCCCGCCCGCTTCATTCTCTTTTTGGGACCTCAGCAGGACTTTTAGGATTTGGGTCACTGTGTCAAGCACACAATCAGATCCCCCCACAAATTTTTCCAATAAGTGTAAGATAGAGGCCAATAAATGTTCTAAGATGTAGAGGGAGTCAGAAAGCGGTTTGTCGGGCCCCTTACATTGGGAGGAATTTATTCCGAACAAGTTTAAAGTTGGGCTAGAGGAAAAGTGAGAGTGTGAGGTTTTGGAAGGGGTACTGCTGTAAAGTTGTAGGCCGGCATGGTTTGACATTAGCGGAGTATTCTGGGGTAACTCAACTGCTGTGGGATCGGATTCTAAATACCGTTGACATAGGACTTCATCTAGGATCATTGGAGACAAACCATTGTGAAATGAAGTTTTGGTTAGAGAACTGTTTGCAGGCTGAGTAGCTTCATCGAGGGGAATTGCCATGATGTTTAAATTGTCTTGCTCTATATCTTTTTTTGTTTTTATAATTACCTCTGGTACTAGGTCAATATTATTTTTCAGAGTAGAAAACAGGGGGGGTGAGAACTCACTCTTGGGGGGGGATTGTAGCGTCCTAGCTGGACTTGAGTCCGCCTTAGCTTTTTTAATTTCAAGATTTTCTGAAACATCATTTAGGGTAAAGTCTAAATGGATAACTCCGGGATCTTTTGGGTCCATTGCTTTATTGGCCAACCCTAAGGCTTTGTTTTTACCCTTTTCCCAGAAGTTAAAAAGCTGGCAGGTACTTTTCATGTTGGTAGATTGGCTATGTTTGTTTCGAAGGGGATTTGATTTTGTTTTGGAGCTGGATCTTCCTACTATTATTTTGCCAGATCTTAGTTTCTTTGTCATCTTGACTGGGGAACACTATCGTGAGTGCGCTGTAAAGGAGCGAGTTTTATGTCGATCGGGAATTCTGTGATTACACTGCAAGTAAGTGTTTCTAATGGAAAGGAGCTTAAATGCCTACCCGGCTGCAGATTAGCTTTAGGTGCAGTCTCACAGGTAGTTTACAATAAGGTATGACTTACCGGGCCTAAGGGGATGGGCCTAGCCTAGCCTTCTCGTGCCTCTGAGGGCCTCAGAGGGCCCGCCCTTGTCCCGGGCTTCTCCCGGGCGCTACCCGCGCGCTCCCGCGCAGCGGTGCACGGAATCTCTGTTTATTGACTGACCTTAGGAGGGGGCGTGGCCTTGAGGGAGAGCGTCACCAGGTGTGATCGGTGAGGCAGCTGCTGGGACTCTTGGGAGTTGGAGTCCAGCAGTCTGCTCGCTCGCAGCCCTGAGTGCCTCAAGCCCTTAGTCCAGAGATGTCAGTTACAGCAGTGAGCTGCTCCGGTGAAGCGGGACCCGCGGAGCGGGTCCGGCGAAAAGTAGCGCTTACAGATGCGCTTCGACAGGAACACAAAGCGCTATACCAGTCCTCCAGCGCTTGATACAGGAACAGTTCAGCAGGCAAAGGTGCAGAAGGGTATCCGCTGTTGGTGGAAATCCGGCGCCTTTTGCAGGGAAGAAGGGGGCGTGGCCTTGAGGGAGAGCGTCACCAGGTGTGATCGGTGAGGCAGCTGCTGGGACTCTTGGGAGTTGGAGTCCAGCAGTCTGCTCGCTCGCAGCCCTGAGTGCCTCAAGCCCTTAGTCCAGAGATGTCAGTTACAGCAGTGAGCTGCTCCGGTGAAGCGGGACCCGCGGAGCGGGTCCGGCGAAAAGTAGCGCTTACAGATGCGCTTCGACAGGAACACAAAGCGCTATACCAGTCCTCCAGCGCTTGATACAGGAACAGTTCAGCAGGCAAAGGTGCAGAAGGGTATCCGCTGTTGGTGGAAATCCGGCGCCTTTTGCAGGGAAGAAGGGGGCGTGGCCTTGAGGGAGAGCGTCACCAGGTGTGATCGGTGAGGCAGCTGCTGGGACTCTTGGGAGTTGGAGTCCAGCAGTCTGCTCGCTCGCAGCCCTGAGTGCCTCAAGCCCTTAGTCCAGAGATGTCAGTTACAGCAGTGAGCTGCTCCGGTGAAGCGGGACCCGCGGAGCGGGTCCGGCGAAAAGTAGCGCTTACAGATGCGCTTCGACAGGAACACAAAGCGCTATACCAGTCCTCCAGCGCTTGATACAGGAACAGTTCAGCAGGCAAAGGTGCAGAAGGGTATCCCAAACTTACCAGCTTATGTCCAGTCAGTCCTGCAGGTTGATGAAGAGGATAGGGTTGGTGATGTGCTGCCTGTTACTGCCATCGCAGGCTCAGGCAGCCACAGTTCACAGAGGAGCTAAAACTGAAACTGAAAGCTTTACTCGGTGAATCCAGCTGAAATGCTATAAAAAGAAATACACTTAGCAGAAGCATGCAGTAGCGGCTGCTGTTGGACGTGGGTGGAGGGCGGCCTTTAACGGCCAGCCGCCACCTCTTCTCTGTCCTCTTCCTCTCCATGCTGGCAGCAGGAAGCACCCGGGCACACAGGCTCCCTTAGCCAATCACAATGCTGCAATGCAGCGTTGTGATTGGTCTGAGCGGGCGTGGATCGTCACTCAGGCTGGAACAGGGAGCCTGTGTATGTTCCTCACCAGGCTGTGTAATGCAACCTGGTAGGAACATGCTGGACGACGGGACGAACATGAACTGTTTAGTCGGCCGAAGAAGGCCGGCCAAACATTTCATGCGCACTTACTGAGTGTACACCACTCCTCCCCTGCTCTGGCCAGCCCGCCCCACCACCGGCTGAAATAGGGAAAATAAAATGATAACGATACGTTATTATCCTTTTATTTTTCCTCTTGAGCAGCGGGGCGGCGCTCATCCGCCTTAGGAGGAGCCGCCACCGCAAGCATATGCAGTGTATTCTGTTTACAGCATGTGACTCGACCTCGCAGGGTCATGAGTTCAGTCCCATAACTATGTGAGGTCAGGTCACATGGAAATGAAAGCATTTTGTTTTTAATATAAAAATGCAGCCTTTCTATAATAATTGCAGCACAATACAAAGTGCAGTAATTAAGTAGCGCTGCAGGCAGTATAAAAAATATACCCTACCTTTTCCATCTCATCACAGAGATGGGTGCGGTCAGTTATGCATGGTGACTCCAATCCATCCAGTGACGGCTTGGGATAGGGCGGGGTCATCATGCTGCAGCTTTAGAAATTAGCAGCCTCGGAGGTGCAGAGCTTATACTGTACACGCCCAGGGCTGCTTGGAAATATGACGCTGCCTGGCGTCATTTGTAGGTGGGTTCAAGAGCCCCCAAACAGAGAATACAGGGCTGGCACCATCTCAGCCCTGCTTGTAGAACTTTTAAGTGACACATGCTCATTGGCGCATGTGTCACAAGAAACCTGCCTGCCCTGTCTGTGACCTGTGTCTGACTCGGAGCATCATCCATCCGGCAGGCAGCAGCAGGACTGGTGCATCAGCGCCTAGAAACTGCCTGGTAGTCGTGCGCTTAAGTATTTTAACTTCAACTTCCACATTTGTTTTAAGATGTTAAGTAACATCGCCACTGGTGTTACTTAGCATTTTGAAGGAAATGTGGTTGCCAATCATTGGGTGGCCGCAGCCGCGGCAAGGCACGAGGAAAGAAATTGCTGCTGTTGACCACCACGGCTGCACTCAAGCCGCTAAATCAAGATCATCCCAGTCTGTGCAGGATTTTGTAAATGGGTTGCTTACATTCACTCTGAGTAGTAAATGTTAGGAGCATGAGGCAATTTTTACCATCTCCTTAAAAGATCAATGCAGGAGATGCTGTAACTAAACCATTGTGGGTTAAGGATGAGGAGAATTGGAAATGATGGGAAATAGGATACACATTATTCCTAATCCTATTGATAGGAAGAATCTGTTAACACTGTTTTTTTTTTTTTAAAAACCTTTATTGAAAGACACGTATAAGTACAAGCGCTGGCCTACAACCACAGGGGCCGGCCGCAAAGTCAGGAGAATCAAAATAACAAAGCAATGTATACGATAGAGTGAATACAGGATGGATGCAAATAAAGTCGTTACATCGCCAGCGCCAGGATAAAAGAGGTTTCATTTTACATTATATAAAGGAGGCAGCAACCATATCTACCAGCGCGTCATGCAACATATACAGAAAAGAAAAGGGGGGTGGGGCGGGAGGGAAATAGCCCCCCACGCAAGCAGACGACCACAGTAGGGCAAAGCCCAAAGACCTCACACGCCCATACCAGGTGCAGAATAGAGGAAGAATACCCGCAAACAAATAAAGTGGACGCCACACGTACAGCCCACCCGCCCCGAAAAAGGAGAAAGTGCAGACGCTAGCGAAACAGAGGAGTAAACACCAAGGGACATAGCCCACCCCCCGGAAAAGGCAAAAAAGGGACCATAGAAAAAAACAAACTAAAATAACAAACACCCCCCCCACCCTACATCACTGTAATGGCTACGGCCTACCCCACTAAACAGCGTGCCTGTCGCCCAGAGTCACCCGAAATATAGAAAAAGAGAAAGGGAATTATAACGAAGAAAGAGAGGGGAATAAGAAAAGGAAGGAGAGGAAAAGGAAGAAAGAGAGAGGAGAGGAGCCAGCGACCGAGACATAAAACACTACCCCCCCCGCCACAATAATGCACTAATCGAGGTCGAAAAGGAGAGTCAAGAAAAGCCTACACCAGGATGCAAACAGGAACCATCCAGAATAACGAGGCCCGGAGATGCCATGTAAAAAGGGTCCCACAGGCATCCGGGCACGATCACCCCTGTCCACTTTTATGAAGAGTCGAGCCTCCCAACCCCGCCACAGCCAAAAAACAGCAGAACACAGTGGGTCCATACCAGTCAAGAAAAGCCGGTGGGATCTCCGCAAAACAACGTCCCGGCAAACTAGAAGCAACCAGGAGAACTCGGCAACAGTCAGAATGCAAAAGTTCCTCAAAGATCCACGTGGTCAAGCACAGTATCTGGGCCGTCCAGCACGAAGCAAAGAAAACAGGATGTAGAAAGCACTGCAGCATCGGCACCGGGTCCGCTAGATCCCATAGAATCGAGCACCCAGCCGGAGATCCCAGCACAGCCGCCGGCGAAGTTTCAGGCAGTACAATTCGGGGAGACGACACTTCGTCACAAAATGGCGGAGCCACCATGGCAGCTATCCGCAACTCCAAGGCTCGACATTTCAAGGACAGGTCGATCCGCAGAGCAGACAGGGCAAACCAGATAGCACTCCGAGTAGGGACCGCCCAAACCAAACGAGGGCTGGAGAAAGCAAATGCGGGAACCTCCCTGTCTCCAGGAGAAAGACACCCCGAGGGGCCATCCGCCATCTTAAGTACAGCACCCTCCGCCATCGCCGCAGGTTCTTCCAAGTCCATCAGGAGCACCGGCGGCCCCAGGGCTCACCGCCAAACCGCGGCGGATGGCGCTCGGCGGAGAAAGGAGAGTCACCAGAAGAACGGGCGTGCTCCCCACAGCACTCGGGGGGAGCCCAGCACCGGATCCCGGGCGGGAATAACAACAGGAGTGGGATTCTCACTTGAGGGGTGCCGGACAGCGCGGCTTCTCTTCTTCGGGCCGGTAGGCGAACGGACATGCGGGGTAGCCCACCAGCGGGGGCGGGTCTGCCCCGGGGGTCCCGGCCCGCGGCTCTCAGGCTCCCACCATCGGGTCTCTCCACCGGTTCCAGACCGCCGGCACTCCGATCATCTCCGGGCAGGCACAGCACTCGAGGCCCCGGCGTCAGGGCCGGGAAGGCCAACAAAGTGACCAGGGCAGAACGCCGGAATCACTGCACGCCAGAGCCCCGGAAAAGGATGGTAAGTGACGGCTCTTCCTCAGTGACCAAATTCGGAACACCCCGAACAGGATGAAATACAGGATAGGTGGCGGGGAGGAAGAGATCACGGAGCGAGGCGGTTATGCGACCGTTCCGATCGCCATCTTGGCTCCTCCCCCCTATTAACACTGTTTTAAATTCCAGTTGCCCTGTTAGAAATAGTTGCTAGTAAAAGGACAGCTATAGGGAACTCCAGTTGATTCCACTTGTATTCTGTAGTATGAACTACTTCCGATGGTGTTTACTGCTTTACATTTCGAGCAGCACTTACACATCTAGTCCAATGTCAAGAAAAATGTGTTCCAGAGCTATAGAAACTATTTATATTGGGTCAACTGGAATTTCTACTGTGGAAATACCAATCATCCTATGGTCACCAGGAGACGTTCCAGTCCTTTTTTTTATTTTTATTATTAGTTATTTCCTTTATTCAGCCATCCACGAGGAGGTGGGCAGGCAGAAGTTTTCTTTTCAGAAGAAACTGCGTTTGAATTCCGTTTTCGCTATTTCTCCAATGCGTTGGTACTCTACTCACCAGCGTATTTGTGCTTCCCTCTGCACTCTACCATTACTAAGACCTCTTGTGCGTTTTAAATGCTACAGAAATTCAGACTTTGCCTGCATATATCACACATCCAGATATAAACTAATAATATCCTTAAAATGTATTGGAAAATTGCTGTCAAGCGAACACTTCACCATAGTTGTGACCAATTCAGAAACAGTAGGTTTAGGAACTAAAACATCATCTTATACAGGGAATAAAGATTACACACCAAACCACGCTGCATTCGTTTTACATTTCCAGTTGGTGGAATAGACCTGTCCTTACCTTTACAGTTCGTGGAAGTTGCCAATGTGGATGCATTCCAAGTAATGAGCAATCACAGAGGCTGCTGGTAGCAAAGTGAGTTAGAGAGCGTATAATTCGATTGGAACAAAGATGACCTTCTGTTACAAGTTCAGAACTACATGCCATTAATCAACAACAAATCCTCAAATGGCATACGAAATCAGCAACTGAACAAGCTAAGCCTTTAATGTCTTGTCTACCTCTGCTGGTAATATCATATTGTTCTTAAGAGCAAGATGGAACTTTCGAAAAGAATGTAGTATCCTGGAATGATATATAAAATCATTTTCTTCCTAGGTTGCTTAAAAAAGAAAAAACATTTTAAAGATGAATTGCACAGTATTCAGAAAATACAGCCTATTTATTGCTAATTAGCATGTTAATTGTTCGTGTTACAGTGCTTTACCAGATCAGCCATCTACACCTGAACAATTGGATTAATACAACCAGGTAGACCTAAAACGTTTAAAAATATTTTATTTCAACTTTTCCTTTGTCCTCTACATTACTAATGCCAAAATCTGTAAACCACATAAAAACAGCTGTACGAAATTAAGAGAAAACATATTTTTGCATTTGCCAAAATTCCCCAACTTTACTCTAAAAGCAGTATTTACTTTTTAAAGTCACACCACTCGCCTCGAGATCTCCTCATCATGCTGCTACATAAGAACTGAGAAAAGTTCCTATTCGGTGGGATTAAAAAAACGTAACTCTTTCTTTGCCTGCAATCGCCAAAGGCTTACTTCTGAGGCTCAAATCATTTTTAATCGTGGCTATGCCATTTTTTTTTTTTTTTTTTTTGTGAAATATTTTTTTTATTTTTGATCTGGATTTACCCGGTCCCACATTCCTCAAGTTTCTTTCCCTGATCCTCCCAGTGGCAAGAGCAATCGCTTCTCTTAATCAGCTCTAAGCCATAATATTTTATCCACGGCGCCCATATCTTTCGAAACTTCCGGGTACAACCCCTCGCTTTGTCACTTTCTCCAACCATATAGAGATCCAAACTTGCTCTCCATCCCTTGAGAGTGGGCAGTCGATGGGATTTTTTTTAGCTTTACTTTTACTGGATTTTAACTGGTTTTAGCCCCTTTCAGGCTGGTTTTAGGGAAAAGACATCCACGGTCGACCAGTTATTAAGGCTCCAACTACTTTCCTGGAAGACCGTGAGAGTAGAGGGTGGCAGCCTCTACTTTAATTTTTGTTGACCTCAAAACAGCCTTTGATCTGGTGCCCCGTAAAGTTTTGTGGGATGTTTTGGAGGATATGGGGGTACCAACTGATTTCCTTAACATCATTAGGAGACTCCATTCTGATAACTTTGCCCAAGTTAGGAGTGGTCAATGCGGTAGTCTTGCAACCAAAATCCCAGTCAACAGAGTTAGACAGGGGTGCGTATTGGCACCAACCTTATTTTGTCTTTTCATTAATGCTTTGATTGTCCACCTTTAAGGTGTTAAAGACATCGACGCCCCAAAAATGAGAAATGAACAGGTGGTGGCACTAATGTTTGCAGACGACACTCTTCTGTTGTCAAAATCTCCCATGGGAATCCAACGTGCCCTGGACAGCTTTGCGAATTTTTGTCATATAAGGGGTTTTGAGATTAATACACAGAAAAACAAATTCATGGTCTGTAATCCAACTAAGACCAGATGTCCCAATCCCTCTTTGAATGGCGTAGCTTTGGACAGAGTCACTGTTTTTGATTACCTGGGTATCACTCTTACGGACAAAATGGAATGGGCCCCCCAATTGGCATAGGCCAAACTTAGACTAGCCCAGATTATGGGTGGTATTCTAAAATTGCGCAGAGAGTCCACAACCAAGCCAGTTGCATCTATTATTGAAATTCATAAAGCCCAAGCTAGGGGAGCAATCCTATACGGAGCTGAACTGTGGGGTCATCGCCCGGTGAGTGGTATTAGTAAGACGGAAAATCAATTCTTAAGATCCTTGATGGCCCTCCCACCCAGTACCCCCCTCACTCAGTTGAGAATGGACCTCGGTATTAGACCTTTAGAATAGGAAGTTGCCCTACGCCCTATAATTTACTGGCGTAGGCTGTGGATGATCTCCTGAACTATACCATTTTAGATCAGCCTTGGAAGACTTATTAGCCCTCCCTGGGTCAGAGAAAATACCTTGGTTTGCCTTCATAGAAAAGGAGTGTGCGAGACTAGATTTGCCTGGCCTTTGGTCTATTCCTGCCGATGTCTGCGCCCAGTTGTCACGTGCTGAATTGGTTAAGCTGGATCGCAGAAATAGACTAGAGGCCATCCTTGATAATTCTTCTCTGGGTCCACTCACAGCTCAGTTTTTTAATTTAAAAGACGCTTATATAGTCGAACCATTCTTAGATGAAATTTTACCTTCCACTGCGAGGAAATATTATCTACAATTTAGATATGGAACACTACCGGTTGGGGTCTTCTTCAACAAATGGTCGCCCATTAAAACAGTAGAATGTCCAGCGTGTGGGGCCAAGAATCTGAGTCTCACGTTTTCTTTTTTTGTCCGACCTATAAAACCATACGGCAACGTTGGCTCATCAACTTTGCAAAAACTTGGGATTTAGACATTCTAAAGAGGCCCTCAGAATACTTAAGAGTAATACTTCTACGCCAGATGTTTTCTCAGTTTCACACTTTATTGATGCCATGTGGCGAAGGAGAAGATCTTATCTGTAGAAAGAATTCTTACCTGTGGAAACTACTTATGAACAGTATCTATGTGTTTTTAATGCTTGTATTTATTATTAGTGTTATTGGATAGTGTTTTTTAAGTAATGATTTGGATGGTTTCTATGTATCTTTTATGATCTACGATCGAAATAAAGATTTGACTGACTGGATTTTAACTGGTTTTACTAGTCTTCTGGTTTTACTGGATTTTAACTGGTGATGGGCCCGGTCCCACAATACTCAAGTCTCTTTCCCTGATCCTCCCGGTGGCAAGAGCAATCCCTGCTCTTCATCACCCGGCTCTAAGCCATAATATTTTATCCACGGTGCCCATATCTTTCGAAACTACCGGGGACAACCCCTCACTATGTCACTTTCTCCAACCATCTAGAGATCCAAACTTTCTCTCCATTCTTTGAGTGTGGGTTGTCGATGGGCACCCCAATACCTAGCCATATCCCTCTTGGCTACCACCAGCCCCAAATTAGCCAACAGGAGTTTGCCTTGTCAGGTCCAAATCTGTGGGGATTCCCAGTATGATGAATTTGGCGTCTAACTCAAGTTGGGCTTGTAGTATGTTATTTAGTTCCTTTAATATGTTTGAACCCTACTGCACTCCCAGATGGTGTGTATGAATGTACCGCGATGTGTGTGACATCTGAGGCAATCTGGGTTATCTGCTCTCCCCATAGAATGAAGTCGTGCTCTGTCAAAGTAGGTCTTATGCAGGATTTTATACTGAATGAGCCGTAGCCATAATTTAATTGCTACTTCTCGTGGGTACATAAGGGCGGCTTCCCAGTCGATATCCTCTAGTGGGCCAGTGGTAAGTTCCCATTTAGTCCGAAGAGGGCCTAGATTGTCAGGCATATTATTAATCGGTGTTTTGTGGGTCAGCGAGATGGCCTTAGTCGGGATCTCTTCCTGTAAAAGTCTGCCTTCTAATGGGGCATATTCCAGCAGTGTCTGTGTCCAGTCCCTACGCGTGCCAGGCATGTTTTAGTCTGAGATGGGCATAGGCTTGAGTGTCGTGTAGCTGATATGTGGCTTGAAGCATGGCGATGGGGGCCAGTTTGCCTGCCTGTAATACATCCCCTACTTTAGAGATCCCTATTAATTCCCACTGTTTAAAGCCTCTTAATTTTCTAATTCCATTCAGTCTAGTTCCTTCCCATAACCGGGTCTTATTGGTTTCCTGTACCATTTCATTCGCTTTTCAGCACTTTTCCATGACTCCAGCACGCTTTGGGTAGCTGGTAGGAGTCGAGTACAACCTTTGCCTCCGTAGATAAAATGTAATTGTGTGCGCTCTCTAAATTGTAACTTTTCCAACCTGTAGGTGGGGTGATCTCCTGGAGCGTGGTTCCTTTAATTGATTACAATGAGATGTGCCGCTCTGTAGTAGGCTCTGATATTCGGCAGAGCGAGGCCCCCATTGTATGGGTTTCGCTGTAACGTTTGTAGCACTATTCACGAATGAGCCCCAACCCATAGAAGTAAGCGCAGCTCGCTATTGAGAGTTGTGAACACAATCTCTGGGATTTTGCAAGATGTACAGCAACTGCGGGAGTGTGATCATCTTGTACATAGCTGCCCTCCCCATGATCGTCATGGGGGAGTTTTCTCCACCTCTTGACATCCTCTTGGAAGTTGAAGAGAATTTGTCTGATATTGCGCTCTAAGTTAGTTGCTACCTCAGTGGTTATATAGAGTCCCCAAGTAAGTGAACCCCTACATGGATAGCCGTAGGCAGCTTGGATACTTCTGGGGCTCCATCATTCCAGCTTTGGGTTACAGGGTAGATTTACCGCAATTAATCTTCTATCCGGCATGCCGGCCATACTCCTCACTGTTTCATAACAGTCCGGGAAGAGTCTCAGCTGGGTCAGTGACGTACAGTAAAATCTCATCAGCATATAGCAAAATGCTTTTTTCTTCCAGTAATCGAGACTCGTCTATGAAACCCCCCAGACCTTTATGAGTTGAAACTACACAGGCCATAGGCTCCAATATGAGGGCAAACAGTAGGGGAGACAGGGGACAACCCTGCCTGGTGCCTCGCTGAATCGACCAACTAGTCGAGACAACCCTGTTGACTCGAACTTTGGCCTCGGGCATTGTACAGGAGTGCCAACCAGTCCCTAAAGATTGGGCCGAAGCCAAACTTTACCAAGGTGCATCTCATGAAGGGTCAATGAATGGTATCAAACGCCTTCTCGGCGTCTAACGAAAGGAGCAGATGGGGGCTTTTCCAACTCTGAATCATGTCCATCCAATTGGCCAAGAGTAGTAGGTTGAAACGCTTGGTTCACTTAGGCATAAAACCAGATTGGTCTCTATGTATCAAGGGGGAAATGACAGTCAGGAGCCGTGTTGCCAGGATAGTGGCCAGAATTTTGGTCTCAATGTTGAGCAGAGATATGGGCTGATATGACCAACAGTCTTCCGGAGGTCTCCCTGTCTTATGAATAACCACCACAGTGGCCATTCGGAGATCTTGTGGGAGAATCCCTTGTTCTTTCGCCTTCAGGAACATGTTTAATAAATGTGGTGCCCGCAAGCTACTATTTAATTAAAAAAAAGTTTTGCCGGGACTCCGTTTGGGCCCGGGTTTTTCCTGATTTTTGGCGGCCAATGGCCTTTGTCACATCCTTAAGAGTGAGATCTTCCTCTAGCCTGTCCTTCTCCTCCTGTGAGAGCGAGGGAAGCTCGATTGCGTCTCAGTAGTGGATTATTTGTGCCACGTCCACCTGAGATGTAGCTGCATACAAGTTTGTGTAGTATCGTACAAAGACCCCTACAATATCTCCGGGTGTTGTATGTGTGGCGCCTTGGTCTGTAATGGACGATACCCATCCTGACTCCATTTCCTTGCTACCCAGCAATGCTAGCAGTGTCCCTGCCCTGTCGCTTGTCTCGTAGAGTCGATGTTGGCCTGCCAATTGCCGAGCCCTCCCCTCCCTGGTCGCCAGCGCTTGGTATTCCCTTTTGTTCTTTCAATTTTACGAAGGATATGAACAGTCTGTGTAAAGGCACCACTGTCCTCCAAACTCAATAGCTTGCATTCTAAGGCCTCCATCTCCTGGGTTTCACGTCTCTTTTTATGGTGCACTTCTATTTTGCGGTCTGTCTCTCAGCACTGTCTTGACTGCTTCCCATAAAGTGACTGCCGACTGTACTGAACCTACATTCTCCTTAAAATAGAGCTCTGAATCTACCCTGAGCTCTTTAGCGACCCTTTCATCTTTCAAGGTCATGGGCTCAGTCCCCAGTTCGTAACTTGATGGTCGCCCGTCCAGCCCACCGTTAATAAAAGCAGTGAATGGTCTGAAATGCCCCTATCTAAGTATTCCACCCTCTCCACCTGTCCAACCTCACCCGCCGGAGCAAAATGATAGTCTAGGCTCAAATACTCTGAGCCCCCGAAAAGTAGGAATAGGAACACATAGTCAGGTGGTGTCGTCTCCACAGGTCAGTCAGTCCAAGGGCGTCCTGAAATGTTGCCAATATTGTTTGCTACGCCATTTTCATGCCACCTCGTATTGTACACCTGTGCTGCACCCACAAAAAAATTACATCTGAAGTGAATTCCATTTAATGAGAAGCAAAACAATACACTGGCCTTAGACATTCCAACAAGAGGGTAGCACCTCTACTATGTATTTGTTTCGAAAGACACAAGAAGACCTCCTTCTCACCTTGCCTTCTGCAAGGCTACCTCTTCAGGACACACCCACTGAACTAACCTTTCTATGCTTTCTCTTCTATTGAGCTTTGGGTTTTTGTTTTTGTTTCTAATCCTCAGTTGATATGCTTTGGCTTTCTTCTTATTTCCTGTAAACTACTTAGTAACCCCTGTTGCAAAATAATTACTAAATAAGTACCTGTTAATTACTGTTTATTTCAGTCACATCTGTGTTTATGCTATGTACATCCCACCAGGAGCGTTAACTAAATCCCTGCTCGGCTCCGTATTGGTTTATATAACTCTGAGAGACAAAACATACATTGCCTAGGTTTTAATAGGGCCAAAGCTTGCTCTACCAGATGGCTCACATCGGGTCTCCTTAGTTTGTAGGACAGTAGCATCATCTGCTACTCTGCATGTGGGGAGAAACCTCTCTGAATCTCTCCTACTATAATCAAAAAAGGGCATCAGCAGTTGAGTTGTCTATACCCTGGACATGGCTTACTTCAATATTTGCACACAAATAGAACTTTACCAGTGGTTATAAAAGCTGCAGAACTAACCAGTAGCTTGCTGCCCCCCACTGATCATTTGCCCTAATGCATGGTTCTCGACCACAGCTTTTTATTTCTCAGTCTTTGCCCATATGTAAAAGATAATTGCTTTGGGGAAGAGCTCGACCACAGTAATGTTCTTTGTCCAGCCCTTTAATATCCAGGCAGCAGGCTAGCACTTGGCACACCATGCCGCTCCTAAACCCTGGCTACCGCTGCATCAGTGAATAGCTCTAGCTGGTTGGATGTCACCCAGGTCTCCTTCCTTATCAATGTACGCAGGAGTATGGCAGACAATTGCTACAAACTGAGACGTCCTTCCTCACTGCAGCCCACATATGGATGTGGTGCTGCTTCTTGATTCTGCGTGTTGGAGTGGATAACCACTTGGCAAATATTCAGCCTGCTGCAATGACCTTGGCCACAACTTCTAGCTTGCCTAACATCTCCCAGAGCTGCTTTGCCCCTTGATGTCATTCCTTCTACGGTCTCCTTTAATGGAACTAGTTTGTCCTACACACCTCTTCCATTCCGAACACTGTCAATACTTTGAAAGGCACCACTGTCTTGTCTTTGGTTAGAGGGGCTCCCAGACTGCTTGCTAGGTTTGCGAAATTACCCAGTAGCATCGTAGGTTAGGTTTTCATTACAAAGAATAAATTATTGAGGTAATAGACCCTACCTCCTTTGGGGTGTTGTCTACGCAGTGCCCATGCTAGGAATGTGCTGAATATCTCTTTAAAGTATTGGCACTCCCTCAGCAGGCATGTGTTGCTCTAGTACTTTCCTACGAACTGGAAGCCCAGTAAATGGAAACTTTCTGGGTGGACCAGTTAGAGCCTGAAGGTTCTTCTATGGCAGCTTTTTCCATGAAGGTGCCATTACCAGCAGCTGTGTCCAGATTCACTGTGTCCAGATTCACTGTATCAACTATATAGGCATATGCAATGAGCAGTGCTCCTGCTTTATCTCCTCGTTCACAGATTCCCCTTCTGAATAAAACAGGTGATGACTAAATTGCCATTGATCTTTCTTGGACACCATCTCCAGAAGGGACAACATACAATTGTCGTGGTGGGCTGTCAAATGGGCCTGATCTCTCCCAAGCTTCTTTCCTTTCTCCGTCTTATCCTTCGCCATAGGGCTGCTCCAAAACAGATTTAAGGTTATTGCATGGCCATCTCATCCGGTGGCCTTCATACAGAATTGCGCAAACCTTATCAATCCCTATCATCCGCTGCAGAATATCCTCTTTCCTGTGATATTGGTTCAACCTCTCCCTCAACCTATTCGCAGCTATTTGTGTCAGTGCCAATTTGTGGAGGTTACAGGCCTACTTACTTTCTGGCTTGGTCCTTCCTGCCTCCTGGCCGTTACTGCACACACTAACTGGGTGTTACCCACCAAATGTGCTGCATACATATCTGAATTTGCAAATTGGGCACCAAGAACACTCCTCTGTCATATTTCCAACATATGGTGCTAATGTTCATTCCGCCTGGGCATCCTTTTACTCCTTTCTTGAGCTTTATTCTGTTGTATGGCTTACCCTTGTTTCCGTCTCCCTTTTGTGTTGGGCTGTTGAATCGGCTGCACTGGCTTATTCATCACTTCCCTGGCAACTATGAGCTTGTGCACATTCCCAATGAGATCTTCATGCTCCTTTCCATAATGCAAAAAGAACAATTGATGGACAGAATGCAGAACAATGTTATACATTTACCCCAGTACAGAAATCTGGGCCTAAATCCATTGTTTGTTTTGCTCGCCATGCCATTCCAGTTTGAATCCAGCCATATGCAAATCAGTCTTGATCCTGCTCTCTATAGGAGCAGTCAAGCTCGAACAGCCAGGCCAGGTCCTCCCTGGACTGGAAAAAAGGCATCCTAGGACCGGTTTAGGGGTTTCACCCCTCAACAGTCAGGCTAGCTTGAGTCCAGTGGCGTGGGGAGCATGGGACCCACATCTGGGCATACCCGTCCCACTTGGGGTGACAAATGCATAAAGAACAATTGATGGACAGAATGTTGAACAATGTCAAACATTCACCCCAGTTCAACCCCTACTCCTTCCAAGACCGATCCACCTGTTTTCTGATTTTCAAGGAAGGAGTTACTTGTTCTCAGACCAAAAATAACCTGCCCCATACTACCATGTCCGCTAGACACCAAATCATGCCCAAGCTGTAAACTATCCTTGAATCCCTCCCGAAGAGAAAGGCCGAGTACCCGAGGCTTTCAGTCCAAGAGTTTGCCTCCCAAGCATTTCAGGGCAGGGCTAATTAACACACGATCACTAATCAAACATAATTCCGAAACGGCGGAACTTATAGAAACCCAAAACCTCGACATTCTTTTCATCACCGAGACATGTGCAGACGAAGCGTCTAATATTGACCTAGCACTAGCAATTCCGGAAAGCTACTCAATAGTTAGGGCAGACAGGAAGGGGAAACGAGGGGGGGGGGGGCTGGCTATTATCTATCGAAGTGTCCTAAGGACCAAAGGCCTAAATGAGGGAATAATCCCGACGGCGAGATGCTGCACTTTCAAATAAATATAACTAACAATGATACGTTTGAGGGCCTACTCATCTACAGACCACCTAGGGCGAAAACACCTCTGACACAACTGCTGAACCCTTTCTTGGAGTCAAGTGTGAAGAACCCGTACTTTACCATTCTGGGTGATTTCAACTTGCACCTAGAAAAGAGCAATGACACAAGTCTATTAACACTGACAGATGCAATGGCAAATCTAGATTAGAAACAGATCGTAACACAAAATACTCACAATGCTGGCCACACGCTAGATGGGATTTTCACTTCCAACAAGAATCTCGCTACTAGAAATCCTACCGGTACCATGGTCAGACCATAAGCTAATAATATTTGCTATAATAGCAGGAAAATCACTAGTAGATGCTGTTCCATCCGGTAAGCACACTTGCTCCCCCAATTGGTCTAAAATGAACCCCTCGATTCTTGAGGAACATTTAACAAAATCAATTCCAGAACTTGACAAAGATTGTAGCATAGCCTCAAATCTAATTTCTAGCTGGATCAGCGCTGCCATAAAAGTAGCAGGTCCTAACAATAAAAACACAGCAAGAAGGAAAACGCCCTCCCAACCATGGTTCACAAACGCGTTAAGATCACAAAAACAAACTTGCAGGAAATGGGGGGAAAAAATGGAGGATGAACTAAGAGTCTGAACCACGAGAGAATTACAAATTCCTCTCTGGCTACCTACAAGAAGTTGATATTAGCAGAAAAAAGTAAATACTTTACCCAAAAATAGAGGAAGCAAAAAACTCGAGCAGAGAACTCTTCACCATAGTTAAAAAAATTGACAAAAAATGACAACTCTGCGCCTTCTGAAATCAGTACAGAGTTCTGCAATGTCTTGGGCCAGTTCTTCGTAGACAAAGTAGGTAGTGTTTATGAGTCCTTCAAAAGTACAGCTAATCCTACCTCCAAATGGGGAAATGAATGACCTCTCCTCACCACTGAAAATTGGCCACTCATTCTAATTTCACCCTCCTCCTACTGATCAGATTCTTCAGGTGGTTAGGCAAACAAAATCAGGAGGCACTTCTGATCCATGTCCACCCAAGGTAATGCACCTTTTCCCCGAACTATTGAGTGAGCAATTAGGGCTGCTCTTCACAGAAATAATTACAACTAACCACTTCCCTGAGACTTGGGAAACAGGATCAGTACTGCCACTCTTAAAGAAACCCACTCTAGACCCACAAGAACCGGGCAACTATAGACCCATAGCAAGAATACCCTTTTTGGCTAAGGTTTTGGAGAAACTATTGAACAGGCCGCTGTCCCAATTTCTCATGGAGACTAATATTCTAGACCACTCACAATTTGGCTTCCGAAAAGGGCATGGAACAGAAACCGCCCTGTTGATGGCCACAGAGGAACGTAGGAATATACTGGATGCCAGAGGAAAGGACGCCTTGATTTTATTAGATCTCTCAGCGGCCTTTGACATGGTAAACCACAATATTCTACTCTGTCGCCTCAGAGATGCAGGAGTGCACGAGTCGTCTCAAACTCCAATTGCCTCCTACCTGTCAAACAGGACTTTCACGGTAGAGCAGGGAGAGCCAAAATTGAAACCTTTCAGCTCCCCGTGCGGTGTTCCCCAGGGGTCGTTGGCAAGTCCCACTCTATTCAACTTATATGTGGCACCCCTGGCGGCAATAATAAGGGACTACGGCTTCATCCCAGTCTCTTACGCCGACGACACACAAATAGTGGTGTCAATTACAAATAACATCAAAGAGACTGCCGAGAAATGTAAGAAATGCATGAAACACATTTTCCAAAAGATGCGGGGCAATTGCCTGAAATTAAATGGAGACAAAAGCGAAGTCATGCTGATGGGGACAGACATGCAAGCTTGGTCTCAGGAATGGTGGCCTGACAGCTTGAGCCAACGTCCCTCCCCAGTTAACAAGGTTAGAAACCTGGGAGTCCTCCTGGATGATAAGCTCACATACGAGGCTCAAACAGACAAACTAGCCTCCACCATCTGGTACATTCTCAAAACAATCAGAAAACTCTTACCGTTCATTCCCCAAGATTCGCGCAAGACAGTGGTAACAGCACTGGCGCTGTCTAGGTTGGATTTCGGAAACGCGCTTTATGCGGGGATTCAGGCCAAGCAGCATTACAACGTTTACAAAATGCAGCAGCCAGGCTAGTGCTAGAGATCCCCAAGTTTGAACCGGTAGGGCACAGATTGAGAGGTCTTCACTGGCTGCCAATTGGAAAAAGAGTAAGATTCAAATCCCTGTGTTTGACATACAAAGCCCTTCAGGGAATAGGTTGTCAGTTCCTAAAAAACCTTTTGAAATGCTATGAGCCCTCTAGATCCTTGAGATCCAGCCATCAAAAACTGATTCAGGTGCCTAGATTTAATCCGGTCGGGTAGGGTGGGAGAAGTTTTCGACTACACGCAGCCAGGACTTAGCACATGCTCCCAACAACAATCAAAAACAGCCCCTCTTTGCTCTCTTTCAGAAAAGAGTTAAAAACGTGGTTGTTCTCCGCAAGCTTTTAATCTTAAATAGAAGCTAACTGGTCTACTATGTCTACGCAGTGCCAAAACGCCCATGGGCAATCGCGTGCTTTATAAATCTCAAAATCAAATCAATCATGCGAAGCTCTCAAATTCATTCGGTTTGTGTTTGCGCTATATAAAAATGCAAACAAAAAAAATTATTTGCAACTTTCTTAGGTCTCTGGAATAGCCTACATTCTCTCGGCTCATCAAGACACGCTCCCAGAATCCTTTTCTTCACAGCAGCAAAGGCTTGCTCTGAAGGAGGACTAAGTCATTAAAAAAGATGGTCAATAGATCAAGCTTTTACATAATCTCTTTCCCTTTTATCTTTTTTTGTAGACTGCAACATCCTGTGAGTGTTAACGAGCAGTTAATGAAAATATGCCAGGCTCCTATATCCTCTTTTATCTCTTTCTTTAATTCGATCTGAAACAACACAAATAGTGTCACCGCAGTCCAAGGTGTTCCCAGTAACCGTATTTTTGAATGAAGTAATATAGGACTATAAATGTGACCGTGGTCTAACCTTTGTGCTCAGGATCCAAAAGGGGCATGCACTTGTAGTCTGTCACCACCCCCATCAGTGACCATATCCACAGGAATATGAGGGCCAGCAGCAGAAGCAGGAAAGGGGGGTGGGATAAGAGAGAGAACAGAGACACAATACTGCACTACTCTCCCTCAACACTTCGATTGGTCAAGGATGTCTGCAGGATGTAGTGAATCTTTAAAAGACGAAAGAGATATCTTAAGTATCATATATCTAAGGGTTCTAGCCTTGACTGTAATAGTGAAAACATACAAAGAATGTGTGTGTATTAATACATGCATGCACCATAACACTTTTCCCCATAGCGTGAATAATTACCCCAGGCTTTATCACGATCATCTCTCTTATGGAAAACGAGTTATTGTTTCTACTTGACTTTTGTAGAACTACAAAAAAAATAACAATGTTAATGTTCTTTTGTTCCCAATTCTTAGACATTTGTACATGCATACTAGAACTCTAATACTGCGTGTATATCATTTATATACATGTGCATGTTGAATCACAGGACAACATTTGTCATAATGCAACAGCCCTGAGTGTAAGAATAGTTCAGGTATGTTGTCATGAAATAGTTAAAAGTTTATTTGCACCAACATGACTTTTCAGAATACCTCCCTGTACTTCAATATCCATGGATACAAATCCTTGGAAAGCAGGAATCTTGCCTTGGGAAGAGGAAATCCAAAATCATGTAGAAAGGTTACAGTGACATTGTACCATTATTTTGAAGCAAAGACACCATGAAACACAAACACAGTTAATTTCATTGTGTGTTTATTTTGATTAAAATAATCATAAAAGACCATACAAACAATATTAAGTTAAAATACTTCGGATAAAAAACACAAAACAGCACTAAACAATCATTAAGATATAACAAGACACAATAACTAGTACAAAGAATTTATACCGCAAGACAAACTCAAAAGCGTTAAAAACACTATAAAAACCATGAGTGTCCAATGGTAAATATATAAAATAATTCACACCACAGTAATTTGATTGTCGGAGCTACGCTAAAAAGACGTAACGTCTTTCTGCTTATGACTAAGCTTGAGATTCTCTTAGATTTTTGGATCTAATAACCCATAACCCATACCCAAACTCAGGAATTTCGCCATGGCAATAACTGTTGATTCATTGGTAGATGTCTTCAAAATCCCTAACGCCTCCATAGCAGATCTAGTACCCAGGTTCATACAGGTGGGTTTCTACCATTTCGCCCTGGGTAACTTATAGGCCGGGCATACAAAAAGGACATGGGGTATGGATTCCGTCTGGGCTTAGCATACAGGGCATTGATCTGACCTGTTGCCGAAGCCATTTCCTTGTAAAGGCGTTAATCTGGAGAGAGCCAACCCTAAACTGATGGTATATTTTATTGTCCATCGGTTTTAGATGACATCCCAATATGCTTCAAGCTCAAAGTCCTGTTTGAACTTCAAAAAATCCTTAGACAGGGTGGGCCTCATTGTGGAGGAAGTAATTGTTCTTAACCATATCCCAGTAAGCAGCCTTAAAATCCCTTTTAGACGGGAACGGATATTCTTCTGGATGCTCCCACAAACCACTCATTCCCATCCCACACAGTATTTTTTATATTCTATGGCCATTTTTTTTTTAAACACAATTTTTTATTGAGTTTCATTTTGTAAATATGCATACACACTCAGTAAGTTATTGAGTACATGGCATTGTAACATCTCTGTATATCTTGACAAACCGGTATATCTGTCCCTGTCGTCCGCGCAGGGCCATCAGAGCAAGAGGCGAAACCCAGGTTTTCTTCATAAGTGAACTATAGAACATAAGAAGAGGCAAGAAAAGAGAAATCCCACACAAAAACACCCCTCCCCACTCTGGTCCATTAGTCGACACAATACGATATGGTTTAGGAAAAGGAAAAGATGGGGTGGATGTGTACACCGTCGCAATTATAAAAGGAGTTTAAAGTGAGAATCAAACTCCAACAGGTAGAGCAGGCCATAACATACAATCCTGGGCATCAGCAACAAATCATAATAAATTACTACACAGTGTCAATCGATTAAGTCACCGGGGAGGGGGTGGGTGCAGATGATGATATGGGCTCAGGCGGCGACATCGGGGCGGTGTGAGTGAAACAAGGGCCTTAAGCGCCTCTAGCATTTGGTCCCAATCCATAGCAATGGGGGTTTTGCGGTGGCCTCAATATTCTTCCTGTCTAATGACCGTGCTTTCTGCGGGGCCCCACCTGATCAATCCTGCCTGCCAAGCTGCTGCTGTAGGGGGGTGGTACAAAAGGGGGTGGTGATGGACGGAGCATCGGAACCAATCAAACACTCACACCCAGTCAACAGATCTGGGTTTAATCCATCACCGTTCTTTAGCCCACTCAGCCACCCCAGTTCAGACATGGCCATATGCAAATCAGTCTGACCCTGTGCCTCAGGGGAACAGTGCAGCCCGAACTGCCAAGCCATGCCTTCCCTGGACCGAATTCAAGCTTCCTAGTACCGGTTTCTGGCATTACAGCCGTGTTCAGCCAGGCTTGCTTGAATCCAGTGGCAAAGTGAGCAAGGGACTCACGTCGGAGCATACCCTGCCAACTTATGGCGAACAAAGCGGTACAAAAGGGTGTGGTGATGGACGGAGCATCTGAACCAATCAAACACTCACACCCAGTCAACAGATCGGGGTTTAATCCATCACCGTTCTTTAGCCCACTTCCACCCCAGTTCAGACATGGCCATATGCAAATCAGTCTGACCCATGGGAACAGTCCAGCCCGAACTGCCAAGCCATGCCTTTCCTGGACCACATTCAAGCTTCCTAGGACCGGTTTCTGGCATTACAGCAGTCTTCAGCCAGGCTTGCTTGAATCCAGTGGCCATGAGGCACAGGGTCAGACTGATTTGCATATGGCCATGTCTGAACTGGGGTGGCAGAGTGGGCTAAAGAACGGTGATGGATTTGTTGACTGGGTGTGAGTGTTTGATTGGTTCAGATGCTCTGTCCATCACCACCCCCTTTTGTACCGCTGTCGGGGGGTGGGCAGATTTCCATCTCATGGTGATGGCCTGTTTTGCAAGCAGCACAGCCAGATCTGGAAATTTATATTGCACTTTCAATGTCTTCGGGCGTTTTTGCAGACCTAGTAGACAACTATCCACAGCCGTCCAGTCAGCCATGCCCGTGACCTCTCGGACCATGTAAGCTATCGTTTGCCAATAAGTTTGCAAGCGTGGACAAGACCACAGCATGTGGATGAGAACAGCATCCGCTTCTTGACATCGCGGACAGGAAAGATGGGCGTCTGGGTAGATACAGTTCAGTCGGTGTGGGATCAGATAGGCCCTGTGTAAGATCATGTGTTGTATATATTTAAATTTAGCGTTCTGGGAGACTTTCTTGGGGGAACTCCAATATAGTCGCCCAGTCCCTGTCCGTGAGTTCTTTTCCCTGTCCTGCCTCCCATTTTGCCCATTTTGCCCGGAGCGGGGCCAGAGACGTCCCTGAGTGAGCGCGGATCCCCCTATAAAGCTATCGGGGAAAATGTTAACCAGCACTCATCAAGTATGTAGCATACGCAAGTTCATTTTTGGGGGGTTCTACCGCATCAGGTGACAAGTGGCGCTTGATGTAGTGAGTAATGGTGGCGTGAAGGAGGAACAGTGTTGAAGGGACCCCCTTGTGCACGGGTGAAGTTATCATAGTCCGCCAGAGTGCCGTCTACAAACAGTGCTCCAACTGTGGATTTCCCTTCCTGCTCCGAAGAGGACACAGTCAGCTTCGTTATTAAGCCATGTGCTCCAGGGATCCCAGGGAAGGGAATGTTTGGAGAGTAAGCGAGGGTTCGTCGTGTGTGGTTAAGGGACTTTTCCAGTACGCCAGCGTGATTCTAAGCAAAGGGGGGGGGGCGTTGGCGGGATTTTAGCCCGTGGCAGAAGTAAAGCGTGTAATGTACCTTGAGCAATGAGTCGACTGTTGTATCCAATCTCATGAGTGTTCTTTCCCACCAGCCAATAGGACAACCACTGTATTTGACCAGCCATACAGTATATCCTAAAGTCTGGCCTCCCTCAGCAGGTCTAAGCTGCAACTTTGCCAGTCCCACTCTTCTGCGTCCCTTTCCCCAAATAAGGTCTAATAGGGAGTCCGTCTTAAATATGCTGGGCGGGATAACAACTGGTATGTTAATAAAAAAATATAAAAGGCGAGGAGGCATCACCATTTTGGAGATGGCTCTCCTGCCCATCACAGACAGACGGCAATGAAGTGCAGAAGGAGATCTGGCTCCGGAGAGACCGTATTGTTTTCTGTCGATTACCCTAAATCAGATCCTGGGGAGTTCGATACATTTGAATACCTAGGTATTTAAAAGGGTCTGGACGGTTGTCAACAGAAGATCGCCAAAGGGGCCTCCCTATGTCGCATAAAGAAAGCATGGGATTACTGGGCATTAATAGTCAAACCCGATATCAGTCCAAAATTCTTTTTTTTTTTTTTTTTATCTCGCAAATATCAGCATTACATTTTGCAAATTCAAGCATTTTTCTCCAGACATCAGCTTGTTAGTTCAGAAAATGCACACCTTTCTGTCTTTAACTTACGCTTTTCCATTTGCTATGCATTTATTATTTTAACCAGGCAAAAGCTTCTAATTTAGTAGGCCCGCTGCACACGTGAGCTACTTACAGTTAGCTAGAGAGCCACCAGTAGATCTCAAATTAATAGTTGGAGCAGCCTGCTGAGTTACTGTTAGCCAGGGCCCTTTTTTTTTTTTTTGTGAAAATCTTTTTATTGAAGTAACAAGCTCCATAACAATCGCACATTAGTCAGCATCTGAAACTCAATAGGCACATAAAAGGCAAAGTCAATCATAAAATCATCGTTAACAGTTTGGCCCCCATACAAAGACCAAGCTCCGTGACATTCGCACATTAGTCAGCATCTGATACCCGGTGGGCATATAGAAGTATGAAGGCCATCATAAAATCATCCATAACAGTTCGATCCATACATAAAAACCTAGCTCCATGACAGTCGCCCATTAGTCAGCGTCTGAAGTTCAGTGGGCATATAAGAGGCAAAGTTACTCATAAAATCATCAGATACAGTACGATCTGCAAATAAGGACCAAAATACATACACGATATTAGCCCGGATCAGACACAGACTGGGTATCCATTGATTCTCCCCTATACAGTCTCCACGCCGCCCATATTTTCTCCCATTTCTTGGGGCATCCTCTGCTCTTATATATCACTTTTTCAGCCCGTTGGCACCAGTCCAGATCTTGTCCCCAATCCTCCACTGTTGGCAAGAATTCACTAGCCCATAGTCTTGCTATGTTTCTTTTGGCAACTGTTGCAAAGTCATCCTGAGCCCTGGGCACCCCCCAACTTTTTGCTGACTGGAACTGGTGGTAACTGACTCTGACTGGCCCTGGGCTCTGTTTAACCAGGCACAGGGCCAGTGCCAAGCCAAAAGGAACACATTAGAACACAGTTAAGACACCCAACATACACTAGGGTACACTATAGTATGGTGGGGTAGTTGGCATGACCTACCACCTAAGCCCCTAGTATGTAATAGGGCAGGGGATTGAAACTACCTAGAAGTCTCCAGTATCCTGGGGCATGGCAGTTTAGAGGCCAGCAGATTCTCTGCCCAGCAAGTGTGCAGTGCTGAAGCCTGAGGTCCGTTTAAAAGCTGCACTGGTGGCCAGGACAGCTTTTTAAACCTTAAATTGTGCCCAACTCGACTTTGGGGGTAGGGGCCCTTAAAAATTAAAAACCTACCATGTTTTTGCATACTAGGGACCCCCAGGCCCCCCCCAAGTTATCCGTGTGGGGGGGGGAGGTCAGTTACCCATATGGAGCGCCCTTATAAAATGAGTTTTTAGAAGCCTGGGTAAGGTGAAATTTTACATTTCACTCCCCACATTGTCTTCAAGAGGTGCTCAAATTCGACTTTGATGCTGGAAGAATTTGTTTTTAAATGCTTTACATACCGGTCTTTGAAGTTAAGCCTGTCTGCTCGCAGCCACGTTACCAAGGGTTGAACAAAGGAATAATTTTCTAAGACCTATGCTGAGTCCTATCATGTGTTAGTGGCCTTATTGCCAGTGGCAGACCTACATTTGCCCTTATCAATAACCCACTTTCCAACAGCACCATACTCGCTAATGCCAGCCAAACCTTATCCCACTTCGGCCAGGTGATGTCGCTCGTCACAACCAGAATATGCCATCTGGCTTCTAATGGAACCTCTGCGCCAACCACTTCTGACATTATGTCCGTCAGCCTGGACCAATATGCCCGGACCCTGGTGCAGTCCCTCAAGATGTGGAAGAAGGTACCCACCTCCCCACAACCCCTCAAGCAAAACTGTGAGTCTACATAACCTATCCGGTGTTGTGTCGTTCATGGGGTGTAGGAGCGGTGCAATATGCGTAGCTGGACCAACCTAAACCGGGCACGAATCGCCACCTCCCGGGGACTCTGTAGGGCCTCCCTCCAGTCATCCTCTTCTAATAGCCCAATGTCAGATTCCCATTTTTCCTTCTGTGCCCTCCCCGCTCCCGCCTCCCAGCTGCTCCTCCCTCCCTGCACTTGGCCATAAATGGCGACCGTGCGGCACAGGTGAATGTGACCTATCTTTAGGACACCCCCGCGCTGCACGGCCACCAGCTGTCGCGTGTGCCCCCCGCCTGCCGCTGCTCTCAGCCTCGCTGAGCCTGCATTCCTTCTGGCCACGCCCCCCCGCCGCCGCTCGTTGTTCTCCCTCTTTCTTTGCTTTCTGTTGTGTAATTTAACTGTACTATAATTGTATTTAATTCCTATATGTGCCTTTTGCTTGTGTTGTTGCCCCCCCCTGTGCAGTTTTCCCCTGCGCCCACCCGCCCCGCTTCCCGCCGCCGGGAGTGTGGACACGCCCCTTCCTTCTGTGCCCTCCCCGCTCCCGCCTCCCAGCTGCTCCTCCCTCCCTGCACTTCGCCATAAATGGCGACCGTGCGCACGCGCAGCGTTGACGCGCAGCGGGCGCGCCGATTGTGCGCCGAAGGCGCGCCAAAGGTAAGCCCGTCTGCGCCCGTCCGCGCCTGGACCGCGCCCAGTGCCAGGACCCCTGACTCCCGAAGACACCAGCCCACCCGCCGGACGTACGACGCCACCGAACTCCACGCACTCAACGCCGGTCGATTCCCGGACTGCTATCGAGCCACCCCGAGACGCACCCACGGACCCTTCTGCTGCCACTCCTGCAAGTTCACCTGCATCCGGACCTACACTACACAAGCACCGACCAAGCCGAGCACCAGCAGCAACCACCTCAAGTGCATCCTGCTCAACACCCGCTCCATCCACAGACACGCCGTCGAGCTCTGGAACCTGCTCGACGACACAGCCCCAGACGTCGCCTTCCTCACGGAAACCTGGATGAACGCCTCCTCAGCGCCCGACATCGCCATCGCCATCCCGGACGGCTACAAGATCATCCGGAGGGACCGCGTCAACCAGACAGGAGGAGGCATCGCCATCATCCACAGGAACACCATCCGCATCACGACCAACGCCGACGACACCCTCGCACCCGCCGAACACCTGCACTTCCAGATCCACATCAACCCCAAGACCACCCTCAGAGGCACCCTCATCTACAGACCCCCGGGACCACGCACACAATTCAGCGAAGACATCGCCGACTTCATCAGCCCGCACGCCCGCCACTCCACTGATTACATCCTCCTCAGGGACCTCAACTTCCACCTGGTGAACAACGACCGCAACACCACCACCCTGCTGGACAACCTCGCCAACCTCGGACTCAAGCAGCTGGTGACCACCCCCACCCGCTACGCCGGACACACACTCGACCCCGTGTTCTCATCCAGCAAGGACATCACCTTCAGCCACGCCACCGGACTCCACTGGACGGACCACAGCTGCGTCCACTTCAGCTTCATAAAGAACACGATCCACCACCACCAGCAACAGGTTGCACGCAGAAGCTGGAACAAGATCACAGCCGACCAGCTCGCGACTTCCCTGAGCATGAACCCTCCCACCAGCGCAACGAACCCAAGCCAGGCGGCCACCAACCTCGTGAAGTGGATCAGCAACTGCGCAGACGACCTCGCCCCACTGAAGACCCCGCCTAGCAGACCCGGCAGCAAGAAAGCCCCATGGTTCACCGACAAACTCAAGAGCTCCAAGAAGAACTGCCGAGCCCTCGAGAAAGCCTGGCGCAGAGACCCAACACCGAACAACATGACTGCCCTCAAGCTCGCCACCCGAAAACACCACCAACTGATCCGCGCCACCAAGATAACCGCATTCAAGGAACGACTGGACAACAACGCACACAACAGCAAGGAACTCTTCAATATCGTTAAAGAGCTCTCCAACCCCAATGCCGGAAACAACGACATCAGCCCTTCACAAGACCTCTGCAACTCCCTCGCCTCCTACTTCCACAACAAGATCGCGGACATACACAACAGCTTCAGCACTCAACCGACGCACGCCACGACTGAACCACCGCCCCCCACCACCACCCTCCGCGCCTGGACCCCGATCAGCACCGAAGACACCGTCCGCACGATGAACTCCATCCACTCCGGATCTCCGACCGACCCCTGCCCTCACCACGTCTTCAACTAGGCCGACGCTGTCATCGCACCCTACCTGCGGGACATCAATAACACCTCCTTCGACACCGCTACCTTCCCGGAGAGCTGGAAGCACGCCGAACTCAGCGCTCTACTAAAGAAGCCATCAGCCGACCCCACCGACCTCAAGAACTACCGCCCCATCTAGCTGCTCCCGTTTCCTGCAAAAGTCATCGAGAAGACCGTCAACAAGCAGCTGGCCGCCTTCCTCGAGACAAACGGATCCCTCGACCTCTCGCAGTCTGGCTTCCGGGTCAACCACAGCACCGAGACCGCCCTGATCGCAGCCACCGATGACATCCAAGCCCTGCTCGACAACGGAGAAACAGCGGCCCTCATCCTCCTAGACCTCTCCGCGGCCTTCGACACTGTCTGCCACCGTACCCTAGTGCAGCGCCTCAGCAACGTCGGAATCCAGGAGAAGGCTCTGGAATGGATCATCTCGTACCTCGCCGGAAGGACACAGAGTCCGCCTCTCCCCGTTCAGATCAGAAGCCACCGAAGTCATCTGCGGCGTTCCTCAAGGCTCCTCCCTCAGCCCAACCCTCTTCAACGTCTACATGAGCCCCCTCGCAGTCATCGCACACCAACACAACCTCAACATCATCTCCTACGCCGACGACACCCAGCTGATCCTCTCCCTCACCAACGACCCCGCCACCGCCAGAGCCAACCTACACGAAGGGATGACAGACGTAGCCAAGTGGATGATGAACAGCCGCCTGAAACTGAACTCGGACAAGACGGAAGTCCTCATCCTGGGATCTTCACCCTTCGCCTGGGACGACTCCTGGTGGCCCCCCGCCCTGGGCAGCGCACCCAAACCAACGGACCACGCACGCAACCTGGGCTTCATCCTGGACTCCTCCCTCTCCATGACCAGACAAGTCAACGCCGTCTCCTCGTCGTGCTTCAACATCCTACGCATGCTACGTAAGATCTTCCGGTGGATCCCCACCAAGACCAGGAAGACGGTCACCCAGGCCCTCGTCACCAGCTGTCTGGACTACGGCAACTCCCTCTACGCCGGAACCACCGCCAAACTCCAGAAGAGACTCCAGCGGATTCAGAACGCCTCAGCACGACTCATCCTAGACATCCCCCTACGCAGCCACATCTCCGGACACCTGAGAGATCTGCACTGGCTCACGGTCAACAAGAGAATCACCTTCCGTCTCCTCACCCACGCACACAAAGCCCTACACAACCAAGGCCCAGGATACCTCAACAGCCGCCTCAACTTCTACGCTCCCACTCGCCAGCTTCGATCGACCAGCCACGCCCTCGCCGCCGTCCCCCGCATCCGAAGAACCACCACAGGAGGAAGGTCCTTCTCCTACCTGGCCGCCAAGACTTGAAACTCCCTCCCGACCCACCTCCGCCTGACCCAGGACCACCTTGCCTTCCGGAAGCAGCTCAAGACCTGGCTGTTCGAGCAGTAGCGGACCCCCCCCCCCCCCTCCCCTAGCGCCTTGAGACCCTTCGGGTGAGGAGTGCGCTATATAAATGCTTTGATTGATTGATTTATTATGCCGGCTCCTCCATCGGGACAAACACCCACCCGTTGATGACTAACTGCGTCGCCCAATATTACGGCGGTCATCAGGGACGGCGATCCCTCCCTCATATGCCCCCCGCTGTAGCTTCTTGAGAGCAATTCTCGGGCACCCCCCGCCCCATAGCAGTGTGCGCTGCTCTGATTCAATCACCCATAAAATCTTTTCCGGGACCGGAAAGGGCATACTTTGAAGAACATATAGCAGACTATGAAGGGCCATCAATTTAAATAAGACAGCGCGCCCCATCAAGGAGAGCGGGAGGGTTCTCCAATGCTCGATATCCCCACGTAACCGCTCCAATTGAGCCGACACGTTCAGGTGCAGAAATTCCGTTTTCAACTTGGTAACCCAGATTCCCAGGTATCGGAATAACTCCTTCCAAACCAGCCCCCTACATTCTTCAGCTACGCTCGGCAGCAGTCCCGCCAATAAATGACCCAGGGACTTGTCCCAATTGATACGATATCCGGAGTACTCACCAAAAGTGCGCAAGATTTGCATAAGCCTCTGGATTGAGGCGGCCGGCCTTTAAACATACAGCAAAACGTCATCAGCGTAGAACAATATACACTCTTCCCAGCCCGCCCCCCAGGTCAATGCCCCATACCATGGGATCCGTCCGTACCCAGGTCGCCAACGGCTCCAGGGCTAAGGTGAATAAGGTCGGGGAAAGCGGACAGCCCTGCCTCGTGCCCCGCCCCAGTCGAAACTCCCTGGAGAGGGCGCCGTTGACACGGACCCTCGCAAGTGGCTCGGTGTACAGCAACCTCACCCATGTTCGGAAGTTAACTCCAAAGCCCAGTTTGGCCAAAACTGCATTTATATATACTGCCATTCCCTACTATCAAAGGCCATATGGGCGTCCAGAGACAGCAGGGCCGCCGGTGCACTCGGACAGTCAGACACCGCCTGCAATACCCCAAAAAGGCGCCGCATGTCAAGCCTCGTGCTCCTGTGCGGCATAAAGCCCGATTGCTCTGGGTGGATCAAGGACTGAACGACCGCCCCCAGTCTGGTGGCCAGGATCTTACCGAGGACCTCGGTTTCATAATCAAGGAGTGATATGGGCCTGTATGAACTGCACAAATCCTGCGGTTTGCCGGACTTATGGATTACTACGATCGTTGCAGACCTGAGGTCCTTCGGGAGCAGCCCTTCCTGTTTAGCCTCATTAAACATCCGCAACATATGTGGAGCAACCCTACCTGACACACATCCTAACGCCTCCGCCGGGAACCAGTTGGGGCCTGGGGCCTGGGGCCTGGCGCCTTCCCTGCCTGCAAATCTCCCATGGAATCTTCTATCTCCTTCACTGTGATTTCGGACTCCATGATATCCCTGTCTGCAGGATCCAGGGTAAGCATCTGTAAGGTAGCCAGAAATTCATCACACTCCCACTCTCGCCTTTCAGTTTGCGACCGATAAACAGCCTCATAGTAAAGCGCGAACTCCTCCGCTATGTCCACACTTGTGTCTCTCACTGTCCCATCTATCGTTCGGATCCCAGGCACCCAATTACGCTCCCTATCTCGTTTCTCGAGCCAGGCTATCCTCTTATTGGCTTTATCCCCGAAGTCATAAATGCGCCTCTGGGTAGCTATTGCGCGCAATCTCGCCTGGTCAGATAGCACATCCTTCAGTTCTTTTTCTTTGAGCCACAGCCTATGACTTCGGTCCTGCTCCTGCGTCTCCCCCCCCCCCCCCCCCCCCCTAGCGCCCTCCAAGGCGTGAAACTCTGCTTCCAATCTGTCAATTTGTGCATGCTTCTCCTTTCGACGTTTCCCCATCTCTGCCTGTACAAAACCCCTAGCCAGAGTCTTGTAACCCTCCCAGAGAGTACAGTGTGATCTAACTGAGCCCACGTTCTCCTCAAAATATTGGTCTACGCGCTCCCAGAACTGCTCCTGAAACTCTTGGTCCTTAAACAGAAAAGCATCGAGCCTGGGAAGTAATTGTACCCCCACCGGGGAATGATCGGATATACCTCTTGCCTTATGACACTTATCGTGAAAGAGGCCCATGTGACCCACCTGTGTGAAAAGGTAGTCAATCCTGGACCCTGAACCATGCGCGGCGGAAATGTGTGTATATTGTCTAAGGTGAGGATTATGCGCTCTCCACAGGTCCACCAAGCCCATCGCATGCACAAAATCCCCGAGATGGTGCATCCCCCCGGGTCAGGCGGAGCCAGCGACGTATCAATGTCTCTAGCCATGACATCATTCATATCCCCCCCCCCCCCCCCCCCCCCCTAGGATCAGGACCCCATCCGGCATATCCAGTAGCAGTTTCCCAATGTCGGGGAGAGTGGTGCTGTGCAGCTTTGGTGGAATGTAAACTGAGAAGAGGTTAATCGTTTGACCCTCCCACTGCCCAGAAACCGCCGCATAGCGCCCCAGTGGATCTAGCCATTGTCGTCCAATCACCAGTGAAAGGGAATTATTTTTTAAAAATATTTTTATTAGTTTTTCTTCTGTTTGTACAGTAAAACCAATTGATATATAAACTTGTACATAGGCACAATATCTGATCACCATAAACATGTCCAATTAGTATACATTCATTACATTTCCTTCGTATAGTTCCAACAACAAAGCATAGTGCAGTCATGCGCGGTGTTATAGCCTTATTCAGATTTTGAACTGTAAATGTAAATGTGTTGGACTTGTAAAGCGCACGGCTGCCCGTAAGCGTCCCGGCGCTGGAGACCGCTGGGGAACCCGTCCTGGCTTTCCCTGTGAGATGGTCCCTTCTGGGTATCTCCAAGGTGAAACCAGGCATCCCCGGCGTCTGTGGGGGGCCGTTGTAGAGATGAGGCAAGCCTAATGCCCAGAGTTGCCGAGTGTGATCCCTGGTTAGAGTAGGCACCGAGGCGAGAATTGTCGAGTCCGCTGACCCTGGTCCACGACCCTGCCGCGTCGGGAATTGAACCTTGGTCCCAGGCCGTTCTCTGCTTCCGGGTCTGCCGCCTCTAACCAGTGAGCCACACCCCTCCACTGAACTATTGTCTTCACAGTCAGATGGTGGTTCACAAATGTTTCCCCTATAATCGTTCCATATCCCCCAACATTTCTGGCATTTTTTAGGGCAACCTCTATTCTTAAATACCGCCCTCTCTGCTATCATGGCAGCGTCCATGTCCGCACACCATGCTGCCGGTGTGGGTTTTTCCATTCCCCCCCCCCCATTTTTGCGCTATATTTCGCTTGGCTGCTATCATACCCAGTGTGACCCAGCTCTGTCCGGAACGTGTAAGGTCGTTTGGTTCCCATATGTTTAATAAACAACGCCGTGGCTCAGGCAGTAACAAGACCCCCTCTGATTGGGACACAGATCTCAGAACTTGCATCCAATAGTCTGCTATTTTGGGACCGTCCCTTATGGTGTGATAGAAGGTCCCTGTTTCTCCGCAGCCTCTCAGACAGTAGGGGTGATCTTCCCTTCCTATTGTATGTAGTGTGTGTCTGGTATAGTAGGAGCGATGCAGAATGCGTAACTGTATTAATCGGAGACGTGAGGGGATGCCCACCTCTTTTGGGGATGTCAGCGCCTCCTGCCAGTCAGAATCTTCAATCTCCCCAATATCACGGGACCATTTCTCTCGTAGGGCACCTGTCGGGTCAGGTAGAATATTCCCAATTTTACGGTAGGTCAGGGAGGTCGTTTTCCTAGGCATGTAATCCGTTAACAATCTGTCCTCTAGAGGGGACGCCTCTGAGATTTGAGTCTGGTGGGAGCGCCGACATTAGGGCACGTCTTATCTGTGTATCTAAACGTTTCGGCGGGGGCTAGGTCCTATTGCCGTTGCAAGGTATCAAAGGAGAGCACTTCTCCTTTGAGCCACATGTCTCTGATCGTGGATATCCCTATAGTATGCCAGCGGTCGAACCCTTTACTCTGTCTGAGTTTCCCTAACCGTTTAATGTCCCATAGTGGGGTAAGTGGAAGGGAATTTTTAACAAGAATCCCGGCACCCCTGGAGCCAGTAGTGAAACCCGCATGGGCCCGTAACATGTATCCGAATCTATTAAGGGCCTTATAATGGTTTCCTATCAGGTGCGTCTCCTGGAGGAGGACTATATCTGGGGCGTGTCTATGGAGATATTGGAGGACCATGGTGCGCTTAATCTTATTCTGCAGGCAGTTAACGTTCCAAGACGATATAGTAACCTTTTGCGTCCTCTATGTATAAAACATTGACATCTAGCAGAAAGAACTTTAGGGACGGTTGCCCATCCTCACCGACTCCCGCCACCCGCATGCCCACCTTTAGTGCTGTCGGAGCAAACAGAACTGTACCGTGCATAAACAAAAATGCAAAAAACAACCATTCAACATCCCCCCCCCCCCCAACCTCCTGCACCCTCCCCCCTCCCTGCTACCCTGCTTCTCAGGCCAACATGGCCAGACATACCCCAAGAAGCAGAGCGCCTGTCGCCCATACAACGAAAACCTAGGGGGTGTGTGCTACAACCAGTCTGGCAACCTGAGGGTTTTGCCCGGCCCACTACCATATAGATCTAGCCGTCCCACCATTTCGTGATTGGGGAGACAGGGCAAGACGTGTAAGCCTCCTGAATGGATACTTGAACTAGCCCCCCCCCATTTTTTGATACAAGTCCGCTGTGACATGTCTGATAGAGATCAGACGCCCCATCTGCTAGTCTTTTAGGCCAGGTTCCCCATGCCTAATCAGTATCCCGGGGAAACTGTGGAAGACTTGGGTCCTGTCACTGACCGGCCTGGACCACTACTACATGGAAAAACAAAGCAATGGCCGGGCAGTATTGAATTAGCGTCAAAGTACACAGACCTAGTGTAATAAATCACTAGGTTGGACAACCATTTGTGTTGATTGACTTATTATTTTTTATATAAAGTATTTTGTGCAAGAAATTCTATGGCATCAAAAGATACAACACAACATTCATAACAAAATACAAAAACCAAATTCAGTGAACTGAGAGAAAATTATCAAAACAGTGTGAAAACAAAGAAATTGTCATACATAAATAACATGGACAACTATGGAAAGGCCTCAAATTAATCACTTTACAGAGGCTCCAATCCTGGATATGAAATAAACAAGGGGACTATTATGTTTGAAAGAAACCTCCTTGTTACAACCATCACAAGATACACAGTAGATACCACATCAGGTGCTTAGGCTAGGAACAACATAGGAACAGTTGAACAATTCCAGAATGTGTTTTAGTTGAATCCTAGCGTGCCCTAGCAATTTGGTATCTTGGAGGTAAGAACGTCGACGCGTTTCGAACCCAATACCATTCAACGGGTTCTCCTCAGGACAGGGACTGGGGGGTTGTTGTCACTGTGAAACAATAAAGACACGGTGTAAGTGAGGGGTCGTTTCAATAAGCTCATCGCATGGACTCGCCCACTTTAAAATAAAAAAGTACCTTATTTGTGAGGTGGGGGGGTCACTCCCTACGGGAAAAATGAAATACGAGATTTACATTAGATACAGTCTACCTATGTTGTAGATATGCTGCCGACAGGTTGCTACATAAAATCAAGGCGTACCTTGACAGAGGGCGAAGTTGCCGCTGAACAAGGACGCGGTGCCGGCCGTGATCAGTTGTTCGGTGTGTAGATCTAAAATCTGGAGAGAGGGTTGGGACTCAGTATAACTCTTGTTGCCAAGATGATGCACTGGTAAGACACAGAGTGAATGAAGGAAATCCTACCTTTTTTGACGTGGCCGTTTATTTAAATTGAGCGCGTGGGAGGCGGCGGCCGCCGCACGGGCTGGCGTGCTGTTAAAGAAAGGGGGGCACACATTTAGACTGGCATTAAGATGATCGTGATTTGATGCAAGTCCGAAAAGGGGATGCATATCCCAAGCGGATGACTTACTTCTCGGCAGAGAAAACGAGCTGCAACGGTCCGGCACCCAGTGACTTCTGAGAGACAGCTTGTTGCAAAAGGGGGCGTGTCTCCCTATATTTAAACGGCCAGTGGTCCCGATGCATTGTGGGATTTGAAGTTTTTTTTTAACTGTAGCAAGGGGTGCGCGGCACACGACTGGTAGATCGTCTACATAAAATTTGTAGATTAGTGAATCTCCTATTCCCGAGGTTTTGGTACAGTGCAGTCACGAGAGTAGCAACGGCATAAGCAGACTAACAGAGCGAACAGACAGTTCATTTATAGATTGCTGAGTTCATTCAAATCGTTCAAGCCTGACACTGCAGTGTTGAATTTCAGGATGAGGTACGCCTCTTTCTGTGCCAGTCTTGCATCAGGGTCCCCTCCGGCGCCTGGGACATTTTTTATGCTCGCCAAGATGGTCCACCTAAGATCGTTTGCGGCATGATCTTTTTTCAGAAAGTGCGATACCAGAGGCGCAGTGAGCACTTTGTTGTTGATTCGGGATTTATGTTGAATTATCCGCTGGCGCACTTCTTGTGTCGTCTTCCCTATGTAAATTTTGCCGCAAGGACAAGTTATGGCATACACTGCGTATTTCGTTTTGCAGTTTGTAAAGTCCTCATGGCGCCAGTGTTTTGTTCCATCGGTGAAATGAGTGCCTTCCATCGTCAAACCGCAGACTGAACAAGTTCCACATTTGTGGTGACCTTTCACTGGGCCCATGTTGAAAAGGGTACTTTGTGTCTCTTTTTTGATAGCACCCCTGGTGGAAGAGATTTGCTGTCCTATACTTCGGTTTTTTTTTCAATGCGAACAAGGGCTTGCCAATCTCAGGGATGGTTTCCTCCACGAGGTGCCAATTGTTCCGGATGATTTTTTGTACCGGATTTGTGTGGGGTCCAAATGTAGACACGCATACCATCCGATCTGTTTGTAGCTTGACCCTTTTCTGAAGTAGATGTTCTCGGGGTGTCCATCTCGCCCTCTTCATGGAGTGTTTTACAAGCTTCTCCGGGTATCCTCTCTCTCTTAATTTGTTCATGAGGGCTTCGCCATGGATGTTGAAATCTTCAGTTCTTGAACAATTCCTTCTCACCCTAAGGAACTGTCCATAGGGGAGGTTGTTCTTCAGGGTCTTGGGATGGTAGCTTTTGTAGTGGAGCGAATTATTCTTATCGGTTTTCTTCTGGTATAAGGTCGACTTGAGACCATCAGGTGTTGCTTTGATCTCCACATCCAGAAATGGCATCACTCGGCAGTCATACGCCAGGCTGAACTTTATATCTGGGCTTCTGTTATTCAGCCAGTCATGGAACTCTTCTAGAGATTGTGGTGTACCATTCCAGATACACCACACATCATCTATATACCTCATCCATTGCCCAATGTGGGCTTTGTACGGGTTGTTGTTGTAAACGAACCTCTCCTCATACTGGGCCATGTACAGTATTGCCATCTCAGGTGCGAACGGGCACCCCATTGCTGATCCTTTAATTTGTAGGAACATCTCTTCTTCGAACATAAAGAAGTTCTTCTTTAGGGCAAGGGCCGCGAAGTTGACAATCAGCTCAGTTGGTACTCTGTGAGGACGTGGTCTGGTGTCCAAGTACATTTCAATTACATCCACTCCGTCTTGTTGCGGGATTTGAGTGTATAAGGACGAAACGTCCATTGTGACCAGAAGTTGAATATTTGGGTCAAAATCCAAACCTTCCACCTTATTAATAAAGTCCATAGTGTCACGAAGATACGATGGTACCTTTGTGACAAATTCTTTCAGGAACACGTCCACAAATTTGGAAATGGGCTCCAGCACTGAATCGCATCCCGATACTATCGGTCGACCCGGTGGCGTCTTGGGGTCTTTATGTACTTTAGGGAGAAAGTACAGGTGTGGAGTTCTGGGATAGCGTTTCACCAAAAATTCAGCTTCCTTTGGACCCAGGATTCCCTGTTCTTTCGCTTCGTTCACCAGTCGTGTTATTTCAAAGGTTATTTCCGCCGTCGGATCCTGTGTGATGCGGCGGTACCAATTTAGGTTAAACACGTGGCTTCTGCCTTCTGCTTTGTAAAGTTCCTTCGACCATAGGACCACCGCCCCGCCCTTGTCTGCTGGTCTAATGACCACATCCTGTTGGTTTTTTAGGGTCATGATGGCTTGTCTTTGTTCTTTCGAGAGATTGGCTGGTGTAAATTGTTTCTTCTTCTCCAACACATTCAGTGAGGACAGGACTTTTTGCTCAAAAGTAATGATGTTTTTTGCCATGTTATTGCTTGGGGGACAGAAGGAGGACTTGTTTCTGAGGCCCGAAACTTCTGTTTGTGGTTGATTTGTCGATTCTCTGAAGAACCATTTCAGACGGATTTTTCTGAAGAATTCAATGACTTCTAATTTCACTTTGGTGAAGTCTATGCGGGTGTCAGGTACATATGAAAGGCCCAATTGCAGCAGTTCTTCCTCTGCTTTGGTCAGAATCTTATTAGAGATGTTAATAATGGAGGAATCCTTTACGACTTGTAGTTCCGCTTGCGCGTGCTCATTTCCCATTGTGGTTGTTTGAATTTGGTCCTCTGTTGTTGCTGGCCCTGTCCTAAAAAAGGCTTCTTTTGTTGGTTTTTATTAGATGATCCTTCGCCTACAAGTCGTAAAGGATTCCTCCATTATTAACATCTCTAATAAGATTCTGACCAAAGCAGAGGAAGAACTGCTGCAATTGGGCCTTTCATATGTACCTGACACCCGCATAGACTTCACCAAAGTGAAATTAGAAGTCATTGAATTCTTCAGAAAAATCCGTCTGAAATGGTTCTTCAGAGAATCGACAAATCAACCACAAACAGAAGTTTCGGGCCTCAGAAACAAGTCCTCCTTCTGTCCCCCAAGCAATAACATGGCAAAAAACATCATTACTTTTGAGCAAAAAGTCCTGTCCTCACTGAATGTGTTGGAGAAGAAGAAACGATTTACACCAGCCAATCTCTCGAAAGAACAAAGACAAGCCATCATGACCCTAAAAAACCAACAGGATGTGGTCATTAGACCAGCAGACAAGGGCGGGGCGGTGGTCCTATGGTCGAAGGAACTTTACAAAGCAGAAGGCAGAAGCCACGTGTTTAACCTAAATTGGTACCGCCGCATCACACAGGATCCGACGGCGGAAATAACCTTTGAAATAACACGACTGGTGAACGAAGCGAAAGAACAGGGAATCCTGGGTCCAAAGGAAGCTGAATTTTTGGTGAAACGCTATCCCAGAACTCCACACCTGTACTTTCTCCCTAAAGTACATAAAGACCCCAAGACGCCACCGGGTCGACCGATAGTATCGGGATGCGATTCAGTGCTGGAGCCCATTTCCAAATTTGTGGACGTGTTCCTGAAAGAATTTGTCACAAAGGTACCATCGTATCTTCGTGACACTATGGACTTTATTAATAAGGTGGAAGGTTTGGATTTTGACCCAAATATTCAACTTCTGGTCACAATGGACGTTTCGTCCTTATACACTCAAATCCCGCAACAAGACGGAGTGGATGTAATTGAAATGTACTTGGACACCAGACCACGTCCTCACAGAGTACCAACTGAGCTGATTGTCAACTTCGCGGCCCTTGCCCTAAAGAAGAACTTCTTTATGTTCGAAGAAGAGATGTTCCTACAAATTAAAGGATCAGCAATGGGGTGCCCGTTCGCACCTGAGATGGCAATACTATACATGGCCCAGTACGAGGAGAGGTTCGTTTACAACAACAACCCGTACAAAGCCCACATTGGGCAATGGATGAGGTATATAGATGATGTGTGGTGTATCTGGAATGGTACACCACAATCTCTAGAAGAGTTCCATGACTGGCTGAATAACAGAAGCCCAGATATAAAGTTCAGCCTGGCGTATGACTGCCGAGTGATGCCATTTCTGGATGTGGAGATCAAAGCAACACCTGATGGTCTCAAGTCGACCTTATACCAGAAGAAAACCGATAAGAATAATTCGCTCCACTACAAAAGCTACCATCCCAAGACCCTGAAGAACAACCTCCCCTATGGACAGTTCCTTAGGGTGAGAAGGAATTGTTCAAGAACTGAAGATTTCAACATCCATGGCGAAGCCCTCATGAACAAATTAAGAGAGAGAGGATACCCGGAGAAGCTTGTAAAACACTCCATGAAGAGGGCGAGATGGACACCCCGAGAACATCTACTTCAGAAAAGGGTCAAGCTACAAACAGATCGGATGGTATGCGTGTCTACATTTGGACCCCACACAAATCCGGTACAAAAAATCATCTGGAACAATTGGCACCTCGTGGAGGAAACCATCCCTGAGATTGGCAAGCCCTTGTTCGCATTGAAAAAAAACCGAAGTATAGGACAGCAAATCTCTTCCACCAGGGGTGCTATCAAAAAAGAGACACAAAGTACCCTTTTCAACATGGGCCCAGTGAAAGGTCACCACAAATGTGGAACTTGTTCAGTCTGCGGTTTGACGATGGAAGGCACTCATTTCACCGATGGAACAAAACACTGGCGCCATGAGGACTTTACAAACTGCAAAACGAAATACGCAGTGTATGCCATAACTTGTCCTTGCGGCAAAATTTACATAGGGAAGACGACACAAGAAGTGCGCCAGCGGATAATTCAACATAAATCCCGAATCAACAACAAAGTGCTCACTGCGCCTCTGGTATCGCACTTTCTGAAAAAAGATCATGCCGCAAACGATCTTAGGTGGACCATCTTGGCGAGCATAAAAAATGTCCCAGGCGCCGGAGGGGACCCTGATGCAAGACTGGCACAGAAAGAGGCGTACCTCATCCTGAAATTCAACACTGCAGTGTCAGGCTTGAACGATTTGAATGAACTCAGCAATCTATAAATGAACTGTCTGTTCGCTCTGTTAGTCTGCTTATGCCGTTGCTACTCTCGTGACTGCACTGTACCAAAACCTCGGGAATAGGAGATTCACTAATCTACAAATTTTATGTAGACGATCTACCAGTCGTGTGCCGCGCACCCCTTGCTACAGTTAAAAAAAAACTTCAAATCCCACAATGCATCGGGACCACTGGCCGTTTAAATATAGGGAGACACGCCCCCTTTTGCAACAAGCTGTCTCTCAGAAGTCACTGGGTGCCGGACCGTTGCAGCTCGTTTTCTCTGCCGAGAAGTAAGTCATCCGCTTGGGATATGCATCCCCTTTTCGGACTTGCATCAAATCACGATCATCTTAATGCCAGTCTAAATGTGTGCCCCCCTTTCTTTAACAGCACGCCAGCCCGTGCGGCGGCCGCCGCCTCCCACGCGCTCAATTTAAATAAACGGCCACGTCAAAAAAGGTAGGATTTCCTTCATTCACTCTGTGTCTTACCAGTGCATCATCTTGGCAACAAGAGTTATACTGAGTCCCAACCCTCTCTCCAGATTTTAGATCTACACACCGAACAACTGATCACGGCCGGCACCGCGTCCTTGTTCAGCGGCAACTTCGCCCTCTGTCAAGGTACGCCTTGATTTTATGTAGCAACCTGTCGGCAGCATATCTACAACATAGGTAGACTGTATCTAATGTAAATCTCGTATTTCATTTTTCCCGTAGGGAGTGACCCCCCCCACCTCACAAATAAGGTACTTTTTTATTTTAAAGTGGGCGAGTCCATGCGATGAGCTTATTGAAACGACCCCTCACTTACACCGTGTCTTTATTGTTTCACAGTGACAACAACCCCCCAGTCCCTGTCCTGAGGAGAACCCGTTGAATGGTATTGGGTTCGAAACGCGTCGACGTTCTTACCTCCAAGATACCAAATTGCTAGGGCACGCTAGGATTAAACTAAAACACATTCTGGAATTGTTCAACTGTTCCTATGTTGTTCCTAGCCTAAGCACCTGATGTGGTATCTACTGTGTATCTTGTGATGGTTGTAACAAGGAGGTTTCTTTCAAACATAATAGTCCCCTTGTTTATTTCATATCCAGGATTGGAGCCTCTGTAAAGTGATTAATTTGAGGCCTTTCCATAGTTGTCCATGTTATTTATGTATGACAATTTCTTTGTTTTCACACTGTTTTGATAATTTTCTCTCAGTTCACTGAATTTGGTTTTTGTATTTTGTTATGAATGTTGTGTTGTATCTTTTGATGCCAAAGAATTTCTTGCACAAAATACTTTATATAAAAAATAATAAGTCAATCAACACAAATGGTTGTCCAACCTAGTGATTTATTACACTAGGTCTGTGTACTTTGACGCTAATTCAATACTGCCCGGCCATTAATCAGTATCCCAGCAGTCCTAGACACAGGAGAGTCAGTATACTTTACGTGCACTCCATCTGGGCCTTCGAAGCCAGGGCGCCCTCAGGAGCTTCATCGAATGTACGGCGTGGCAGACAGGCTCCGCGTCCTGGTCCTACCAGGCGCACGAATACCGCCTTGCAACCGTCGGTCCCTCCCCGTTGAACCTGTAGAAGAAGTCGGAGACTGTGCGACCGTGTCCCTCCAGCTGTCTCCCGGCCTTGGACCATCTGGTGGCTGCGCATTCTCCTCCAGCCAGGCGTGGACCTCCTCCGGGGACGTGACGAAGAAGGATTTCCCGTTTGCTAGAAGCTTGAGACGTGCCAGGAAGAACATCATATATTTAATGCCACGATCGATCACGAAGCTCTTTCTTGACTCCATCAAACGAGCTGCGCTCCTGTTGGACCTTAAGGGTAAAGTTGGGAAAGAATCTAATAGTGGTGTTGTCAATTCGGAGGTCTCCATGTTGGCGGGCCGCCTGCAAAAGGGCGTCCAGTCCCTATAATTGAGGATCCGGGCGATTATCGTTCTCGGGGGAGCTCCAGGACGGGGCGGAGGAACCGGCGCCCGGTGCGACCTCTCAATGACAAAAAACTTTGAAAGTCGTTTGGGCTTAAGGGGATTTAAGATAATGTGCTCCAGGAACAGATCAACACTCGGCCCTTCCATTTTCACCGGAACTCCCACCACCCGTATATTATTCCTGCTGCCCCTTCCTTCCTGGTCCTCCAGTCTGGCCGCTGCTTGCTTCTGTTGTTGGGTCAGCCGCTGGACCTGCTGTTGCAACAGCTTGGTGGTACGCTGAAACTCAGTAATGTCCTTGGCGTTCTGAGTGGCCTTCTCTGATGTTTTATTTAAGTCCGCCCGTTGCAGAGCCATCTCAATGCTTACTTTGTCAATCTTAGATTCCAGCGTTGTGCCCAGAGTTTGTATGGCCTGCATGATCGAGGCCAGGGAGGGTTCCGCCGCATTGGCCAACTTCTCAGTGGGGGCCCCGCCCCCCCCACACCCTGAGGCCGTATAATTGTCCATTGTGTTGGTTTGCATGGTGGTGGATTTCTTAGGCTTCATGACTGTCCTAGATAGTGCCCCCAAGGCGATGGAGGGAACGCGCCACTTCCAGCGTCCACGTTCACCCCGCTACCACTCCGGCCGCTTGCTCCCGGCGCCGTCCACCCCTCTCCGGGTATATGTCTGCAAGTACACTGCCGCGGCTCTCAACTGGACCGTCTGTTCTTTAAGTTTCCATGTTCCGGCCACTGAATACCAATCTTCTGTCCCCTCCAGGACGTGGGGGTGCCCCCGCCCCCCCAGTGAGCGCCGGTGTCGCTCACCCCCTGGATCTTGCGCTCGGGGCCAACTGTCAGTGCGTCGGTATATGGAGCCTTCTGTCCACCCACGGGAGCCCTCCCCCGCAATCCGCACAACTCACCCCTTAGATCCATGGAACCGGGGTCCGCAGCAGTGCTCAAGCCGTCCACCAGGCTCGCCTGGATCCCGTGACCGTCAATCACCATGCTCGGCCCCGCTCCTGGCCGACTCGGGCCACCTCTCTCCGCCGCCACGCAGTTCAGAGACGTTTTCTCCTGGGCCCTCCGCCCTTCAGTGGTGTGTGTCTTGTGGCCGCCCTCTGCCGGAAGGGTCAGTGCAGTGTTGCCAGGAGAAGCCACTGTCCAGACAGGCCCTGCCTCTCCATGCCCCTGGGCCTCTGCGCTCCCTGCTCTCGGGCGCCGACGCGCCCCTGCTGCGCCAGGCCCGCAAGGCCGGTGCTCTTCACCCCTCACTCCGCGCACGTAGGCCATGGGGGACTCCTCACTGCGGACGCTGCTGCGGTGCCGTCCGTTGTCAGAGAGGGACCGGGACAACTCCCCCCGACTCCGGAGCACCCCCGCCATCGGAATCCACCGTTTAAATAGACAGAACGGCTGGATGTATGCAGGATTTTTGGGGCCTTCAGCTCGCCCTCAGCAGCACCGTGATGTTATGTGGCCATCTTGGTTGCCGCCAGTCCACGCCCCCCAATCCAAAATTCTTAAGGAGAGTCAGGATGGGTTCCAGACTGGCCGTGAGGTCTTTAAACTAGAGTATTATGTTGTCTGCATATGCAGACACAATATGTGTCGTGTTAGACACTGGTATCCCTAGTCCCACGGCCTCCTTTCGGATCTTGAGAAAAAGGGTATCCAGCGCCAGGACAAATAATATTGGTGACGGGGCAGCCCTGTCGCGTGCCCCTGGCCACAGGGTAAGCAGCCGAGATGGAAGTGCCTGTCCGAGCCTGGGCCATGGGAGAGGAGCACACTAGTTTGACCCATCGTCTGTACCCCCGTGGGATGCCAAATCTCTTAAGTGAGGACAACATATACGTCCAGTCCAGGGTGTCACCCGGCGGTGTCCGTTTGAGTGGCAGTGGGTTCCATCAGGTAGTGGAGACACCGTATATTGAGAGAAGTGCTACGGCTTGGGACGTAACCGCACTGGTCCATGTGAATAAGTCTGGGGAGATAAGGAAGCAGACGCTGCGCTAGTATTTTACAGAGTATTTTATACTCGGTAGCTAACATGGAGAGAGGGCGATATCCCGATATGTCTCGAGGGTCTCTGTTGGGCTTGGGGAGGGAAACGCCCAGTGCTTGCATAGTTGTTACAGGAAGTGTGCGTTTTTCTAGTGCTGTCTTGTAATGAGTCAACAGGCGTGGAGAGAGTTATTCAGCATAAGTCAAATAAAACTCCGCTGGAAGTCCGTGCAGCCCTGGTGTCTTATTTTTAGGGAGACTCTTAAGGGCTCCCATTATTTCTGCTCTAGTGATAGGTGGTTCCAAGTCCGATTGTGCATCTGTCTTCAGTTCGAGGAAGGTGAGATCGTCCAGGAAATTAGTCAGGAGATCCTGGGGCATAGCGGGCGGGGCAGCGTAGAGGGGCTTATAATAGGTGCAGAACGCCATGTTAATATCAGCCGGAGTATTAACCACAAAGCCATCCGGGAGGAATACCTCCAATATAGGGTGCAGGGCGGGGTATCGCTGATGAGATGGGCCAGAAGAGTCCCTGATTTGTCAGCCTCTTTATGACTATATTGGGCGTACGTACTGTACTCTATTAGACGGAGTCGTTCAAGGAGCTCTGCATATTGAATCCTGGCGTCCTGCAGTTGCACCTGTCAGGTAGGGTCAGCAAGAGCCTCAGTTTCCAGTGTGTTCAGGGAGTCCTCGACGGAGACGAGCCTCTAATGTAGCTCGTGCCGGGCCCCAACAGTAGTCCCTATGGCCACCCCCCTAATGACAGACTTAAACGCATCCCATTCAACTAGACAGGAGGATGCTGAACCTGTATTTTCTGTGAAGTAATTGGCGATAGCGGTACCCAGAGTGTCCCTGACACCCCATCTTCTACTGTGAGTGGCCATAGTCTCCAAGTCTGGACTGGGGGGAGGGCCCTCTCCCATTCGAGCAGCACCTCCAGTGGATTGTGGTCGGATAACGTTTTCCCGAGGTACGTGGATTTAAGCACCTGGGATGATAGGGACAGGGAGCAGAAAACCCTGTCTATTTGCGCGCGCAGTTGGTGCGGGTTGGGGGGGGGGTGAAACGAATATTCGGGGTCAGACGGGTGTTGTGCGCCATATGTCGGTGATCCCCCCCCCCCCAACCCACCGTCCAGGCATGTAGGAACTCCGCTATCTTAGTAGCGCCCTGCAGTATCCACTCTCCGCTCCAGCAGCTCAAATGGCACCCCATTCCTCACCCAGATAAGCGACCCACGTGCAAAGGCAGAATAGGATGTATTCTATATTTGCCCCTTCCATTTTCGCTGCAGTTTAGCAACCTCCGAGTCAGTCATGTGCGTTTCCTGGAGCAAGGCTATGTGGGCCTTGCGCCTGTTCAGTTGAGCATAGATGCGATGTCGCTTATGTACAGATGAAACACACAAAATGATGGACGGAATGTTGCACAATGGCAAAACATTCACCCCCAGTCACAGATCTGGGTTTAATCCATCGTTATTTTGCTCACCAAGCCACCCCAGTTCAGACATGACCATATGCAAATCAGCCTTGACCCTGTGCCTCATGGGAACAGTCCAAGCCATATCTTCTAGAAACCGGTCCTAGGATGCTTGATTCCGGTCCAGTGAAGACATGGCTTGGCAGTTCGGGCTGGACTGTTCCCGAAGACGGCTCTAATGCCAGAAACCGGTCCCCGGAAGCTTGTTTCCTTCCCAGTGTAAGAATTGGCTTTTGTAGTTTGGTTTGCCCTGTTCCCATCATGCACTGGGACAGGAACAGACTAATTTGCATATAGCCAGGTTCTGAAACTGGGATGGTGCAATGAGCTAAAAAACGGTGTTGGATCTAGCCCTGATCTTTTGACTGGGTGAGAGTATTCTGCTTAATTCAGAGACTCTGTCCCTCACCACCCCTTGTAAATATTTTTGTCCACCCTAAGCGTGGAAGGGTATACTCAGACATGAGTCCCTTGCTCATTGCACCATCAGGATTCAAGCAAGCCGGGCCGAAGACGGCTGTAATGCCAGAAACCGGTCCCCGGAAGCTTGTTTCCTTCCCAGTGTAAGAATTGGCTTTTGTAGTTTGGTTTGCCCTGTTCCCATCATGCACTGGGACAGGAACAGACTAATTTGCATACAGCCAGGTTCTGAAACTGGGATGGTGCAATGAGCTAAAAAACGGTGTTGGATCTAGCCCTGATCTTTTGACTGGGTGAGAGTATTCTGCTTAATTCAGAGACTCTGTCCCTCACCACCCCTTGTTGTAAATATTTTTGTCCACCCTAAGCGTGGAAGGATATACTCAGACATGAGTCCCTTGCTCATTGCACCATCAGGATTCAAGCAAGCCGGGCCGAAGACGGCTGTAATGCCAGAAACCGGTCCCCGGAAGCTTGTTTCCTTCCCAGTGTAAGAATTGGCTTTTGTAGTTTGGTTTGCCCTGTTCCCATCATGCACAGGGACAGGAACAGACTAATTTGCATACAGCCAGGTTCTGAAACTGGGATGGTGCAATGAGCTAAAAAACGGTGTTGGATCTAGCCCTGATCTTTTGACTGGGTGAGAGTATTCTGCTTAATTCAGAGACTCTATCCCTCACTTCCCCTTGTTGTAAATACTGTTCCCATGAGGCACAGGGTCAAGACTGATTTGCATATGGCCATGTCTGAACTAGGGTGGCTTGGTGAGCAAAATAACGATGGATTAAACACATCTGTCACTGGGGGTGAATGTTTTGCCATTGTGCAACATTCCGTCCATCATCTTGTGATTTTTGCTTATGTACAGATCCCATTCCCTGCACATTCCATGTCAGTATTTTATACTTCGCCAGAACAGCCATGCATCAACACTTCTGGAAAGAAGGGCGACCCAGGATGACATTGTGTACACCACACAATAAAGAATAGTGTGTGGACCACGAACCAAAATAAACAACCCCTGAAGGAACAATCCCCCAATACTAGGGCCAGCCATCTAACTGTGCTGGTCCTAACTCTGATTAACAAACATTGAGTCCAAATGGTTATTCCATGCAGTGAATGCAACTGCAGAGGGGGCGGTATGCCTAACCTGGGAGAAAAAAGGGTTATTACGTGGAAAACTGTTTCCACACCACACAAGTAATATCAACATCTTTCTGAGTCTAAGTCATAGTTACGAAGGTGTCTTAGAGGACAGGCCTCCACCTCTGCCAAACGGGTCCTTGACCACCTGGGGAGTGATCGAGGGGACAAAGGGCTGTTGCTGCCAGAGTCCGGTGTCACGTCATCCTCTGATTGATCCGGAGAGGAAGAGATCTGTGTAGGGTCCCACATGGCAGCAGCCACTTCCAGTGCAGAGTCCTGCGCTATTGTGGCCTGTTCCAGGGTTGGTTTCCATGCAGATAGGAGAGACCACAGAGTACCGTCAAGACGGGGTCTGAGTCGGTTGGACTGCGCCTGCGCCCCACGCACCCGCTGGTCGATGCCATCCAGAGACTGAGCGGGCATGGTGTGCTCAAGCCAGTCGTTCGCCGCTTCGGGGCAAACAAAGAAATGGGTCTTCAATTGTAGATGATTTTTAAACGTGCGGGGAACACCAGAGCGTATTTCAGATTGAGGGCTTGGAGCTTCTTCTTGAGGGGCTGGTAGGATGCCCTCTGGCGCTGCACCTGCACAGTATAATCTGGATACAGTGAAATTTGGCCTTTTTCTAACAATATCGGGGCATTCTCTCGTGCTTTCTGCAAGAGGAGATCGCGGTCTCTGTAATTGAGGATCTGGGCAATAAGTGGTCTGTACGGCTGGCCGGCAGTCTGCCTCCCCGTAGGAAGAAGGTGTGCCCGCTCCACGCAGAAGAAGGCAGAAAAACCCTCTGGGGCTACCTTCTCTGAGCCACTGCTCAACAAAGTGCGTTGCATCAGCACCTTCGGAGCGCTCATGCAGCCCAATAATGCGGACGTAATTTCGTCGCGCCCTTCCTTCCGCATCATCAGCCCTGTCCATCAGGACGGTCATTTGTTTATTCAAGTGCACCAGCTAAACGGCATGATCTTTTTGTTTAGGCACCAGGTCAGACAGTGTGTGGGTATGGTCCTTGACAGTAGCTGCAAGGTTGCCATGATCTGCTCGCAGGAGGTTAAGGCCCGTTGTAAGCGTACCCATCCGGTGCTCGATGGCTTGGCGCAGTCCCGTATCTTCTGTAGAATCAGGTCCACTTTATCAGGGGGAGGGCGACCGAGCAGTTGGCGGGACGCAGCTGATTAAAGAGGCCTGGGAGGCCGACTCCGCCGTACCCCGAGATGGGTCCTCTGTGCCGTGCCCCTCCGGTTGTTTGTTTCCCCCGCCGGGGCCCAAAGGCAGTGTGCGCAATGATGAGACATGGGAATGGAAGGGCCACTAGTCACCCACAGCAGTCGTCGCCCCCAACACACCGCCAGGGCCACACACCACCGGGCAGAAGCGGTTCACGTGGAAGCAGTACCTAGGCCGCAGGCAGGGGGGAGGATATTCCCGCCAGGGGCAGGAGCAGATGCCTGGGAGAGCGTGGGCGGTACTCACTGCGATCAGTTCCAATCCATGGGTCAACCCCCCCCTCCAGGGGAAAAGCAGGGGGCACAAATCCCATTCAGGGCCGCAGGACCACAGAGCCAGTCCACCGCACCCCAGGTCCGCCTCAAGTCGGTGGACCTCCTCGTCACTCAGGGGCGCTCTGGCGCACCCAGAAGTGGCTCTAGCCACTCAATCAGCAGCAGGGCATCAGTTGTGACATCCCCAACCGCGCAGCCAATTTCAGCGTCGCAGCCGCACACTCTGCCGGCCGACAGCCGGGAACCCAGGACATGGCACCTCACAGAGGGCAGGCACGGGGCTGCGCAGCAAGGCACTCCACGCCGCCCCCCTCTCCCAGAAAGTTTTCCGTGGGGCAGGCAGCACTCTGCAGGGTGGTAGGCCGCTGCACGAAAGTTGATGTTGGGGCCAGGGCTCTCCTCCCCCCCCCCCAGCTCCCGGTCCTGCGGTGGTCCGCCTCCCTCACCTAGGTAATGCGGCACCGGTCACGCGCCAACTTGCGGCACCAGGCAGCGGCAGCATCCGGTCCCCGGGTGCGGGCTTCTAGCGGCCCTCCCCTCTGATGACTCAGAGCCGCAGAGACCCAGGGACACTCAAGGGCGAAGATTGCAGCAGCCCCGGGGGTCCACAGCCCCGTCGATACAGGTATATAGGCCCGGTGGATTCCAGGCAGGCGGTCTGTTTTCCATGTAGGATGGTACCCAGGGTCGGCAGAAAGGCAGGGTGAGCAAAGTCCCACCCGGGAGCCCCACTACAATGCGGCTGCCATGTTCGGCGCCTAGCCACGCCCCCCATTCTGTAGCCATTTAATCTTACCTTAACAACCAACCCCCCTGAAATCCAGAAGGGATTTAGCATATTGGGAAAGCTGAGGGGTAACCCAAAGCCTCCTCCAAAATGCTATTGGTCTATATCTGGCCAGATCCTCAATGCGTAAAAAACCCAGATCCAAAAAGAGGGGTAACAGTGGGGATGATTGAGGGATGCCCGTAATAGCTCTAACAAATTTGTTCTGGGCTAATACCAAAGGGGTGATGTTCTCAAAGCCCCATAATTCAGCACCATATAATGTTGATGTAATGATTTTGGTGTTGTATATCCTGAGAACAGGGGCAATTGGCTTGGTGAACGAAAGCCTGTGCTCTTTTACAGGAGCTCCTGCCAACTGAACATGTTTTAAGGCTAACAGGTCAATCTGAGGCTTGCAGTTTAGTTTTCTGCCTGTGATCCCCAGATACGTAAACGCATCTGTCAGTTCTAAAAGGACATTGTTCATGTACACGCTACTTTTCATGCTTTTGTGAAAAACCATTAACTTTGTATTGTCCACCTTTACCACCAGTCCATGATCTTGGCAAAACACCTAGACCGTGCAACCTGTAGTCCCTTCTGTGTCTTAGATAGGATTAAGGTGTCGTCCGCAAACAGTTACACCTGCCAATTCAAGATTGCCCCCCTCTCCAGAATATGCAAGAGTTTATGGCTTGCTTGGAATTGTAGTTTATTGTTAGCACGCTACCTCTTAGCAGACGTTCTCGCACAACCTCAGTCCACAAAAGGAACTAGGTGTGAGCTGGTTTTGAGTAGCACTTCTCTACCCTCGAGCCATACTAAGCAGTAAAAAGTTTCTCTAGCCCCACTTCCTAACCATAAAATCATAGACTCCTGTTGGAACTAAATAACTCTTCCTGGACGAAATAGAGTTGATTATGTTCTTAAGGCATGATCATAATCATCTTGAAAAAGCCACCCTAGTCATCTGGGAATGTACAGGATCTGGTACAGTAGGACCTCTAAATTATGTATGAAAAAATAAGTAATTTCTAAAATATTATACTAATAGCCACTAGATGCATCCTTCATACCCTGTATAAATGAGTCTAGGCTATATAGTGGTGCCTCCCAGAGATTGGCAGAGTGTCTGGCAGCAACTGTTGTGTCCTTATTCGTATGTCATTGTTATATTTGTTCACTTTTAAGTGCTGAAGTTATTCAAATGTTAAACTTAGAGGAATTCACAGTTCCAATTTCAGAGACATTTATGTGCTTTATAGCTCAGAAAAGTCTATGGTTCCGATTCAGAAAGGGACTGATGACTCGTAAAGTTACGAGTGCGGAGCCTCGTTGTTTGGAGCGGAGTCTTGGCGGGATCTCTGCACTGAGAACAGTACGGAGATTTCGCCCCGAGTGTGGAGACCCCGCACTCGTAACTGTACGAGTTGTAAGTCCCTTCATGAATTGGACCTTAACTGTGCCTCTCAAACCTGTATGGGCTCCTCTCTAAGAAATTGATGTGTTTCAACCCCCAAAGGGGAAACTTCCAGCTGAGTTGTGGGTCCTCTCCTTTTTGTGAGTGGGCTGGTAACAGCAGGTACTGGCCCCATTGTAATTACAAGATTCGTCCGAATGCTGCTGAACGCAGCCATAATCCCCGCATGAAACTCCAGGGGAAAATGAGGAATTACGAGGGGATCTGTAACTTGAAGGGGAGGAGTAAAGGACTTAACCGGTCCATATCTGAGATACTTGATTGCTCTACTCGAAACTAGCAAGGTACAATGGTGTGACAGGAACTGTCTGTGTTTTATTAATGTACCCGAGACTATTTTAATAATTGTCAGTTTCTTTTTTTTTCTTCCCCACTCAAGGGACTGTAACATGTCCTGCCAAATGGAATGCCCCTTTTCGACCTGGAGAAAAATATCCACTCATTATTTTCTCTCATGGACTCGGAGCTTTCAGGTAATGCAGCGTTTTAAAGGATTTATTTTTTAAATCTTAAAATCATTTAAAAAAATTAATTCCTTGATATTAAATGTACACAATATTTTACTAGTATAGGATGTGAGTTGAATATTGCATCTTGCATTATCTAAACAGTTTGGCAAATATACAAATTACATCTCCAGTCCTGTCATTCTTGCAAGTACTTCTATTCATCACTGTATTGACAAAACCAAACAGAATTACCATATCAGCCATATCACTAGTTCTGCAGGGGATTTACAGAGGAATGGGCCTAAACCTCCACTATAATAGGCACATGCTTTCATGCGTTCACTTATTTGTCCACTTCAAAAACGGAGCCGCATTGTATCGACGCTTTCAAAATCGAGTTCAGAAACTGCCATGGAGACTGCGCATCATTAGGTTGGGTTTTGCAGCCGATTTGCAGTGTTTACCTGTGCAATTGGGAATCGTGCAGTGATGGTCTTTGCAACCAATAATAATGCAGGGAAGTCACCTCTGTACCTCGTTTTGGGCATTCAAAACCCTCCAGATCATGGGTACTGTAGGACATTGGATACTTGATTGAGGGGTTTGGAAATGCATCTTAAAGAAGAACCGCAATCCTTGTCAGGGTGAACCACATTAGTTAATAAATTAACCTGTTCTTAACCCTCTGGTAACCTTGGCACAAAAGGCTTAACTTAGAGGCACTGTTTTCAGTATTTATGTAGTGCATAAACAAAAATAAAGTGAAAACAAGAAAAATCCCACACATGTTTTGAGAAATATGGTAAAATTGAATTAATAAAATGGCACCAAATTAAATCCAAGCCGTAGAACCAAAGTTATGAATTGTTAAAATTGTAGTGAAAAATAGCACCAACCGCGGTCATCTGGTCGCACAAGATTGGAGCACAGTCAAAAGTTATGGCTGACTGTGATGGAGTGCAGTTCAGATATAAGAAGTGGATTTAGACCAGTCTCTGCACACTTTCCATCTTAGAAGAATCTTTGAAGAAAAATGTCTGAGAAGGTAAAGTTCAGTGGGTCAATGCAGCCGGCGGTGTCTGAGGAGGAGGCTTCATGCTCACAAAGCCGCTGGACGAAGTCAAGGTGAAGATTTTTACATTCTGCCTTCATCCCTTTTTGGGAAATTGAACGTTTCCAGCAGAATGAAGCTGTAGCTGACGAGAGCTCCACAAGGCTGTATACTCTTCTCAAGAGAAGCTGCTGAACAAGATTTGCTGCTGTGGAGAAGGTCATGTAAAAACAACAAGGTGATGGATGCAGACCAACCTGACAAATCAAATCCATTAATCAGAACAAAGGGCGAAGGCGCCAGGTCAGAATCCAAAACAACCCCATCCCCATCCATAGGGGACAACACCCAAATGGACACAAGATCGAACGAGCGACAACAAGCGCTAGAGCTGGGAAGAAAAACAAAAATGAAGCCAACACAAGCAGTCAAATATGGAGGTTGCGAGCATCAAGAGCAGTCATCAGTCCTGGAAAAAAATTGCTCGGTTAAAAAACATACCCACAAAGAGGCCCGTAACCTTGTTCCAAAAATTATTTTTGAGCAACAAACACCTACGATATTTGAAAGAATTTCATATGAAAATCACAAATTAGCAACAGCTCTCGAAATTAAAACTGTGACAACCCCCATGCGAATCACCGTCCGGGACAAGGAACGCATATGTGCGCTATTACGAAGGGAGCAAAGCACGGCCCAAACGAAGTTAATTACCATTGTCCCAACCCAAAAAAAAGCAAATACAACTGAAGCAGTACAGAAAGAGCAAGCACAACAATCGATCCATCCCACTTGCGACAGTTCTCAACCTCACAACCCGCCAACTTGTAAAGTAGGTTCAACGCAAAAGGGGCCAAGCAATCATCCAGAGCCGTTCGACCTAAAATTAACTTTTATCCCGGAATATCCAACAAGGGGGACGCAGGACATTCTGAATCGAGGCAATTTGTTAAAATTGTTCAAAGAAACGTCGGCTCTAAAAGAAATCGCTACTCAGGACCTCCACTCCGTCGAATTTCAACAAAACGCAAATAATGCGGCCATTGAAGAAACAGTTACAACCTGGGCCTCAAAGGGCCTGGTAGAAAGGATATATCTGGCAAGACCCCAGTTTGAATCATGGGGAATATCCTTAATGCGACACAGGCGTCCTAGGTACCCCCATCCCTTACAACTCAGCACAGGTGACCAAAACAAGGGGCAAGGGAGTAGAGGTCAACATACCACTTGTCTACGAGGCGCCCGGACCTCTACGCCGGAGCGGGCACACGAAAGTCATAAACCACGAACAACAGATCTCCGTTACGCAGATAGAACAGATTGGTCGTGGATACCCAACGTCCTGTGCAACAAAGCTACCTAACCCAGACCCAAACCCCTACGGAACCCGGCAGAATGATGTGCTCCTCCAGAACCCAGCAAAGAAATTAAGTTTCAATTTGCTCGTGGAACGTGCATGGCTTTCGAGAAATGGCCCTGGACCACAAAACTCAAGCCTTTTTCCTACGACAAGATCTAATCTTGATCCAGGAATCATGGAAAATGCAATCGACTCCTATTTCAGGTTTCAAAGAACATCAAATATACGCAGAAAGCCTGTCCACTCATGGGCATCCCCGCGGTGGATTATCAACGTATGTAACCCATAAATATAACTGGGTTTCAGAGGAGATAGACTTAGGCCTGAAGTGGGCCCAAGTGATCAAAATCACCGAAACCCCATCATCGGGGACTGAGCCATGGAAAATGGTAATATTCAACGTCTACATCCACCCTGACAAAGGCACAAAAAGAAAAACACGCGTCCTTGCTGTCACTCATTAAGGTCATGCAAAGGAGCTATTCGCAATACCCACAGGTAATTTCGGGGGACTTTAACAACGCCCTAATTGATCAAAACAAGGCGAAGGTGAAGATGACTGGAAATAGTAGCGGGAAAAAAACTAGTATCCAGACTAAACGAATATGGACTGTCCATCCTGAATGGCAACACAAAGGGGGACATACCGGCAGCCACCACATATTTGAGCGGCAGGGCCCGTTCAACAATAGACTATTCAATAGTAAGTGACGAGTTAATTTCCAGCCTCGACTCTTTTGGTATAGAACATAGAGCTGAAAGTGACCACTTCCCCCAAATAATAAGTTTGAACATTGCACCAAGCATGGTGCCAACAACGACCTCCCTTTTGCATCACGCAACAAAGTTTAACCTGAGGAAATTAAAATGGCGTGGAGATAGGTTGGGCAAAATCACGGACTCAGTTAAAGCCCATATGGCCAACTTGGGAACCCAAAAGGAGGAGGACCTTCTACCAAAGTGGGAGCGAATGATTCAGGTCCTGCAGCAAAACTTCCCAGCAAGGTCCGGGAACCACAATAATATTAACACCAAGAAGGAGCCTTGGTTCAACATGGAGCTAAGAGCCAAAAAGAGAAAGGTTGCTAAAGAAGTCCGAGCCCTCGCAAGCCAAAAAAAGCTGGGGTCCGTGGCAAACAAATCAAATCTGATGGAAGCTAGGAGTACTTACAGGAAGGCTCTGAGGGCCGCAAAGTACCGATATAAAGAAATTATCTGGAACAAACTGTTAATCGCGGGAAAACATCCTAATAGCCGGGACTTCTGGGGCATAATAAATGACCTTAACCAAGGGGCAAAACTGCAACAAGAAGCAGGTGTTGGAGCAGAAACCTGGATTAGACATGTGCAAACCCTATATAGCAACACAGACTCAGGCCACTTTAAAGACTTAGGGGCAGCTAAGGATAACAAGGAGGAATCAAAGGGACTGAATAACAAGGAATACAGGGAACCAGAGTGGGAAGAACCTCAGAAGAGGTCAACAGAGCTAGTTGACCTAACCACCAAAAACGAACTGAGAATGATAATTTCAAGATTAAAGTCAGAGGGTGCAGCAGGCCCAAATGTGCTGCCAAACGCGATCTTTAAGCACAACCCGGACTTGTGGGCAGAGACCCTAACGCCTCTGTTCAACCAAATATACAAACAAGCAGAGTTACCCGCATCTTGGAAAGGCAGCATCATCCATCCCATTTTTAAGCATGGAGACCATCGCAATCCCTCGAATTTTAGACTAATATCCTTAATAGACGTAGAGGCCAAACTTTACGCCTCCTGTATCCTACTCGAACTAAAAGCTTGGATATTAGAAACAAAAATCTTCCCAAAATTTCAAACAGGATTCAGGCAAGGAATGGGAACAACAACTAACCTAACTTGTCTGTCTATCCTAACGGATCAAGCAAAAGCTAAGGGCACCCGCTTGTACGCCTGTTTTATAGACATCGTCTGCCTTCGACCGGGTAAACAGAGCGTTTGTGGAGAAAATTAGAGAGCTGGGGGGGTGCCATATCAACTCTTAAGAGCTATCAAAGCCCAACATCACCACACTTGGGTAAGAGTGAAACTGGGAAATGGAGGCAGTACAACCAGGAGCATACAAACGCACCAAGGCCTAAAACAAGGCTGTGTATTAGCCCCCACCCTTTTCAACCTTTTCCTCTCCGATCTCTCAAGCGTGATCGCTTCAACAGATAGCCACCCTCCGTCTTTGGCCAACAATCCAATACACTACCTTCAATACGCCGACAATATCGTATTGTTGAGCAAAACTCCAATTGGCCTACAAAGAGCTATTAACAAATTAACCTTGTATTTAGAACGGGAAAGCCTAGAACTTAACAAAGAAAAAACCAAAGTGGTCCGTCTAGTAGACCCACAAAAGTTAAAGTATAAATGGATGGCCCAAAGAACAACAGTCAAAGAACAAGAGTACTACAAGTACTTGGGAATTACAATCACCAAGGGAGCAAACGACAAGGATCACAAAATAGCACTAAAAGCGAAAGTACAATCTTTAATCTTAGCGTACCGTTCTCTTAAGAAAAAAATGGACTGTCCCAACTATAACCATCTGTTAAAAGTAATGGCAGCGCAGATTATGCCCACCCTATCCTACGGTTTAGTCACGTGGTGTCGCAAGGAGGTCGATCTTTTAAACGATTTACAGATCAAAATTTACAAATCTGTTTTCAATTTGCCAAAATCCGCCTCTGCCTCACAAGTTAGGCTCGAATTTGTTCTGCAAAATCAGAAGTTCCGGAGCATGAGCGGCTTCGTGAAATTCTGTTACAAACTTAGATCTGCAGACCCAGAGACACTGGACTGGCTAAGCTGGGAGAAAATTAAAAAACGGGGGGAAACCGAAACCCCGAACACCTGGGGAAAGTATCTGAAACTCAGTGTGGAAAAGTTGGAGCTGGAAGCAGTCTGGAAATCTGAGACAGACAAAGCAAGGCTAAGTAAATTAGCCAATTTGTCAGCAAAAAGGAAATCCTTCTTGGAGGACAAAGAGTTATTGGCCAAACGTCGGCATGCCTGGACCATCATGAACTCCTTCACAACCCAACAACCACAAGCATATTTGGTATCCCACTTCAGTGGTCATCTAAAAAAGGCCTTTACAGCCTACCGGATGGGGATGCATGTCTCAAAGGATTTACTACCGGTTTGGAAACTGTCTCACCAGACGTAACAGTCGCCTCTGCGGTTACAAATCTGAAACCCTTGTCCACCTTTTCTGTATATGTCCGGCCCCGATTAGTCAGAGACGACTCCTATTGAAACCCATATTCAACGCGCTAAATATCCGTTCCTGCAGATATGCAGTCACAAGCTGGCTTGGAGGCTCCTCCACAATGCTGGCATGCCGTGGAGCTAAATTCATGGCAGAAGCAAGAAAATGCCTAGAACTAACAGAACAGGAGGCCCAGCCAGCTGGCGGGACAACAGGCTGACCCTAATCCCTGGATTTTATATGCCCAGTCCCCAACAAAAAGAGAGACTGAGACACTAATTTCAGCATTTTTAAATTTTGCACTGTTATTTTATTATGCAAATTTTGTAACAATTTTAACTAATTATGCAAATAAAACTTTTTGACTTTTTAAAAAACAAGGTGATGGATGCAATGCTTGAAATAATCTCTGCCACTGGAAATCGTTCAGGCTGCATCCCAAGCCATTGTTTTCACCCACCATGCCACCTCAGTTTGGACCTGGTCATTTGAAAATCAGTCTTGAGCCTGGTCCTCATGTGAACAATCCAGCCTGAAGTGCTAGGCCATGTCATCACTGAACCGGAACACCAGCAACCCAGGGCTGGTTTCACCATTGTTATGGGCTAGTCAGCTGGGTATTGCTTGGTTCCAGTGACACAGTGAGCTTGAGACACACATCTGGGCATTGTCAGCGCACTTCGGGTGTCCAATGCAAACATAGCAAGGTGATGGATGGAATGCTTGAATTAATCTCAGCCACTGGCAATCATTTGGGCCGCATCACAATCCATCAGTTTTCATATGCAAATCAGTCTTTAGCTTGTTCCTCATGGGGCAGTCCAGCCTCAACTGAACTGCCTTGTTGTTTTTGCGGAGAGGAACATAGCGTGAGCTACCGTGAAGTCAGGCTGACTGGCGATGGGCCTTGGGCGGATTAACAAGCAGGTGGGTCCCAATCTTCTGTCGGTTCTCAGGTCACTTTTTGGTGGATAATATTCCTGAGTTTTGGATTTTGGCTCTCTGAGCATATTGTACACCACTTCGAAGGGTCATGGACTGGGTGGGCATCACTTGGAGGACTGGACGCACTTCAGGCAGGGTCCAGGTGTGGGTTCAAGAATGTTGGATGTTGTGTACCTATAGCTCACAACAGGAGGCCAGCCAACTAGCCCTTATTAATTCTAGGATCAAACAGCAAGCCAGGCCTAAAGCAGCAGGGCAGTTCTCTGAGGGTACACTGCAGGCTTCAAGTAGCAGGGCAGTCCTCTGAGGTAGACGGCCAGCACCAAGCAGCAGGCAGTCCTCTAAAGTACAAGTCAGTCCTTCTGGGGGTCCTTTGCCAACTGAAGAGTTGGTCTGATTGTCAGATAATTATATTTGGTGCCATTGTTTGAAGTGAAAGAAACTTCTAGACTACCCCTTTTCCCCCACCACATCTGGTTCTTGAAATTTCCTTCCTCCGCCAGGCTCCAAGAGGTCTAGGATGATAAAAGATTGGTGTCAAGTTCTTTGTGAGTGTGCTTTGAAATGTAAGTGAGGCAGGGAACGGCTCCACCCCTCCCATCCTGGCTGGAGGGCCCGTGCCATCCCTTTTGTCTTTTTTTTTTCTGGGAGGAATACCGAAAGGCCAACTGCCACTCTATTCAGTCATATGACCCAGAACACAGGCTGCAGGCACCAAATGGTTAGGACAAGAACATTTTCAGAATGGTGACTTAAAATCCACTTCTATAATTAAAGATGATTTATATTTACAAATCTTTTGTGGCCAAACACAACATTTCTTCCTGTTCCCAATCACGTTTGCACCTATTAAATGTTCTAAGGTAACCCAATTTTATCCCATGGGAGAGATGGGCCGCACTGTAGTAAAAAACGAATTTGGGAACTTTTCACTACCATGGCATATAATACTTAAAAGTACATGGACAACATCCTGCCTTATGGGCTGTGTAAGGCTTACTTTAGGGGTGATTTGTATGTGTTCAAAAGGGAGGGTTAGGCCTGGCAAAAGGTTAATTTTGCCAGGACGAATTGGCATTTAAAAACTACACACATGCTGCAATGGCATGCCTGAGATGGTTTAAAGGGCTGCTTAAGTGGATGGCACATTAAGTGTTGCAGGCCCACTATTAGCATTTAATTTGCAGGCCCTGGATGTTTATTGTACCACCTTACTAGGGACGTATAAATGAATTAAATTTGCCAATCGGATATAGGCCACTTTTTCCAAGTTTTAAGGAGTGAGCACAAGTATTTTAGCACTGGTTAGCAGTGGTAAAATTAACGGAGTTCCAAGTCCAACAAAAACTAATTTTAGCAACAGGAGGGGAATAGGCAAAAAGTTTGTGGGAAGACACCACCAAAGGCTGTCATGTGTAACGGGTACTCAAAAACATTTTCCACAGGGTCAAATATTATAGCCTGCGGTGTGACCAAGGTCCCCCTCTGTCGGGCACAAACTTCTGATTCCTCTGGATCGGTTCATGGCTCATTGGGTCCACTCTATTGATAGTCTCACTTCTGAAAAGCTATAATAGCACATAAGCTTAAGGTGATCAAGTGATTGAAGGTAAGGAAGGGAACAGCGGGGAAGTAGACCTGGAAATGAACACACCATCAGACTCTTTCTGACCTAGGAAGCCATGAATTTGTTTAGATATAAACATGTATGATAATCCTTCTGACTGTAAATAAAAATAATCTGTAACACTATGGAACCAGAGGAGTAGTATATGTTCCTTCATGATAACACCGCTCCTTTCACTGTATTTGATGTGGTACTATTAATAGGAGGAGAGTGTTGCTACATAGCCATGATTTAAAGAAGTCTTTACATTCAAATCATGTTCTACTATACTAAAACAATATCTGCCAGAACAAGGGAATCATTAAACTTCAGAGAGAGAGAATCAACCCGTTAGACCCCTGCACACCCCTGTTAAATGGCAAAACAAGATTAGTGATGAGAAATATCTTCCCCAAATATATGCGCTTACCCCTGATTTACACCCAATAGGCATTGGGCTATATCTGTGGTTCCCAAACTGTGCGCCGCGGCACCCCAGTGCGCCGTAATGAGGTGCCAGGGGTGCCGCGCACAGTCTAGGGTGACCAACTGCCCGTAAATTCCACGGACCGTCCCTACGCCTTTTATCTGTAATTGTGGCCATCACAGGGAGCAGCGCTGCTCCACTGTGAGAGGCCTCACCCTGCTGCTGGAGCCGCCTCGCACTCCTCCAGGAGCACAAGAGCAGCCCCTCCCGCCCATTGAAAATTCTGTATGGGGCTGATTGCCACATACAGAATGACAATGGGGCAGTCTGGGGTGTTCAAGCATGTGGTGGTGGCCTCCTGCCTCAGTGTACAGAAGGGCAATCTGTAAGAAAAAGGTAAAACGCCCAGGCTGCAACGTTAGAGAACACTTCATTTAAAGAAGCCTGTGAAATAAGTTTAAAAGAACAGGTTATCGTTCTTTCACTGTCTCATCATTTTTGAACTGAAGTATTTTCAATATTATATTCAACAAAGCCATGGTTGCTGCTTTTTTATTTTAAGGAACTAGCAACCATTGACAAAGCCAATAGTCCTGGCTTGTTGTTTGTGCAATGATACTTGCTGTATTATATATCTGGATGCAATGACATAAACAACATAATACCAGTCGGGCGCAACACTATGCTAAGTGCAGATTTTTAGCCTAGGTGTTTTAAACTGCGCTCTTAATTACATCCAACACCCCCTTTGAAGAGACCCCCCCCAGTTTTTTTACACCGCTTAAAGCCCTGGAAACAACACCATGTTACAGTAACCTCACATCCTGGCACTGTGCATCATGTGTGACTCACGACTTCTACGTTTTCAGTCTGCCTATGTGCAGGGGCATAGTGAACTCTCCCCCACCGCACCCCACCCCTTGCTGTAGTTCGTTCTTGATAGGACTCTTCTGCCTGCAACTCTGCAGACAAAGGCTCAGCTCATAATGTGGAAAGGTGGGTGAGTAAATAAGTGAAGGAATGTCTGAATGGCTGGATGGATTACTGAAAGGATGAATGCATGAATGAAAGGGGGAATGATAGATAATGAAAGAAAGGATGGATGGATGAGTGAATGAGTGGAAGTATGGATGAGAGAAAAGGTGAATAGATGGATGTATGGGTGGAAAGGTAGATGGATGGGTAAAAGTGTGTTGATGAGTGTGTGAAAGGATGGATGGATGAGTGAAAGGGCAGCTGATGGGTGAGTGAATTGGTGGATGGGTGTGTGAAAGGATGGATGGATGAATGAAAGGGTAGATGATGGGCAAGTGAATGGGTGGATGGATGAATTGATAAGTGAAATGGTGAATGGATGGATGAGTGAAAGGGTGGATGTAAGGATTCATGAGTTAGTGAAAGGGGGTAGATGGACAAAAGGATGGATAGATGAGTGAAGTGAAAGGGTGGATGGATAAGAGAACGGATGGCTGGATGAGTTAACGGATGGTTGGATTATTGAAAGAATGCGTCCCAATTACTTTAAGGAAGATAACAGGAGGTACATACCACCCACCCACCAGTAAAAAAAATGGTGGGGAGCCACGGCCAACTGCAGATTAGGTCGAGGGAGCCACCGGTCAAAAAAGTTTGGGAACCACTGGGCTATATGAACAATTTTTTTTTATATTCCATCTGTAAATACTCCACATTCTCTAAAATTGGCAGATGTGATGCCAACATTTGTGAAGAGGATTATTTTGCGACGAGCAACTGAATAAATCCACGTTTTTCTTGGAAAAATACTGTGTTCCTGTTCTTTTGAATTATTGTTGGAATATTTCGTTTCAGCATACTGTGTACTAAGAAGCCAGAGGGCATTGCTGTGCATGTTGTTAGTAGGACATTACTGTCCTAGTCTTTTCTCCTATATGCATCCTTACCACACCGCAACACACACACACTCTCCTTTTCTGGAATTACTTTACCCAACAGCCTCCAAGAGCAAATTCAGAATAATCTGCAACACGGTGAAAACGGAAGTTCCTTTCAAGTGCTTCTGGGGCATGACGTACCAACGTCTTGTCCCAGCGTCTGCCCCGAACTAGACCTTTTTGTTGCAGATCTACCCTCGCACTTCCGTATTGCCATCTCACTTCTCCCAGCCCCATTAATGCCGCCGAGCTCCCACGATACAGTGAGACTGTTCTAGACCTGCAGGTATGTGTTTAAATCAACCTGTACCATGTGCGATTCCCGAGGAGGCGGGGGACGACGGGCTGTCCTCCTTGATTATGGCAGCGTTCGTGTGGCTACTACTCGAGACCCCGTTCAGGGTGTAACAGCCTTCATGCCAGCAGGGTGCTTGTAAGATGGATGTGGCCACGGAAGCATGAACATGTTATGGATTGTGAGTTATGGCGTTATTTTGAGGGTTTCGTTTCATACTGCCCTATAAATGAAGGCCCTAGTCTGTCTCTGCAAGAGAGAATTGATAGTACTGTAGGATTTGCTATCCCTCTACTGCGCCCTGGAATATCCTTCTCTGCTTGCAATCGCTTTGGAGATCCAAGTGTACAAAGGGATACCTAGATTATTGAACTGTAATGAAATATAATTTTAGGCCTCATAAACTTCTTATGCATTTAGTCGTTTATCTTCAAACAGCAATGTGTAGAAACCGGCTTAGTTAATGTAGTGAGTACTATAAACCAATCCTCAACAAAAACCGACTCCTCCACCAACAAGGTGTACAATTCAGAGGTGGGAAGATACATACACTCCCCCTCCGCCACTAAACATAGGAAAGGTTTATCCATGGCAGTAGCAGATTTGACGTTTAATTCTGGCTTTACTGCGTTGTCAAAATCTGCTGGCTGTGCGTGTTTAAAGTCTGGGCAGGTTTCACAACTGGTGCATTTCTTTGGTGAGAGTAGTCCTGGAGTCTCACCATCAGAATCATTCGCACCCTAGTTTTTGTGTAATGAGCAAGATGAAAACTCTGCAACCAGAAAGCATGGCTTTTATTAATCCTGACCTACCATTGTGGCAAATGGTGGGCCCCCTAGGCAATCCCTTTTTGAATATATAGTTCTACTCTTCTTCTTCTTCTTTTTTTTTTTTTTAAGTTCATAAGATTGTAAATCAAACTAAACTCCGATAGTGAGTACGTGATAAGAAAACAGGACTGTAACCAAACAATCATTTGATTTTACCCATGGAGGAGATAAACCTAAACTTCCTAAAATGTGGTGTAGGGGAACAGTTTTAAACCTGCTTCACCAAATTGTTTAGGGTCAAATCATGTCCGTCCTGTGCCTTTCCCCCTTAATTGCTAATTGCTTTTCCGTGATGGACGTGGGCGAGCCACCGAAGGCTCGAACCAGATCCTGGCTGTGGCTCCGGTCGAGGTTCTCTTGGAGCCCAAATCGAGCCAATCCTTTGTGCCTTCTGTCTGCAACTCCTGCTCTAATATCATTCACTAAGATTTAAAGACAAAGCATGGATTTTTGATGTAAAGCAAGAGAGGGAAAGAGATACTCACCTAATGGCTGAATTTCACAACGTGAAACCAGAATACCTGGTTTCTCTGCTTGCCAAAATTGTGTGATCCATGGCAATTTTATTTTTATTTCACTTTATCTCCTTTATCTGTACATATGAGAGCACCTACAAATAAATGGATTTAGATTGTGCACTGTACAAAACCCTCTATTGTGTTTGATTGAATACTCTATAATGGTGTTCCAGTATAACAACAACACTTGACACCTGACTTGCCACTTGGTTCACAAATGGCTCTGTCATGTGGACGATGGGGGTGGGGGGGTGGCGTGAGGGGGTAGGCATTACGTCTCGAAGTTCATGTTTCAAAACTATAACTTTTAAATATAAGACTCTCAATGCAATGATGTGATGTGATGTACCAAGGTGAAACGCTTCCATATTTCAAAGCAGTACACTTTATTTTAATTTAGAAGCGAATTTAGCATATTTTTACATGGCTGTTGCAAGATGTATTCAAACATGGAGCTGTAAGTAAAGATAAGTGGTGCAGGATACCTCAAATGCTTCTTTACTTCAATTAATGTGTAAAATGCTTGAATATTTAACATGTTTTTAAATGTTAGTGCTCAGTCAGCCGAGTGCTGCTGTTTGCCATGTGGCCGGATGTAAAGATCAGGAGGGCTGCAAGCGCCCCGCAGGCCTTAGAGTGAGTATCCACAAGTATTGCCTGGAAGAAATCAAGGTCCACAAAAGTCCGGGCCTAAGCATAATTTGATTGTTTGCACATGGTTTAAGAATTACTGCGGCAGTCAGAATGTAGCCATCAAACTAACCATGGTCACGACTGCAACATTCTAAAAATTGACACTCCGTACAAGGACATATTTTTGGGGTCTGGGTAGCAGTGAGTTAATGTAACAAATTTCAAAGTCAAAATCCTTTTTATTTTGTTTACAGGAAAAGACAAGCATTTACAATGCAATGGTCTCGTCTTTGTTAAAGTTAGAGCTATTGGCATTGCTCATGACATTATTTTTATTTTTAAAACATATAAATAAATGGCATTGTCATTTACAATGCCAATAGCTTAATCTCTCGCAAATGCGAGACCTATTGCATTTGCACCCACACACACACAGACAGAGCCACACACAGAGCCACACGCACCCACCCACACAGAGCCACACACACAGACAGAGCCACACACACACACGCAGACAGCCACACACACACACAGACAGACACACACAGAGCCCAACACACACACACAGCCCGATACACACACACAGCCACACACACACACTCAGAGCCACACATACACCCAGAGCCACACATACACCCAGAGCCACACATACACCCAGAGCCACACACACTCAGAGCCACATACACACACACAGAGACACACACAGTCACACACACACACATACACAGACACACACACATACACAGACACACACACCCAGACACACACACCCAGACACACACACACACACACACACACACCCACCCAGACACACACACCCAGACACACACACCCAGACACACACAAAGACACACACACACAGAGCCACACACACACACACACAGAGCCAGCCTACGCTAGCTGAGACCTAAAAATGTCACGGCAAAAACTATATTTGCAGTGGCCCTAGGTGTAGAGCGTTATTCACTACCACAGTTCAGGGAAGGGAGGGACATCATGACCCTCTCGAGGCTTTGCCTCTCCAATCCACTCCCCCACTTTCATGGTCAGATTATCAACATTGGAAAGATGACAGGATGAGCAGACCAACTAAGAACTGAATCTGTGACCACAAATTGGAACCTAGATCCTGAGAATAGGTGTATTAGTACAGTGAGACATTATAAAGAATCCAGTCCTCGTTTTTAATAGAAAAAGGACTTAAAATTGATTGAATACAGCTATGAATCTAAATAATAATCATAAGGTAGAATGTACTTTGGAGGACATTTCAAGTTGGAACAATATTTCAATGTCATCACCCTCACTTCCACCGGCTGATTTTTGAAAGCAGCATGCTCCAGGAACTGTAATGTGATCTCAAGGCTCAGAGGTACACAGGAGGAAGGTTACAGGCTGTTAGTCCAAACGTCAAATTTTAACAGAACAATGCAAAACTCCTTCAAAGTCCTCAGGACCATGGCGGCGGCAAAAAAGCTATTGTAAGGTATGAAACTGGCCCCAGTGAGCGAGACTAGTGTTATATCTGTTCATACTTATGGCTTTTGCACAACATGTTATTTGAACTTCTTTAAGATCATACAGACATCATTAACAAACAAATACACCTCAGGAGAGTTAATGGGGATTGAACGCTGCATTAAATGCTGAAAATAAAGTATAAAGCCTATAAAGAAGGATGCTGCTGAGAAGAGCAGATTCATGTATACGCAACTCGGTATAAGTACAGAAAAAACATAATTAAAAGAGCTATTAAAGGAGAGAGTCTAGAAGCAACGGGACAGGTTCATGTCAAAAACGCCCTTCAGCTACCTCACTACAGAGGTGAGGGGACCTGGATTAATTTACATGCAAATAACAACACCAGGCAAAGGATAATCTACCCCAAAGAGATGTCGCTGCAGAATGTGCGTATTCCAATAATCCCCCAACCCCCACAGCATTTCCTGCCTTGAAATTCAAATACCCGAGTACAGAGTCCAAGAGGGGAAAAAAAGGCATTTCTTTCTTTCAGCTGCACTCCCCCACAGCTATCCCCTTTCCAGACCATTCACCACTCGTGAAAACACGGAGGCAACCCAAAACCAGCTAGGTAAACAAGCCAGGGAACCAAGGCCGGTCTGCACAACTACCAGTCGAAAACAAAGTTACGTTCAAATCAAGCCAAAACACCTACCGTGGGCACCATGGCTCTATCTTAGGCGGCGGATTACCTTCCTATTTTACAAATAAACGCTCATCTCGGGCAGCTCCGGACAAGCCCCGCGCTGCATTCCTTCCTCTGCGAGTCTGTGACATTTCTCCCCTCCACCCCCCACACACTTCTCGCGCGCGCTATCCCCTGCGCTCGCAGCCTAAGTCGCAGTTACAAGCACCAATTCCGGGAAAGCGCATTGTTAGGAAATCAGAGGCTGCCTATTTAATTTGCACACGTGCAAGCAATGGAGCGTCAAACATTCGTGCAACTTGGTGTCAAGAATAAGATGCACGTGTTTTTCTAGTTCCCGTGAACATGCGCCTTGTGGCTGCATTGCCTCCACGTTACCCCGGCGTGTTCAGATCCCCCCTCTCAGTCCACCATGGAAGCCACCTACCTTCCCATAGAAGCGAAGGCACTGCGCGGCGGCCTCCTCAGCCTGCAGAAAACACTGAACATTAAGCAGATATGCATTAACGTGCCCGGCGCGAGGGTCCAAGGGAGAGGGAGGCAGACTGAGTAACTGGTGCGCTCCCCGCCGCCCTCAGAGGGAAGCTGCTGCTGGCCGTGCCTTGCCGTGCCGAGCTCTGGTGGAACTTTTAAATCTGACAAACGCAAGCAAGCCAGAGAAAATGTAACCATGAGGACGGAGACGGGCTGCAACCAGGTTCAGTGAAATCTGAACTCCCGCGGCCTACTCAGTCTACGCATGCCAAGACCTAAACTAGCCGTGAGCGTGCACACCCCCGAACTTCCGGTTTCGGGATGTGCACGCTCACGGCTTCTCGTGAGGCGGGAGTGGTGGCGGCAGGTGGCAGCAGAAGTCGCGGCAGGTGGCAGCAGAAGTCGGGAGTGGCGGCTGAGGCCGCTGATGCGGTAAGTAGGGCTTGGGGGGCTTGGTACGTGTTTGTGTGCGTGCGTGTGTTTGTGTGTGTGTGTGTGTGTGTGTCTGCGTGTGTGTGTGTGTGCGCGCGCGTGTGTGTGTGTGTGCGCGCCTTCGGCCGGCCGGCATAAGCGCGTCCACAGACCCCAGGCGGCTCGTGCACCAGACCCCAGGCTGCTCGTGCACCAGGCTGTGTCCCTTGACAGGCAACTTGATAGCAATAGGTCTCGATGCCGAGACCTAAAAACATACAGGCGCAATAAATATACACAACAAATTAATTTAGAAACATCTCAAATTGTCCGAAGCCATAACTTGTTAGCACCACATAAAAAAAATCTAAAACTGGACATATGCAGACTATATGAAATGACTTAACTTGACAGCCTCCCTCAAGAAACAGGCCATAGAAAAGCAAATATGCTCTGTGAGAATGCAAATTACAAAAATAATATGCCAATCTAGCTTGAGTAAAATTGAAACCCTTGCGCAGTGGTACTACAAATTTGGACCTCAAATGAGCATAATTACACTCTACTAAATACAACATACACTCCTCATAATACCACTCAGTACCACATAATTATATGCTACAAAATTACACTGCGCTCAACGCAACATACACTCCAAATACCACTCAGTGCCACATAATTACACTGCACTCAATGCAACATACACTCCAAATACCATTCAGTGCCACATAATTACACTGCCCTACATGCAACATTCACTCCAAATACCACTCAGTGCCACATAGTTACAGGCCACATAATTACAATGCACTAAATGCAACATACACTCCAAATACCACTCAGTGCCACATAATTACACACCACATAATTACATTCTACTGAATGCAACACACACTTCCACTCAGTGCCACATAATTATATGCTACATAAATACAATGCACTCAATGCAACATACACTCCACACAATACCACTTAGTGCCACATAATTATATGCTACATAATTACACTGCGTTCAACGCAACATACACTCCAAATACCACTCAGGGCCACATAAGTATATGCTACATATTTACACTGCCCTCAACGCAACATACACTCTAAATACCACTCAGTGCCACATAATTACACGCCACATAATTACACTGCACTCATTGCAACATACACTCCAAATACCACTCAGTGCCACATAGTTACACGCCACATAATTACATTCTATCGCATCACCACAGCATCCCTCAACACCACCACAGCATCACTCAGGGGCACCACAACGTCACTATGCGCTACCACAGCATCACTGAAAGCCACAGCATCACTCGTCGCAACCACAACATCACTCAGCGCCACCACAGCATCAATCTGTGCAACCATTCAACAACAACTAGTTCAAATATGTTCTCTTAATGTTTCAAGCTTTATTACAAATGTCACAAAAAGATGTTAATATTTAACTTCTGTTCTTGAATTTTCATCACAATAAAATACACTGAACATAATCTTCACAAAAGTTATTTACAAAAGTTTAAGCTATTGCCATTATAAATTACAATAACTTTTATTTAAGTATTAATTATTAAAAAAATTAAAAGCCATTGTTTGTAATATCAATACATCTAAGACACATAAATATAACACATATTGCATTACAAATGCTATAGGTGTTCCATTTGCGAAAGTAAAAACTATTGGCATTGTGAATGACAAAGCTATTAATTTCGCGATTTTCAAAACCAACACATAAATAATAAATTTGTCATTTACAATACAAATAGCTCAAACTTTCCTAATGCGAGACCTATTGCATTGCAAATGCTTGTTCAATATGTGAATTGTTTTGTAATATTGACTGCTATTTGTTTTAACTATGATTTGAAGGATAGGATAATCTATGTATTAGGTGACTTTGAATATTTATTCTGTATATAAAATCCAAATCACTTGCACAAGCACTTTATGTAATCTGCTATTTTTATCGAATAAAATTGTGATGTATACATTTTTTTTTTGCTACCTATTTTTTTTAACTGTGGTTAAAAAAAATTGCATATATAAATTAATATACATAACTGTTCTATTGGGATGGCTTTTCGGGGTTTTGAATGAGAATATTTTTATTCATGTTTGCATGTGTTTCATGATTACTAAGAAAAATTGGTCTCTTAAGGGCCAGATATATGATGATATTTAGCATGCGCAAACGGGTTTGCGACCCGTTTGCGCATGCTAAAAACCTGTGGCTAATGTACAATCACTATTTTGCGAGTCACAAATAAATTGCGACATACAAAATGTTTAGCGACTAACTATTAGGAAGGGGCGTTCCCTTCCTAATATCGACCGCAAAGCCATGTACCAATGTTTTGCGACCGCACTCTCAAATTACCACTTTCTTCAAGAGGGTGGTAATGGAGTTGCAAATGGGAAGGGTTCCCCGAGGGACCCCTTCCCTTTCGTGACTGGCTCCAAAAATATTTTTTAAGGGGAGGCAGTGGTCCCAGGGATCTCTACCTACCCTTAAAAAATTAAACAAAAACGTGTAATTTTGTATTTAAAAAAAAAAAAAAAAAAAAAAAAAAATTTTTTAAATGCATCTCGTTTTCCTTTATTGAAAAGCAGTCGCAGACATGGAGGTCTGCTGAGCCCAGCAGGTCACCATCCCTGGGAGGGCCAGCCATTCTCAAGGGGGTCGCAAATTGCGCGTGGTTGTTTAATATTCATGAGCCTCACATTTTGCGACCCCATTGGGAATCGCTAACAGTGTCTTTGATACTGTTGTACATTCTAAATTGCGACTTGCTATCGAGCGCAAATTGAGAGTCGCAATTTAGAGTGGTCGTACATCTGGCCTTTAATTCTTAGGAACTTTTACATTAGTGGCCCTTGGTTAATAGTTGGGTCCTGACTACTACCGTTTTTTAAAAATAATCTCTATTAATAACTAATATCTCAGGCGAAAAGGGAACCTTTTTATTGTTTGTACATAGACACTCTGTCCCTTTTCTTTGAATTAGGGTGACTACTCTGTGTTTTGTAATGTAGAAACTAATACATTTTGTGGATTATTTTGTAAATAGGATTTTCCTTTTCTTTTTTTCTCAGGACGCTTTATTCTGCTATTTGCATCGAGATAGCATCTCAAGGTTTTGTGATTGCTGCAGTTGAACACAGGTAAGTGTCTAAGTGTATTGAATTACTGTAACAGGATCACCTATAGTAAGATATGTTTGCTTATTTGTGTAAGGTGCCGATTAACTATGAGCATATCATCTGATCTAGAAAATGATCATGTCTTCATGCTTTTGAAATGTATATGAAAAAAATGTGTGGGAATATACCTAATTGTATACACAAATATTGTTCTTGCTATTAAACAATGTCATTGAAAATGTTTTTGGAATAACCCCTATCTATCACCTATTCACAGTTAAGAATTTTTGGTGGTCTGTTATCCTGGGTCATTTTAATTTGCCAGATAACACAAGCAACGGTTGTTTCCCTGTTATTTCATGTTTTATTCGTAATGCTCACGTTTTGTTATAATTGGATATCTAGTGAACGCTAGCTAACGATATCTAGTGACAAAAAAACAAACGGAAACCAGAGAAGTTATTTTATCTTGTATTAATTAGAAAGGCCCATTGTGGAATTCAAGTATTTCAGATAAAAATAAGATAATCTGGAAACCACCCTTCCGAATCTTAACACTTGAAACCTTTATTTAATGTAAATTTGAAACCTTTATTACATGTCCTGTCCGTGATTAGGATGAACTTCTCCATTAAGCACTCCGTGGTCTCTGCTGTCAGGGCCCGCAGTAGGCACTCAGTGATTTCAGCTCTCAGGGCCCGCAGAAGGCACTCAGTGATTTCAGCTCTCAGGGCCCGCAGAAGGCACTCAGTGATTTCAGCTCTCAGGGCCCGCAGAAGGCACTCAGTGATTTCAGCTCTCAGGGCCCGCAGAAGGCCCTCAGTGGATTCAGCTCTCAGGGCCCGAAGAAGGCACTCAGTGGATTCAGCTCTCAGGGCCCGAAGAAGGCACTCAGTGGATTCAGCTCTCAGGGCCCGGAGAAGGCACTCAGTGGATTCAGCTCTCAGGGCCCGCAGAAGGCACTCAGTGGATTCAGCTCTCAGGGCCCGCAGAAGGCACTCAGTGGATTCAGCTCTCAGGGCCCGCAGTAGGCACTCAGTGGGTTCAGCTCTCCGGGCCCGCTGTAGGCACTCAGTGGGTTCAGCTCTCCGGGCCTGCAGTAGGCACTCAGTGGGTTCAGCTCGCCGGGCCTGCAGTAGGCACTCAGTGGGTTCAGCTCTCCGGGCCTGCAGTAGGCACTCAGTGGATTCAGCTCGCCGGGCCTGCAGTAGGCACTCAGTGGGTTCAGCTCTCCGGGCCCGCAGTAGGCACTCAGTGGGTTCAGCTCTCCGGGCCTGCAGTAGGCACTCAGTGGGTTCAGCTCTCCGGGCCTGCAGTAGGCACTCAGTGGGTTCAGCTCTCAGGGCCCGCAGAAGGCACTCAGTGAGTTCAGCTCTCAGGGCCCGCAGTAGGCACTCAGTGGATTCAGCTCTCAGGGCCCGCAGAAGGCACTCAGTGAGTTCAGCTCTCAGGGCCCGCAGTAGGCACTCAGTGGATTCAGCTCTCAGGGCCTGCAATAGGCACTCAGTGGACTCCGCTATCAGGGCCCGCAGTAGGCACTCAGTGGTCTCTGCTCTCAGGGCCTGCAGTAGGTACTCAGTGTATTTAGCTCTCGGGGACCGCAGTAGGCACCCAGTGGACTCTGCTCTCAAGGCCTGCAGTAGGCACTCAGTGGATTTAGCTCTCAGGGCCTGCAGCGGCTCTCAGTGGATTCAGCTCTCAGGGCCTGCAGTAGGCACTCAGGCTCGTAGTGGGCACTCAGTGGATGTAGCTCTCAGGGCCTGCAGTAGGCACTCCGTGGTCTCTTCGGGCCTAATGGCGGAACTGTTTCTGAGACTCCTTTGAAAGCTTGGCTCCCTTGGCTGCCTTTCTGATTGTTGGAAACTCAGTTCCTTCTGCCAGAGCCATGTGATTTACTGATGCCTGAAACCCAGTTAGCTAACTGACTGAACTACCTGCCATGGACCTGTCACCCCTGGTACCCTTCAGGCAGAAGCTATTTTGTTTAAGGTTGGAATAAAAGGGGTTGCATCTGGTCAGTGCTAACCATATTGCACACGTTTTTATAAATGTGTTGGATAATTTCATCACCATGTCTGGTGTGGTAGATGGGGCTCTGATCTATTAACATGTTTGCCCTACCAGCATGCGTATATATATATATATATATTTTTTTTTTTCCACCCTGTGGCCATACTTGAAAGCCATGGAAACGTTCATGTTGAGGGTAAAACTAAATCGGAGGTAGGAGGCTGCTAGGCAGGGAGCTGTGAAAGCCGTTGCACATTTTAATAAGGAGCCATGTGGATTGTCACTGTCGGCAGCAAATACTCTACCCACCCCACATACATTTTCTATTTTGGGTCACACAGAAAAAAAATCATGCCTTGAGCAGACTAAATCTGCTGTGCTTCTAGTGTCCAATGTGCTCCAGGACCCTCAAGTCTTCATCGGTTCTGATTTCTAAAAGTGTGACTGGAGGGCCATCAGACTATAAAGAGAAAATAAATATTATGAAAAGAGATAACATGGTATTCTGAAGAATTCCCTTTTCTACTGGGTACTGCTAAGAATCCGCATCTAAAGCACTCTGCCATTCTGAGAGGTGGAATGTGTCATTTCACACTTATTTGATAAAGAGACAGAGCTCTCTACTTGCAAGGCCAAGCCCTGGCTATGAAGGCTCAGTTTGATATCAACCACTGTTCTTGGAGGAGGAACAAGATCCCTGGATGCAAGCATGTGTGGCTTCTGTCTCGGAGAGCTGAAGATAGACGATTGTAGCGTTTTCCAGAAGCACCATGAAAAGGTATCACCATAATGTATAATGTAGTGTGTAAAGACTTGTGTGGTAATTTTTACAGTTTTATGTCAATGTAAGCAAACACTAGGCCTACTACACCCTTTACTAAGTATAAATGAGAAGCAGACTGTTTCATAATATATGGAACATGAGCAGTACATTGTTATACACACAAGCTCAATGCAATAAAATCAGTGAGAATTAGCAAAGCGCATTCATGCACCTTAGGCACCAGGGGACTGGTGGGCTACAATACAAAAAGTGTAAACGCATGGCAATCTTGTCATGTTACAAGAAGATCTGGATAGTTCTTAAGTTGGATATATATTCTACGCTTGCTTTGTAAGTGTGTAATTCCAACCTGTTTCTGGTTTCAAAACTACCCTGATTAACCAGCTCTTCCCTGGATATGCGTACGACCCCAAGGACAAAGTGGTTAAGGAGTCTTAATCCCCTTGCATTTTGACTTGCATGCTAGTGGCAGTGGTGTAAATATGGCCTATATATAACAGTATTATATAGCCGTAACTGGCGCCTCGCTAGAGCCATTGGTTTCTACAGAACTTTCCTATGGAGCACGTGGGGGTTAGTGGCATGCAGCTTTCCTTCGAAACCGAGACTTTTATGAAGGGCAGCCCATGACTTTGGTAACCTGCTCAGATATAGCAGCAGAGTGTTGTGTACAAGGGCGGATCCTCCGTTATGGCAGAGGAGCCCCACCCCCTTTTGTACCACTGCTGGAAGCAGCAGCCGAAAATGTAAAATAAAATGACAATAAAGCAATTAAAACTGCTTTATCATTTTGTTTTAACCTGTAGGATCCGGTTAGAAAACCGCAGCAGTCATCCCAGTCCTGGGGGGGGACCATCAGCAGCAGGAGTGGTGGGCACTGCTGTCAGTGCGCATGTTTGTTTGGCCGGCCATCTCCGGACAGTCAAACCGACATGCGCACTGACATCTCCCCAACCCGAGCTGCATTGCCGGGTGGAGAGAACAGTAGGCGCAGGCTGCCAGTCCCCTTTGGTACAGAAAACAAACACGCTGAGGCCAAACCCAGCGCTTCTCGAGAGTCTGTGCTCATGGAAACTGCAGTTTGCGTTTCCTGGAGCAGAAAAGCACCGAGACGAGGAGCAGGAGAAGAGGATCGTAGAGCTGGCAGCAGGAAGGTAAGCACACTTTTTTTTGTTTTTCTTGTCCACACCCCCCCCCCCCCCCCCTGTGCTGCCCCTCCACTTCGTGTCGGCAGCAGCCACCACTGGTTGTGTAACTTTCATTTAGTCTCCATTTTAGCTTTTCTTTTTAACTTGGCATCCTTTACTAATAGTGGTTTGCACGTTTTCCCTGCACTACTGGCACAGTGTGGTAAGCTTGCCATTGTATTTAAACAGCGTCCATGCGGAAGTTGGTGAGAGGTTCACAACCCGACAAAATATTCATAGAATGCTGCTGTAACTGAGATGCCGTTCCGCTGTCCACGACTTTCATCCTGAGAAGGAAGATAACAGTGCAAGAGCAGGCCTACACATTCAGATGGGGCTGCATTTTTAATGCACGGAGGCCCACTTCCTGACATACAGTACTAAGATGTGAGGTTAGAACATTCCAATAGGCCTGACATTATCGGCATAGAGATTAGTGATGGATTGAAGTAATTTTAGTAACACTATGAACCTATGAAATTATGGTTGAATTGTTTGGGTTTATCACAATTCTAATAATGCTTGTAACAATGATGTGTATTTGAAAATGGATTATAGTATCTTTTCTTTGTGACGCTTTTGAAACAAATAAGTGACAAACAAAAGGGTTAGATCTGTTTCCACAAATTCCTCGGGAATTTAGAGTCACGTTTGAGGTCATCGGCATCTATAACTCTGTAAGGTTAGGAGTTGAAATGTGGTATTGTGAGCAGGGCAAACAAACCAACATTTACTGATTATATAAGAAGACTGTCTCTCTATTATGAAATGTCGTTGTTCCAAATGGACGGCCCTACTAAATTTGTAGGAACCGTATAGCAAGAGAAGCCAAGTGGGGAGTAGCCAGAGACCGAAATGAGTGCTTCTGCTTGCCAGCACGGGTGAAATGCTTCAGATATATATATATATATATATATATATATATATATATATATATATATATATATATATATATATTTTCAAGCTCCAGTCTGTACCAAGACGACGGGGCACTGGCGGTGGGTGCCGCAAACACGGTGGTACGCCGTGTATCAATACTGCTCCAAATCTCCTCCACCAGCCGGGGAAGAAGCAGCACTCGCGGTGTGTTTTAGTCAGTTTCTTCCAATTTTATTGAAGCGCTCCTCACAGACGCGTTTCGGGTCAAGCCCTTTATCAATGTGTCAACACGAGTGTTGCACAGGAGCCATTTTTAAAGTGCAGTGTGCAATCTCATGAGGAAAGCGAGGTAGGAGGTTTTAAAAGGGCCCCGAGGGGCAAAAAAAGAAAAAAATAATAATAATCGAACGGCTGAATGGATTTGCACGAAACTTGGCAAAATATTAGGGACTGGTAGCCCGATGTGCCTTTGCTAGGTCTCAATATATGTGCTCCAGTGGATTTTGAGAAATTAACGTTCAAAAAAAGATATATATCTGTAACAGCGCTCCGCTTCGCGTACTTTTCGCGTTACGGAGCTTTGCGAAGCTGATTGGTTCTCCGGCGTCTGTCAACATTCCAAACAGTCCGTAGCGGCCGCCATCTTGTCTCTCGGTAGGATTGAGAGACAAGAGGAGGCCAAAGCGAAGGGGGAAATGACCATAAGGGGGCATAGTAGATCCTTCCTGACCTCTTAGGTTTGATGTACCATTTTGCCAAGTTTGGTGTAATTCCGTTCAGCCATTCAGGCTGTAGACGTATGTAAATGTCCTATGGAAAATTGCATGGGGAAAACACATTTGAAAGTGTTGAAATTTAGAACCAATTAAAATGTTAGTTTGGTTTTGTATTTGTGTGTGATGAAAGTTAATTGGTTATGTATATATTTCAAATGAGAGGAAACCACAGCCATTTTGTGATACTACTGTCTGAGGTACATTTGTGAGGAATTTTTGGTGGTGAATTTCTGGTGTTTGATTTACACAGTACTAACACTTCTCCTACTTTTAAAAAGGTGAGTTGTTAATTTGTAAGGGGAACTATGTTGTACACTTGAAGATAATTTGAAAAATGTTTTCTGTTATTTATTTGCAGTCCTTCTGTTATACTAAATACTTGATAAAGTTAGTTTTATATTATGTATTACTAAAAACGATAAATGAAAGTGATTATTTTTTTCTGCAATTTACAGCAAGCAATTTCAAAATAAAATGGCTCACAATGAAGAGACCGTGGCAATTTCTTTTGAATTGTCCACTACATTGATTGAAATTGAGAGCACCAATAATGAAATATTGTCACAAGGAGGAGATGACTTGTATGATTCCATTAGATTGATTGAAATGGACAGCACCAATAATGAAATATTGTCACAAGGAGGAGATGACTTGAATGATTCCACTACATTGATTGAAATTGAGAGCACCAATAATGAAATATTGTCACGAGGAGATGACTTGAATGATTCCACTACATTGATTGAAATTGACAGCACCAATAATGAAATATTGTCACAAGGAGGAGATGACTTGAATGATTTTTTTGATCAATCTCTTGATGGCGAATTTATCGAATGTTTGGAGACCATAGAGTTACAAGAATCATCATTGCAGACTTTTCATGAGGACATTGCTGATGAGGACATGTTACTAGTTCTTTCAAATTTAGAAAATTCTGAAGAATAAATTTATATTTAGAAATCAAAAATTGTTTGAGACATTATTCATTTTTATTTTTAATTTATGAGGTTGTAGCGAAGTGATTGTAGTATACAATGAGACTTATAGTATAGAGTGCAACATTTTTATGTCAAAGTGTTCAAAATTAATATGTGGGCTTAACAAATGAATTGTGCCAAGGGAAACACTCTATTTCACGCAACATTTTTATGTTACATGGTAAGTTTACTCATATTTACTTCCCTTCTGCCACTATATTATCTCCAATGTGTATTTGACATCTCTTCTTCATCTCCGGCCTCCTTTCTCTCACTGTGTGTCTCCGATGCATCTTATCGCTGCTATTTTGTGTAATTACAGAAGAGAGTAAAATAAAATAGTTCGGAACGTGAAAAGGGGGCAAAGTAGAGTACTCCTCACCCCCTAGGCCTTTTTAGGCGGTCCCAAAAGGATCAGTTTCTGCTTTCCTGAGAGATTATGGTATGAGTTCCATATACCACAATAACTTGCATTACAACATGCAAGATATCTATCTCCTTTTGGAGATATTCGCACTAAGCGCGAATATCTCCAAAAAGTAACACCTGCCCTGAGCAGTTCTTAGCCATGTTATCCAATGGGAGGTGGATAACATGGCTAAGAGCATTAGCTCGGTAATGCATGAATATCGCTGAGTTTTTAGCGATATTCATGCATTGCGGCCGTTATCGCATTTGCGATAAACCTTGATAATAGCAAGGTTTATCTTCGATAATTTCTGACGATGCTTAGCGGTAAAAAATTCGTTGGTAAGCATCGTTAGCGATAAATATCGCTTAACTTTGGTAATATGCCCCAACGTCTGTTAACGTTCGATTCGAAGGAAATGAGGAAGTGTTGAAAAACATTGTTTGCGCCATCTTGCCTTTTTTGAAATGCCACACTTTTGTGGTGCACGGCAGCCATTTTAGATGCCTTGACCAGACCCACTCTCTGCACGCTGTCGATTCGTAGCATGGCTCCTCACCCTCGCAAGCATCTTCCCCAGGCACTGGTCACCCCCGCTCTCTGTCTTCTGCATGGGCAATAAACCTCCCCCCATCTGCGCTGCTCTTCCCTGAGAATCACACTCTGTGCCCGCCCGACACCTCCCTTTCGCCCTATTCACTACCGCACCCTCTGACACTCCTCTTCCTCTGTGTCCGATTGTCCAGGCTATCAGCTAGCCCTGCAGATGTAGTTTATGGCCCCAGCTGTAAAGAATCACCCCTCTTCAAAGGAGTTATAGTAGATCAAGGCCCACACCCGATGAGATCCGTCACACCACACGTGTTCCTACTATCTGAAAACCATCCTGTATTGTGATTGGGGAGGGGACCGAGCCTGAAGCGGAAGATTCCAGGAATGACTCTTGGTACATCAAAGTTTTTACAATTATGTGTCACATTAAAAATATATAGCACTCCAACAAAGTAGTAGGAATATAAAACTTTAATAACATATAAATATATACAACAAAACAAAAACAGTAAAAACATTTAAACAACGAAGAGACCGTGGCAATTTCTTTTGAATTATCCAATAGATTTATTGAAATTGACAGCACCAATAATGAAATATTCTTGTCAGTAGCGGTCTGTTGTGCGAATAGTTCCAAGGCAGCAGAACGCGCTGAAATCTAGATGGCACGAAAGTGATGTCTAGTAAGTTGCCGCCCAGCAAATAACGGCGTGGGGCGCCGCGGGGGTGAGTGAGTCCAGTAGGCACCACAGCTATTCTTACCGGCATCGCAGAATTACTGCTGGGGACAATGCCTGTGCTGTAGCAGGGTCACAGCAGAAACAAAAAGGATTTTGTTGAAGATGTTGTTGGTTTTAAATTTGAAAACAGTTCTGGTGTCAACTGCTATGCTAATGTAGTGGTTAATGTTTTGTTTTCTCTAGAAAATGTAAAAGAGGGGGAGGCAGTCCAAAGTTCCGTTAAAAGGGCAAAGGAAAGGATCGGTGGTTTGAACTATCAGTGAAAAAGGGGAGGGGGTGCAACAATTTTTCCTACCGGGTCACACTGTGCTTTCACCGGAACTGAGGTCTGCAGGATTCTAGTAATTCAAAGTGAGGCTGGCGCCAGCATGGGAGCGCCGACGTCCCGCGGATACAGTTTCGTCACTCCACGGGCGATCATGGCAGTCATTCTCCATCGGGGGTTGGAGACTCCCGCGGCTCCTCTAGAATCTTCAAGGTCGTGGAGGACTACGGTGGTGGAGTCAACCAGTGACCGGGCCATTTCTTTATGCTGGGCCCGCTCTTGCCAGGTCGACCGCCATTTTGAGAGTTCGGTAGCTACTGGCGATCGCGGGGTCAAATGAGCGGACGGGCTCCACCCTGCCGGGCGAGACGTTGCAGCATGGCCACAGTGGAAGAACCCTTTTCCGGGCGCCTGGAGCGCTGAGGGTGCAGCTGGGAAGCCTCCACCTGGGGAGGCGGGAGAGGCCTGTTCGCACCGTCTCTCCCTCCCAGTGCACCCCACGGCGTCTCGCTTGAGATTTGTTATGGCCGGACCAGGCGATGAGGACGGGGGGGGTCGGAGGCATGTGCAAGACATCCCCCCCCAGTGTTGTCGCAGCCATTATTCATGAAAGAAGAAGTGTCCCGTCCGTCTTCGGGCCGGGCTTCCGGTGGATGTCGGCCGGACGCCCCTGGCTCTGGCCCCATGAACGGGTTTCTTGGTTTATCGGCTGCAGCCGGATCCCGTCGTCCTCGGCCCCCCGACCGTTGGTGGCCGGACCGGAAGAGCATGTGGCGGGAGTACCTGCAACTCTCCAGGGCCACCGCGGCCGGACTGGGAGAGAGAGGGGAGGGTCGAGGAGACATTCCCCCCCCCCTGCAACTGTTCAGCATTGTAAAGGCAATCCCCTGGCCGGGTCCCGCTGGCCTCGGCCTCTCCTCCGGCTACACCCTACGTTAGGATCTCCTGGCCGAGGCGTGGCAGCAGGACCTGCCTTATATGGGCTGCTCCCGGCTGGGCGTAGCCGCAACCCTGCCCCACCTTGGAAGTTTCCAGAGTGGGGGCGGATGTTCTACTGACTTGCATTTTCCCTAGTCTATCGATTTTTTTGGCGTGGCAGGCGGTGGGACAGCGAGGGGTGATTTGGTTTCTCTTACTGTTTTTCTGGTCTCTCACCACTGGCATATTTTAACGTTTTCTTGTTTCTAGGACATTAATAGGTTTTATCATTACGTTATGTTATCGTTTCTTTGTTCGTTGTTTAATAAAAGTTCATGTTCATCAGTGGCCTACTGATTTTCGTTTTCCTATTCTTTTCTTTCCAGGTTGTTTCATGCTAAAGTTTCTGTTAACAGGATACAGTGATCACTTCGTTATTATTGCATATGTCCTTTTCACTAGGGGTGCTCTCTGGTCGGGCCAGATGACGTATCTCTAGTAAATGGTCCGGGTGAAACAGGTGCATCAATCAGTGGGGAGTAGATAGGCATGACAGATTACAACGGGGGAGAAAGGTCCGCATTACGTACCCTTTCACTACTTGCAAAGATTTTCCTACGTTTATTTGCAAACAGGGAATACCTCCAAAAAGAACTAATTCCCAAACAGTCAATGTTCGGACAATCAATCAATCAATGAGGAATGAAATAGGTACGACGTGTTAAAGGCTTGCGTTACCTACCCTTCACTATCTGCAAAGGGAGAGAGAATATTCCTATTCTTCCTCGTTTGCAGGCAGAGAAGATCCTTAAGAGAACCAACTTCGAACAATTCAATGCTCGATTGAAACAATCAACAAGGGGTACTGTGAACACAAATGAACGCTGCTTATGTACATACGCATTGCTATTTTCAACAGGTTGTTCCTAATGTTTCTATTTTAGCGAGGTCAAAAAGAGATCCCATTAGTGGCCTACTGATTTTGCTCGATTCCTTTTGTTTTTTTACACGATTTTTCGCTATCTGCAAAGACTAAACAGAGTATTGCGACTCTGTGCTTGTTTGTAAATAGAGAATGAACCAAAGAGAACAATCAATCAAATGGAGAGAGAAGCAGGCACGACGGATTACAAAGGGGGCAAAGGGCTGCGTTAACTACCCTTCACTATCTGCAAAGAGAGAGTACTCCTAATAGAAATGAGGGGTGGGGGGCAGCATTCAAAGCAGATCAGTGTGCATAAACACGAAAATGTTTTTACTTACCACGTACTTGACATTCGACAGCTTATGATATTTGCTATTAAAAAACCATTGAAATTCACTGAAAAAACCATAGGTTATAGACCATATATAGTTAGGAATTAGCATTTACAAAACCTTGAAAATTCACTGAAAAAACCATAGGTTATAGACCATATATAGTTAGGAAGTGATGTCATTTGAGATGTCATCAGTGATGTCATCAGTGATGTCACTGACCATGTCATGAATGATGTAATATGTGACATCATCAGCAGTGGATTGCGGGTGCGCGATATATAGTTAGTGCAACTAACTATATATGGAATTTCATTGGTTTTATGTCAATAAAATGTCCAGCTAACTATATATTCAAGGTTTTGTAAATGCTAATTCCTAACTATATATGGTCTATAACCTATGGTTTTTTCAGTGAATATATATATGTGTGTGTGTGTATATATATATATATATATATATAATTTTTTTTTAACCCACATTGAGGTATCTCAAGCATTCTCCAATAGAGTAAGAAAGCTAATTGGTGTCAGATTGCAATATTTGCACAGTGCTTCTTAAGCTATTTGAATAATAAAACCAGCACACCCTTCTTGATTCTTCCAGAGGATGTGTTTAAATGTGAGGACAAAGGAATGATTCTAGAAATTGGATTACAGTCGTTTTTATTTTTATCTTACGTCTTTTTTCCCCATGTGTTCTGCTGTAACCTGTCTTAAACCTTCTTCCTGCTGATAGGACGATTGTGCATAGTGCAAAGGAGTGTTTGTTTTAAAATCTGAACCAAGAGCATAGATGTTAAAAAATGGAAATGTCCTTTTCGGATTTGCCCTCCTCGGTGATCAGCAGAATAAGCAATTTTCCACAGACTTCTATTCTGCTGACCCATACATTTACATTGAGCTTGGTCCTCTTCTGATCCTTCTCTTTTTCCTATCAGTTAGGCATCACTTATATTTGTACTTTAAAATGTATGGAAAAATGGAGCCTCTACCAGAGGTGCTTTTTGCAGCCTCAAAGTGGTTCATAAGTATAATTGTCTAATACATTATTTAATTGAAATGAGAACACAATGACTTGTTAGGGGGCTGCGTACTCCTGCAGCACACACCACACTACGAAGCCTTGATAGGGTAAGTTCTAGCCATTCTCTGCCAAATGGGGTGCTTGTCTCCTCTCTTTCAGAAATCTTGGTAACTAGTAAGTCAGCCCTTAATCCCAGTTCCCAGCTGCCTATTCCTACCAAGTTCTTCGTGAGGTCAACTGGACTCCAATGAACCTTTACAACAATCCGCAGGTCCACCAATATCAGTCCTTCACTTGCAAGGGAATTCTTCAATTTTTGTTTTTACTGTCGATAAGAACTCTAAACCTGTGGCTTTACCTGAAAAAGAAAGAATCTGTAGCTCCCAGTACTCACGTTTAATTAAGACTCTCCTATAAGAGGTTGGTGGTCACAGCTGGTGGCTGTTCTTTATTCTATGCATTACATTGGTATAGTTTGCTATTACAACTTCCAGATTTCTCTTGATAACCTGGTTATGGTTACTAGCACTGAGGCCTAAAGTTGAGATTTTGCAAAGCTCAACAGTTGAATTGTCTGGTGTAACTTATCCATTGTACTACAATTGAGTTTATCTATTTCTATGTTAAGTGAAAGTTTAATAAAATAATTTTTAAGAGACACTCCTATAAGGGGTGCTTAAAAGGCAACATTTAGTTTTCACCTGAACACAAGGTATAATGTGCATATCCCATCTGATGACTATGTCATATCTATGCGCCGCTGGAGACTTTTTGGACCCGGAAATACCGGCTAAAGGCTCATCGAGATCATTGTAGTTTTGAATTGTGAGGAGTGCCTAGTTTGCAAGAGGGTCCACACCAGTCGTAGTGTTGGACGAGGGGCTGATCTGTCCCCTATCTCATTCATCGATGAGGACTGAGAATACACAGGCTGTTTTTTTATACATATTGCTAGCGAGATGAATCTTACAAAGCAGGAGACATCAGAAAATTCATGATTACCATCTCATGTTTGGCCCATTGCATGGACTTTTTCAAGTTTTCACATTATATTCTCAATGATTATAGACAAACTGAACTAGCGATCTTACTTTTGGGTGACGATCGATATTTCTTAAGTTTTCATTGTGCCCTGAAGTCCACATGTATGTGGACGAAATGCGTTGGCTGGTTTTTGATACATATTGATGATGCAAGAGATTTCCAACTACTTCTAGAACTCTGTGGACATATTTTGGAATTAGAATTGACCTTGTAGAAGTGCTGCACCTCTTATTGCTTTGTTTACTAGGTATAATGTATAGGGAGTTTGTCATTATCTACTTCCATTACCTTCCTGGTCATCTATTACCTATTCACTTTAAGGTCATAGTACATGTTCCACAGCCCTTAGTGTTCAGTACCATCCTATAATATTATAATCTAGCTAAAACAAACTCTCCTCTCCTGGGGGATCTTACTTTGCAATGTGTTCTCTTTTGATGTTTCTGTAAACCACTGTCTTTACTGAGGAGTCAACCGGATCTGGTGGCCATGCAGACCTAAATTCGAATTGTTGACGGTAGGTAGTATCACAAGATGTGTCGAAGTTCATGGTTTTCTGTGAAGTATAATTCATGCTGCTGTCATATTTAGCTCATGCTATGTAGAGCTGAAGTGGAGTCTGTCATCCTAGCAAATAATGATGTAGTCTGCTTCTCTTGCACAGACACCTCAATATTGTGCATGAGCCTGCCGCAGATCCTCTGGTTCAGAGAACAGTGACTACCTGAACTCTGCCTTTGTAAAAAGGTTCTCGCTGGGACTCCCTTGCTGCTGGTCTTGAACCTCATAGTTCCATTGATTCTCGATTTAGATTGAACTTAGACATGTTTTGGAAGTCTTATCCTCTCTAATGTATATAGTCTAGATATTTTGTGGTGGATTTTATCTGGTCCTACCAGTGAAAGTGCATCCTGACAGATTAGTCCCCTTTTCAGTGGGAGGGCTCTGCAAACATTTCTGCTCATCGAAACAGTTTCTATTTTAACATGCATTTGTCCTGCGGGTTGTGCTATTTAATTTCACAAGATATGAGGATTCATTTGTTCTTTTTTTAAACAAAACTGTGCCCAAATTTAAACTATGACTAACGTTGAGTATGTAATGCTGTTCTTATCATTACCATGTTTTCACATTTAGTCATTAAGGGCATGACTCACTTCCCCTCAGACACCAGTTGTACATTTCAAGTAGTGTGGACTGAAGCTCTGATTATCCGAAATAAAAATATTTTTTTCCTTCAGAGATGAATCGGCGTCAGCAACATATTTCCAAGAGAAACCTACTTCACAAACCTGTGAACAGTCGCCTGAAGCTCTCAAGGAGGTGTGGATGTACTACAGGACACTAAAAGCAGGTGAACAGGAATTTCCTCTACGCTACCAACAGGTACTCATAGTGGAACAAAGTCCTAATACCTAAGAGAGCTTGAGAACATAAGTTAGCAGATTAATCACTTAGGGCCTGATTTAGATCTTGGCAAACGAGTTACTCTGTTACAACTGTGACGGATATCTCGTCTGCCGAAATATAAATTCCATTATATCCTATGGGATTTATATTTCGGCGAACGGGATACTATTATATCCTATTTCCATTATATCCTATAGGATTTATATTTCGGCGAACGGGATACTAATATATCCTATTTCCATTATATCCTATGGGATTTATATTTCGGTGAACGGGATACTATTATATCCTATTTCCATTATATCCTGTGGGATTTATATTTCGGCGAACGGGATACTATTATATCCTATTTCCATTATATCCTATAGGATTTATATTTCGGCGAACGGGATACTAATATATCCTATTTACATTATATCCTATGGGATTTATATTTCGGTGAACGGGATACTATTATATCCTATTTCTATTATATCCTGTAGGATTTATATTTCGGCGAACGGGATATCTGTCATCATTGTGTTGGAGTAACCCGTCCGCCAAGATCTAAATCAGGCCTATAGCCTTTCCTCTTTTATCTGCTCCCTACCTCTCTGCCGTCACATTTTCTGTGAAGCTTCAGTAGAATGTCGGTATATTGCATTATTAATTGGCTTTTGGTCACCTTTGATGGCATCTTGTTCTATACACTATACAGAGGAGAACAATAGACAAGCATTGGTAAAAACCAATAAGTCGGGACCCATTTTACTTTGCCAATGCCTTTTTCCCATGCTGGATAGTACCGGCAAGCCCAGTCAAGAGTAACTGTTGAATTCCTCTTTATTTTAAAACAAGTATTGGCAAAGCCAATATGCCTGCCGTTGTCTACTGAACTTTTAAATTAGTTAATGCTTGCTTTGTTTTGCCTTTTTCGTGTGTAAAACTTTGTTTGGGAAGCTTTTGGATCACCGCCAATATTAAAAGAAACAAGAAATTTGATAAAAGCAAAAAATACTTTTGGTACCCAAAAATACACATTTTCATAGTCCCTGTCTCTAAAGTGATTAGCTTTGTATGTGCTCCTTGTGAAAAGGCAGAACTTAGTTGCAGTGAAGTGTGCCAATGGCTGCAGTGAGCTTACCCTCTGCTGCATGCTTTATGTTGTGGTGGGTGGTGATAAAATGTGAATGACACAACCAATGGGTGAAAAGGGCTGGCTGAAAGCCTCTGTGAGGAACTATATTAAATGTAAAATTTTAATAAAATCAAAAGGTCGTGGCCAAGTCCAGATCTAAACAGGACACTGACCCTCATGCACATCGGGTGGCTTGCTTCACCATGACATATCTATTTGGTTGCGATGTTTCTGTGGGTGAAAGGACTGCTGACGTGACTAGGCTTTGTCTAAAGGTTGTCAATCCACAGTTTAGGTTTAAAGCAAATGTACACTTGCACATTTCTTTCCTGAGTTCCCCCCCTCCCCCACCCCACATACACACAATGCATTAACAAACCAGATACCTTTCCTATCACTCCTATCCAGCCGCGGTCCGTGCTGGTAACAGGGGATTTCGAGGGACAATGCAGAGGGAAAATGAATTAATTATTTAATTTTCCCTCTGCATCGTCCCTCGAAATCCCCCCCTTACCTGGCCCCACTGCTGTTACCTGCACGGACCAAGGCTGCTCCTATGCTTGTCTTTGGGGCACACCAGTAGGTGAGGGGGGGGGGGGGAAGCAAAGACACAGACACCAGAAGTGTGTGAAAAAGGCCGCTTTTATTGGAATCAGGTGCACGTATAAAACATCCCCCTTGGCCTGTGCCGAACAAAACTACTGCTCACTAAATAGCAACTGCCTAACAGCCCCCCACCCCCACCCCTAAATGTAAGCCCGAACATTGCAACAGTAATACAACAACATACGCTCATCAACCTGCCCCTCTACTAGATGCCCCTAATGACCTCCATGACCCCAACCCCCGCTACCATGCAGTCCCAGGCCTCCAGCCACACCACCCTATTTCCTTAGGACAGCGCCCCCACAACGCACCTGTTCCAGCGACAAAAAACACAACCGCAACCCTAAACAGTGCACCATCAACCAAAAAAGCCCCTCGGGCCATATCCCCGACCCCCCCCCCGCACAAAGGGAAAAACCCCGGGCCTAAAAATTACGAAAAAACCCTGCTAAAGGGAGGGTGGGTGGGACAAATTTCCCTGCGACCTGGCTGCTGTGTCACCGCACCACAAACGTGCGCGGTGACACAAAATGGCCGGCTATATATTCCCCAGCCCGGAGGAAGCCCAAAAGGAGCCCAAGCCGCCCAACCAGCCCAAAAACGCCGCTACGGCGATACCCAAGTGCCAAGCTTCCCCCCTCCCCCCGTGCCCCAAACTTCCCCGGGGGGGCGAGCCTCCCGTTGGTCGGCCATCCCCCCAAATCCCCATTGGGGCACACCAGTAGGTGAGGGGGGGGGGAAGCAAAGACACAGACACCAGAAGTGTGTGAAAAAGGCCGCTTTTATTGGAATCAGGTACACGTATAAAACATCCCCCTTGGCCTGTGCCGAACAAAACTACTGCTCACTAAATAGCAACTGCCTAACAGCCCCCCACCCCCACCCCTAAATGTAAGCCCGAACATTGCAACAGTAATACAACAACATACGCTCATCAACCTGCCCCTCTACTAGATGCCCCTAATGACCTCCATGACCCCAACCCCCGCTACCATGCAGTCCCAGGCCTCCAGCCACACCACCCTATTTCCTTAGGACAGCGCCACTCGAAAGTCGCTTACGACTTTCGACCCCCCCCAGGACTCCTGTCTCCTGGGATACCTGACCACCCCCAGGGCCCCATCTAAAGCCTCCTTTAGCTGCACTATATACAGCTCCATGCCGTACCTGAACAGGTGAACCCCATCCTCCAAGAAGAAATAGTTCGCACCATAGCGCAACTCCGGGTGCTCCATCCTCCCCACCCCCTCCCTGGCGCAGAAAGCACGCATCTCACGATTGATCTTCCTACGAGCCCTGTCTATGGCCCCTGGGTGCTCAGCTCCCCTCCACACCCGCCTGGGAATAAACTCCGACCATATGACATGGCAGCCCGCCCATTGCCTCCTGATTTCCTGCAGGTCCTGTCTCATTTGCTTGAGTAGCGCCAAACCCTTGCACTGCACCAAGTCGTTCTCGCCCAGGTGAATTACCACCACATCCGGGCACACCCCCCCTTTCACCAATGTGCTTAACAACGGCAATAACTCATGCCAACGCCTACCCCCTTTTCCCCTCCAATGACATCTATACAACCCCGGATCCAATCCCAAATTGAGCGCCTGATGCCTGTCCCACTCCGCTCGTTCTGCCCGCTGGACGAACGAATGTCCCACAATAAACAAATTCAGGACAGCCACATCCGGCCCCGCCACAGCACCTGCAAAGACACATATATGAGAATCGGGAATCATTGCGACAACGAACCATCCGCCTCCCTCAACCGCACATACGTCCTGTAACAGTCCGATTTCCACCGACCCAGCCTCTGTATCTCTTCCTTACCCCAACCCCTCCGTGCCGCCTCCGTCGCCGCCCCGATCCGAAAAGAATGCGTCCCGAACGCCAGGGGATCCTCCCCCAAGACCCGCAGGGCCCGCCGCAAGACCCACAATGCTTGAGACGCCGTCACTCCTCCCCCCCCCACCCCGCCCAAAAACCTCCCCCTCCGTCTCGCCACTTTCAGCCATCAACCTCCTGCCCCACACCGCCGGGCACACCCCCTCCCTGTCGCCCGGCCCCAGCACCACCCAAGTACCAACCCCCCGCTGGTCCGTCTTCGAGCGTCTCAAACACACTGCCACCTCCTGGGCCCGCACCTCCACCTCACCCCACAACACCCCCCGCCTCCCCCTTGCGCCCAGCAACTCCGACACTCGAAACGCCCCAAAGAAAAGCCATGACATCAATGTAGAGAAACGCACCGTCTCTCCCACATCCCTGCACACCTCTGGGAGCGCGCCAATCACTCCTGCCAACAAAACCACCGCGATGGGACGGCGCAGCCGCACCGTCGCCCCCCGCTCCCTCGCCCACCCCTCCAGCAGCCTGGTTCCCAGCTCCCCAGCCGACGGAGGGTAACCCCACCACATCTTCCCCATGAAAGCCACCGCCGACAACTTGCCCGCAATCGACACCCGCGACAAGCCCCTGTCCATGAGCGCCAGCATGAATCTTACCACCTGTTCCTCGCGCTGCCACCTGTCCCCACGCCGCACAGCACCTGACTGTAGGAATTCCTCCCATGCTAGCTCGTATGCCTTCCACGTAGACACAGCCACCGACGTCTTCACCAACTGAAAGACCCGGCCTCGCCTACCGACCACAGTTCTTCCGGCACCGCCGTCCTGACTTCCTCCGCCGCCGTGGCTAGCCCATGGAACCTCTCCCACTGTGAACGAGACAAGGCATCAGCAATGTCATTGTCCACACCGGGAACGTGGCGCGCCTGAAACAGTATGTCATTTTCCAAGCACCGCAAGACAAACACCCGCATCAGTTTCAGCACCTGCGGATCCCGAGCCGACTGCCTGTTCACCACCTGCACGACGGCCATATTGTCCACTCGAAAAAGCACCCTCTTGTGTGCCAACGCCCCTGCCCACACCGTGACCGCCACCACCAAGGGGAACAATTCCAGGAACGCAATGCTCCTCCCGCCTGCCAATGGTCGGGCCACTGCTCCGCACACCATTTTCCCTCCCAGTACAGGCCGAAACCTCCGACGCCCGCCGCATCCGAGTACATGGTGACCTCCCACTCCCAGTCCTCCGCCGGCGCCATCGGCACCCCATTGAAACGCTCCAAGAAAGCCCGCCACATGCGCAGGTCCTCCTTCATCCCCGCCGAGAGGCGCACATGGTGATGTGGCAATGGCAAACCCGACAACGCCAGCCCCAGACGCCGGCAAAACGTCCGTCCAGCCCGCACCACGCGGCACGCAAAATTCAAATGTCCCAACAACACCTGTACGTCCCGCACCGTCACCTTCCTCTTTGCCAACATGGCACCCACCAAAACCAACATTGCCACCCGTTTGTCGTCCAGCAGGCGTGCTTCCATGGCGACCGAGTCGAGCTCGATACCGAGAAAGGACAACACCGTACTGGGACCGCACGTCTTCTCTGGCGCCAAGGGAACCCCAAATTCCCCCATCAACCCGGCCAAACCATCCAGCAGCCGCTGACAGTCCGCCGCACCGGGCCGCCCCACCAGGAAGAAATCATCCAGATAGTGCGTCACTGACTCCGAGCCTGTGCGCCTGGAAAAAACCCACTGAATGAAGGAGCTGAACCGCTCAAACAGTGCGCATGAAATGGAACACCCCATCGGCAGCGCTTTATCCACAAAGATGAGACCTTGAAACTGGATCCCCAGCAACTGGTAATCCGCCGGGTGCACCGGAAGGAGTCGGAAGGCCGACTTGATGTCGCATTTTGCCAACAGCGCGCCCCGCCGCTACAACCAGACGTCGCGCCACGTCCACCGACGAATAAGTCACAGACGCCAACTCCGCCGAAATGTACGCATTGACCGACTCCCCCTCCGGCCAGGACAAGTGCTGTATCAGTCGGAACTGCCCTTCCTCCTTCTTAGGCACCACCCCGATGGGGGAAATGATCAATCCTGGCAGCGGCGGCGCCGTGAAGGGGCCCGCCATCCGCCCTTCTCTGACCTCCTTGAACAGTTTCTCTCTCACTATGCCCTTGTGCGCGTTCACCGATTTCAGATTGTCCGCCCAGCGAGCAATCCGGGGACCTTCGTACCCCAGCCGAAAACCCTCCCGAAAACCCCGGCGCAGCACTGCAGCATCCTCCGCCCGCGGATACGCCGCCAACCAGGGCTCCATCTGCTCGATCCTAACTGGCGTACGAGCCTTTTCCCAGAGCCCCGGCTCCCCCCCTCTACCCCCACCCCTCCCCCCGCCTGCACCCCCTCTGGCAAATCCACCTCCCTGCGGAGGCAGCTGGCCTGGGGGGCCCCCGGTGCCCCAACACCGCAGCACCGGATGGTTCCGTCCGCACGAAGAGCACTCATGCCGGAAACGGCACGCCGCCCGCCCGCAGGCACCCCTATTAAAATCCCAGCAGGCCCTGACCGTGGCCTGGCTGCCGGAGGCACCCTGACCCACCCCCCCACGGGTGGGGCACGCCGCAAAGGGGGGGGACGCCAGCGGCAAACCGCTGGCCGTGTAGATGGTGCGGCCAAACTTGGCCCCTCCCATCGTCTGCTGGTATAGATCCGAATCTAGTTCCCCCCACTGGGCCTCCGGGTCCCCCGCCATGCGCGCCCGAAACTCCTCATCGTAGTGAGACCAAGCATACCTGCCGTATGTCACCTGCGCCCTCCGCACCACGTCCATGTATTTAAACAGGGCGACGCACCTGTCCGGGAATTTCTCGCAATACACGCTCGCGTAAATGAGGAACGCCGCTGACCAATTGTCCAGCGTCAGGGGAACCTTTGGGCGCCTAGCCAACTCCTGCTCCTCCTCTTTTGACCCCTCCTTCGATGTCAATTCTCTATGCAGCAGCTTCAAAATATCAATGTACTCCCCCTTCCAAATCTTCTCCTTCGTAGCCGCGGAAAGATGTGCCCCTAGCGGCTTGGTCAACCCCATGTACGGCAGCTTCCGCACCGGAATCACACAACTCTCCTTACTTCCCCCCGCCGCCTCCTTTCCGCCCGACGCCTTGTCGCCCGCCGCCTCGACCCCGCTTCCCGCGCTCGGTGCAGCCCCGCCCGACACCGCGCCCTCCGTACCGACCCCCGCGTCCTGTACATACCGTCCCCGCACCAGCCGCCACCCATCCTCCCCATCGCCCCCAGACCCCACTGACACCTGCACACAACGCCTCTTAGCGCTCCCCGCGCCGTCACCTGTCTTACCTGGCGTCAAGGTCGGCGTCCTTGCTGGATCCCGCCGCCTAACCAGTGGAGCCGAGGGGGCCGTCACTCTGGGAGCTTCCTGCCTTGCCGGCACCTGAAATACACTTCCAACACCGTTACCAGCCCCCCCATCCTCCCGAATCTCTCCCTCTTCCTCAGACTCACCATCCGCCGGCACCACACCACCCCGGCCCCCCAACTGGGGTTCCACCCGGCTCAAACCCGCTCTCTCACGACACACCCGCATTAAATCCATCAAGTCCACACTCCCCCTCCTATGCGCCACACTCGCAGGCAACTCAGAAATAGTCGTGTCCATCCTTACTCCCCCACCCCCGGCGGCCGTAGAGACCCATCGGGGAGGGGCCGGCGGAGACGCGTCTCGCCTCCATTCACCAAGTCCCTGAGCCAGGTCCCTCGCTGGAGCTCGGCCGTCCGCACCAAACAGAGCCGGCCCATCCACTCGGTGGGTGGGAGCCGCATGCTGCTCCCCCGAGCGCCTTACCAACAGCTCCTGCCAAGGAAAAAAGGTGGAGTCCAGCATGCCAGGGTAAAAACAACCCCCGTCGCCCCCCCACGCGCTGCCCCCTCCGCCAAACCCCCACCCCATCGCCGCACCCCTCCCCCATCCCGCCGAATGACCTCCGCGCCGCGACGGGACTCCCCCTCCTCCTAGCTCCCAACCCCCGTCCCCCGCCCATCCCCCCGGACCGCCCCACCCCCCGAAACCCCAACTCTGCCCCACCCCCCCTCCACGCCCCACTCCCGCAGCCTCCCCCCAGGCCACACCACTGCCCCCCGCACCCCCCCAAAACTCGCCACAAGCTCGCCCGGACCCCCAGCCCTGCTCCTGTCCCCCGCCTCAACCCCGCCCCTCCCACCTGCCCACCCCGACCCACCCCCCTCGCCAGTCGAGCCGCCGCCTCCCCTCACGCCTCCCAGCGCCTCCGACCCACCCTGCCCTCCAACCCGGCCCCTCTCCCCCCCCCCGGCCCCGCTGCCCCGGCGATCTCCGCCCCCTCGCCCCTGCCCCCCATCCTCCGCCGAGGACCCACTCCAGTCCAGCTCCGTGTCTTCCCCCCCCACCCCCCCATCCCTTCCTCTTCCACATCTGTCTCCTCAATGAGCAGCGGCGAAACCGCCCCCCCCAGCCCTACCTCCACCAGCTCCCCGTGCTCCCCACTGCCACTTGGACCCTCCCCCCCCGCGGGCCCCGCCGCACTCTCATCCCCCTGCCCCCCCCCTCCAGTGCCCCCGCCCTCCCCAGTCAAAACTATCCGGGCCCCACCCCCCTCCCCCACACCCCCCAGGCCACCCGGCCGTGTCTCCCTCACTGCCCCCACCTCTCCGCGTCCTCCCCCCACCTCCCCCTCCCCCCCTGTCACAAAAACTAAAGGCCTCTTCCGCCCCGCCTGCCGGGCCTTCCGCGCCCCCCCCTTCGCCTTGGCAGGAGCCTTTTCCGCCGCCCGGCCGCCCCCTTTTGCACCCCCGCCCCCCCTCCCACCCCGCTGCACTGCCCGCGATCTCGGCGGGTCGCACGCCGCCACAGCTGCCGCGGCGCCGATGGCAGCGCGCCGCGGCGGCCTCACCTTGAAGTCGGGCCGCATCAAGTCCATGCGGCCCGCTTCCTCCAAGTGCCGCAGCGCCTCCAACACACGCGGGTCCGTCGCCGCCATCGTTGTTGCAGCACGCCCCCTACCGCCGACACAAGTCACCGCTCCGCACACCGCCTGCTCGACCCACACGCCCACGCGTGACCAAACGGCTCGGAAAAACCGCGCACCGCCGCCACACAGTCCGCTGGGCCTCGACTCCCACGCAACAAATTTCCCTGCGACCTGGCTGCTGTGTCACCGCACCACAAACGTGCGCGGTGACACAAAATGGCCGGCTATATATTCCCCAGCCCGGAGGAAGCCCAAAAGGAGCCCAAGCCGCCCAACCAGCCCAAAAACGCTGCTACGGCGATACCCAAGTGCCAAGCTTCCCCCCTCCCCCCCCTCCCCTGGTGCCCCAAACTTCCCCGGGGGGGCGAGCCTCCCGTTGGTCGGCCACCCCCCCAAATCCCCATTGACCCTGCACAGCGCTATGCTGCCTTTTGGCTCCGTTTGTTCTCTAGAATTAGCACATAAATGCAAACACGTGGAAAACATTTTTCCATATGGAGCAATGGCGTCTTGATATCCTCAGACAACATAGTGAAGCCTAGTACCATTTTAGGTCCTAGATATATATATACTCTAGCCTATTTTGGAGTAAATATAGGTACTCGTTTAAGGTGTGAAATATGTTTTAGGATGTTTGCAAATACCCACCAAGTTCAAGCATTCGGTCTCCTTTAGTATTATGCATTTTTTTTGTAAGTTTAGGAGTTTATTTTGAAAAGTGCAAAAAAACATACATGATAAACAAAAAATCGCAAGTTTGTATAACTGTATTTGAAAGGGCGACTTAAGCAACGGTATGATTTTTGCTGATTGTTTATTATGTAATAAGGGGGGTACAGGAACTATAACAGAGGAAAAAAGGGGCAACAAGAGTAATCTAACTATAATCTAATAAAGAAATAAGAGAGCGTAGTACAATATAAAGTAAGGTGAGCAATTAGGAAGTAATGGCTGTAAAAATAGATATGAATAATTGTAAAGCAAATGTAGACAAATAATGTTAATGATACATTATATACGATCAGGGAAATCTATTCATTGGGGTTTGGAAACTTCTTCCACTAATGGGTGGTGATGAGTACATTTTTGGGCAGAAGCGTCTAAGAAAATAGTAATAGGTGACCACATGTTCTTTCTTGATAAGTAAGGATAAGGGGGAAATATAGGCACGATCCAGTTAAGACGCTATACCACCAAGCTTGGAAGGATAAGGTGTGGATTGTTTCCAATTTTTGGTGATTTGTTGGAACGCAATAGCAATTAGTAAGTCTATAATGTCTGTATTATAGGTAAGAGTTTGCCACTGGTCAGAGTGAGCCCAGAAATGTTTTAAGGGGAATTGAGTGTGAAAAATAATATTGATTTGAGACCATATTTTCAACCAAAATTGATGAGTATAGGGACAGGAAAATAACACATGAAATAAATCTGCATAGGACATATTACAGGACCAACAGTTTGGGGTAATTGTAGGTACAAATTTATGTAGGGATGTTGGAGTAAACATGAGTCGATTATATAAAAAGAAAAGTTTGCGTAGTACTAGCCGATCTCGAAGTTTTACGAATTTTGTGCCATAATTTATCCCAAAATAGAATGGACCATGAAGTAGGAAAGTCATGTTCCCATTGTAAGTCCACGTTGGATGTATTTCTATATTCAGGAGTTTGGTAGGGAATTTATAAATAGAAGAAGCGCTTGGGTGTGCACTTCATATGGGAAGAATATTACCAGGAGACGATGGAGCAGGGGGTGTCAGAGATTGAGAAGATAAAAACAAAAGGATAGAATGAATCATGGTTTGGAAATTTGTAGAGTATGAGTTCGAAAGACCATAAAGTGTTTGTGCTTCAGGAAAAGTGAGAAAAGTCTCATCTGAGTAAAGCGGATAAACCCAAAGCAGACCCTTATCTCACCAAGACTTCCAGAAAATAGGTTTATTAATAACTGTTATAAGGCGATTATGTCAAATTGAGGAGTTGAGAAAGCGGTCAACATCAGAAAGATGTGAAATAATTATTGATTGAAATAATTTAAGAGAGGTGCGATGTATAGGTGAAGATACAAAGCATGTTTTAGATGAGGACCTCGCAGACGCATTGCAGATAAGGTGGGCTGCTGCGTTTTGACCCACCTGTAGTTTAGTCACCAAGGATTCATTAATAGAAGCAAGTAAAGCATTGCCATAATCCACGCGACTCGCCACTAAGGAGTGGACTCTTCACCAGTGTAATGCACTCATATCAATACCCGTATCCCGGTAAGTCCTCACTGTGCCACTAAATGCCTGCTAGTATTGCCTACCTGTAAACTTATTGGGTAGATAACCTTTCGTTTGGCCTCTTTGATTAAACTATACCTTAGATGTGAGATTTGGTTGCCATGGTAAAAAACGCAGCAAAAAAGAAATACATGTCTAGCGATTTTAGCAAATGTTCCCTTAAAACGTCACAGTCAACTAATTTGTGCGTGCAGTATTGCAAATCGTTTTAGTGTCTGGACACTTGGGAATGTAATCTACTTTGTTATAGGAAACTGGTCCTATCATGCTCCTATGTAGGTGATAGTTTGTATGGGAACATTAAGGTAACATTCTTTGCTCATGAAGGTTAAAAACACCCGTGTTATAAGTGCAGTTTATTGATTAGCTATCTACAACAATAAAGCCATTTTTAGACATAATATAGTTATGAACATTTTTAAACTGTAGAAGATAATTTTCTACTGGGGTCAATTTGCAGCAACGATGGCATGAAAAAATGTAACAAAGTTGTTGAGGTACATCAAGTTTTTCATTAAACTTTCCGTCATCCTTTTAGGTTTTGCAAAGAGGAGAAGAATGCATCAAAGCACTGAATATCATACTTGACATTAATGCTGGAAAGCAAGTGACAAATGCATTGCATCTAAACTTTGACTGGAATACGATACAGGTGAGAAGTCAGAAATCATAGTCCATATTGGTTCCATCTAAATAATACTGTTCATGAGAGGATTCGGTAAGAGGATGTGGCTTAACGACTAGAGCGGCCGAATTTGAAGCAGGGGAACCAGGTTCGAGCCTGGGAGGAGGCTCAAGCATCCTATGATTCTGGGCAAATTACTTAATCTCCCTATGCCTTAAAAAAAAAGTATGTGTCCGTCTGTAATGCAACTGTTGCTCATGTTCACGCTCAATAAAACTGCTTTTTTTTTTTTAAATTAGGCGCCTCTAAGCCTATCAAGTATAGGAAAGTCTGTTTGGAGATAGTTATGCAGCCTTAGTGTTGGCTCTGGGTTAGCCAGAACTCCACAAGCAACAATAGATAACTTCAATGTCTAATTGACCGAGACGGCACCCATACCTCCAGGCCTGAGTACATCAGGCTTGACGCAGAACAGTGAAAAGGGTCAACATATTCCTCTCCTGCTGATTTATTAATCCAGATAATATCAAACAATTTTTTATAATTACATAATGAAGAATAGTGTACATTTCTCGGAAACATGCAGTCAATATCTGAAAGAGACACATTAGTGATAGATTCCTTACCGTAGAATATCCCCAGGCGTCAGACTGGATCCGGTAAATTTTGCGTAGCAATACCCCTGCGCGCCGGCAGGCGTCGACCGAGGCTCCGCGTCCGTCGTCGTCGCTGTTAGCGCCGGAATGACGTCGTCGGAGTACTTAGACGCTGCCCATGCGCGCTGACGTCAGTTCTTCATTTTTCCGCGCCAGCTAGCGCAGATCCGGAGAAGCTCTACCCCTTAGTCATTTTTTGACTAAACTTTTTTGATCTTTTGATCATTTCTCTACTCGAGTCTTAGACTCCGACGGTGCCGGTAGGGATGCCCAGGTTTAAACCTTTTTCCAAGTGCGACTGACTGATGTCGGTTACCGACCCTCATCGCCAGTGCCTCAAGTGTTTAGGCCTCGACCACGACGACCGCACCTGCTCCGACTGCCAGGCCCAGACGTCTAAAGCTAGGCGGGAGCAGTCCCGCAAACGACTTGAGCTCAGGCAGTCGGCCCCGTGCCGCTCCAGGTCCCAGTCCCACAGGAGGTCGAGGGACCGGTCGCGGGGTCGGAGTCCTCGCAGCTCCGGGACTGGACATCGGTCGTCAGGATCCAAGCCCTCGGGTTAGAGGCATGAGAGGTTGGAGAGACGTCATCGTTCCTCTGACCCACCCCGACGCTCGCGCGATGCGGGGGTTCGAGTGACACCACCCACGCGGACTCGCGGACGTCGCCGCCTGCCCCACCCCTTCGGGTCCCTGGGCATGATGCGACTCGAGAGGAGGTCGAGCGGTACCTCATGGCCATGAGGTCCCTCCCTCCTCAGCCGGGTTCCGTGGCGCCTCCGGACCCGGCTGGAGGGCCTAGCGGGTCGGGTGTTTAGTCTCCGACGCAGTCGGGTGCTTCGGCCCCGCCCCCGCTGGCGACTTCGGTCCCGACGCTGCAGGCCCTCACTGGATCTGCTTCACTTAATCACTTTATGGTCCTGAGGAAAGCCGACTGACCAACAGGCAGATAAGGCTGAAACATGTCGACCACTTTTAACCTCACAAGTTTAGTGCGCTAGAATTCCTAAATAATTCCATAGCGACACGCCTTAATCTTCTACCCAAATCCAGAAATATTAAAGTTGAACCTCTGGCTGTCCGGGTATTTTAGAACACCTTTATAGCACTATTTCACCTATTCACCATCACTACTGTTTTAACCAATGGTATAACCTCCTGGCGGAGGGTCCAAACAAAAACTGACCCAAGGATTACGCACGGACACGTGTTACAAGAAGCGGGGACACATCATATACCGCTACACGACTCTGAAAAAACACGTGTATGAGGGTCTTTTATTTGGGAGACACCTACCGATCCACCTGCAGACCTTGGTTATGCAGGACCAGTGATCCTTTCCACATTGATTTATCACTATCAAGGGGTACCTTTCTGCCCTTTCGGCCTTCTTAATGCTACCTGATCAGCCTTCCTTGTTCAAGTCCCCAATTGTAAATAGGTTTTTGAAGGGCATCGCACACGTTTCCTCCTGTTCCTTTTGTGATGCCCCAGTGGGACTTGAACCTTGTGCTTACTTACCTAATGTGTGCTCCCTTTGAGCCGCTCCATAACTGTCCTCTCCGTCTTCTTACTTTGAAGACCGCTTTCCTGGTTGCCATCACCTCTGCCAGGAGAGTGAGTGAGCTCCAGACTCTTTCTTCTACACCACCTTTCCTCTCTGTCCATCCGGACAAGGTTTTATTGCGGACGAGACCCTCTTTCCTGCCCAAGGTTGTCACGGCCTTCCACATCGGGCAGTCCATTACCTTGCCCACCTTCTTTCCGCCTCCGCATCCCTCGAAAGCGGAAGAGAGGCTCCACCGTCTGGACCCAAAACGTGCGCTCTCTTACTATCTGGATCGCACACGCCAGTTCCGGGTGTATGACTAACTCTTTGTTGGTTACGTGGGCGCTAAGAAGGGAAAGGCGGTGCACAAGAGGACCATCTCTCGGTGGATCATCTTGTGTATCCAGGCGTGTTACTCCTTGGCTAAGAAGGAGCCCCCTGTTGGACTGGGTGCTCATTCCACTCGAGCCACGGCGACTACCACTGCCCTGGGCCGAGGAGTGCCCTTGCAGGACATTTGCCAGGCAGCTACGTGGGCCTCGCTGCACACGTTTGCAAGACACTATTGCCTGGACAGCCAAGTCCGGAGGGATGGCTTCTTTGGCCGTTCCGTCCTCCAGGACTTTCTGGTGTGATTATTGGTTCGCAGACCCACCACCGGGGTTGGTATTGCTGGGGTATCTATTCTAAGGTAAGGAATCTATCACTAACGTGTCTCTTTCAGATGCACAAGTTACTACTTGTGTAACGATATATCTGTAAGAGACATTAGTGATAGATTCCTTACCGACCCACCCATCCTCCCCGTTCTGCGAACCGATATCTAGGGTTAAGATCATCCCCTTTCAGGGCCCTAGTTTTATGGCACCAGTGTTGGTTCTATCATGGCTCTGCGTATCTGGCGCGGAAAAGCTGTGTATCAGAACTGACGTCCGCGTGCATGGGCGGCGTCTAAGTACTCCGACGTCATTCCGGCGCTAACGACGCCGACGACTGATTCGGAGCCGCGGACGACGCCTGCTGGACGCAGGGGTATTGCTACGCAAAATTTTCTGGATCCAGTCTGACGCCTGCGGATATTCTAAGGTAAGGAATCTATCGCTAACTAATGTCTCTTACAGATATATCATTACACAAGTAGTAACCTGTGCAACAAGGTTAAACTCTGGTCATCTGTGATTGACATTTCAAAACACAAAACAAACTATTTGGCCAGAAACATGAAAACACAGTGTGGGTCCTTCAAACAGAGCACAGTTTTTATTTTGATAAGCAGTGCTTAATTTTTAAACAAATAAATGCCAGGGCCGTCATCAAGAGGCCATTGCAGCTTGCACCACACATTGCCCCTGACAACGCTGCCAATGACCGTCCTAACACAACCATTAACAGTTGCCCTCCTACGAGTCTGACATTCCTGACTATTCCAGGCAACCAAAGCTATAAGAATGTCTTGGGTGGCAGGTATTAGTCATTTTTAGTATATATTGAATAGTTATGCTCATCTCTAAATTAGACAGACATCGCCACCACATGGCAGACTGTCCGATGTGGTGGTGTTGACAATCTGCTGGTGCCAAGCACCAGAAACCACCGGCGCAAATTAAGCACTGCTGATAAGGATAGAGGCTGAACACACATGACTTTCCTCAATTTCCTCATCAGCTAAGTTGCTACAACTGCTAGCCACTTAGTGCACTTATTGTCTTGGTGTGAAGGTAGATATTTCCTTTTATGCTTACGGTCTTATATAGTGTGAGAATGTCACTAGGGCATTATGGGGCTGCACAGGTGGGGGACAGTTACAAGAGTAAAGTAATAAAATGCCATATATACATTACATGGGTTCATAGCAGAGAATGCAAAATGTCACCTACTTAAAATTCAGTGAGGAGGAAAGACAAAATAGAACATACATGCGTGAGAGGAATGAGCAAGGGCAGAACCACATAGTCTGGCCACATATTTATAGTCCTAAAATACCCTGGCTTCCCTCGTGAAGCTATGATAAAATCCAAACTGGTATGAATCACATTCAAGGCCACGCACAATCTTTACCTGGAAAACTTCTAAACCGCTCTAAACGTTTCGAGAGGAAGCAAGATCATAAGTGGCAAGCTAAGACTGGAAGCAAAACTATTTAAATCTGTTAAAGCACACCATCGTTCTGGAGCATCCCCAGTGCCTAATTTGACCCGGTGGTTGCAGGCGGGGCCTACTGCCACAAATTTTTATGGACCAGCACTTTTATGTTTTCTCATCAGACATTTCCAGAGAGTAGGGGAGAGAAAAAAACACAGAGTAAAGTCGGAGGAAGAAAAAGAAGAAAAACCCATCACAAAGGGAGAAAGTGGGAGCCCACCAGAGTGAAATAAAGGGAGACGGAGTGTTTGGCAGTCAATTAAAGAGGCCTGAGGTGAATTCCCGATACTACACCTTGGTATTTAGCATGCAGTGCAGGGCACAGGCATCTTTGCTGAGCTTTGGGCACCAGCACTACTTCTTGTACAAATGAACCACTCAACGCCATCCATATAAAACTCGCTTCCTGTTGATATAAGATGTGCTAAGGATTATCTTCAATTTCTCAAAGGACGAAAAACTAAATTGATTAAAATATCTATCTAGAATGCCCTCCTTAGCTCTCCTCCTGTTTTCCGCAATCTCTAAACAACCTCTCTCCCTCATCTGAGTGTATATTCATGGTTATAAGTAAATTTTCGTCCTAGCATGGAGACTCAACTAATCACAATATCTCACTCTCCTTGTTCTTAAAACCTTCCCGCTTCACTTATCCTCCAACCCATCTCCTCTCCCTTCAACTACTACAGCGTCTCCAACGACTGCAATTTACATGCCCCATTCTCCCTCCTTACTCTTAAACTTAGTTCTATAAGGGATTTGCAACTGATATTCTCTTGTATTTATTTGTAGACAAATGTTTGCTACATGTTTTGCTGAAGAGGTTACCTTGCGATTCCAAGATTTTTGTATTGTAGAGTAGTCAGAAAATTTGGTAGAGTGGTGCTCTATAAAATGTCAATAATTAAAAGGGCAGACTCCTGGAAAGCGAGTGCATGATGGATTACATTAGAAGTGAGTTCTTAATACAGGTAAGCAAGACATCCGAGAGGTAGAGCGAAAAACCAGTGAGTGAGGATTAAGATTCCAGAAAGCAAATCATTGTCCTAAGATAAAAGGGCTAGATCAAGATGGCCTAAAGGACATGTAAAAGAGGTGAACAAGCAGAAACAAGGTTACAACAGGAAGAGAGTACAGAGTAACTTTAAAATGAGTCGATAGATGAAGGCGATGATCAGAAAAGTAGTTAGGTGGAACTGGATTGGAAATGTCTTTGGGGCAGAATGAGGGTAAGGCCTCTATTTAAAGTTTGGAAGAGCGGGAACACCACCATATGTTGGTGCTACTCCCCACCAAATTTGCAGTTCTCTATACCTCATTTAGTATTAGCAGTTTCCGTAGGCAGTTTCGCTCTGCCATCGAAAACCTTCCCCTGGCGCGCCATCTACTACAGCGACAATCGGTCACATTAATGATCACCCCGCCATATTTAGGGTGGGTCAACATCATTGGGTTCACAACAATGCAAAGTATAGGAACAGAAGACCAACAGGGAAACACACCATGTCTTCGAAGCAAAAGGAGAGAGCTCCCTGTGCATCAGGTATTATTTTTCACAAACTCCTGCTTTGGAAGTATGTGAAAAACAAAATACCAAGCGGGCCAAAAAACAACCCACGGCGGACTGCTGGCATTCATCTGAGCTTTTAAGTTCATTCCCTGCATCGGTGGATGAACTGAGGGTCAGAGATTTCCCCCCCAGACCGGAAGGATATCTGTCTATTTTGGACCCGAATTATCCTGTTTATAAACATTAGGTGACGTGGGCACTTTAAATGTCGTTAATATACTTTACAATGTATCACTTTATGCACTTAATGAAGGACCCGCTACATCTTAAGTCACTTATTCCTAAATGTAATGCTGGGCGTCCAATTCATGTGTTGATGTCTGTGATAATCAAATCTTAGACTGTGCAATGCTGTGCAACATGCCCTTCTGTTGTTCGGAAAAGTCACTAAAAGTTCGCTGAATAACTTCTTGTCTCCTTTTTTCAGGGCTGTATTGACGTCAATAGGATAGCCACAGTGGGTCATTCATTTGGCGCTGCTACAGTTGTTCAGTGTCTTGCCCAAGATGCCAGATTCAGGTTGGTTTGAAATGTCAAATGCAAAAACGGGGTGAAGGGGAGAATTATGTATAAAAAATTGTGTGATGATGACCTAGCTTAACATTGCAAAAGTCATGTTTTCCAGGTGTGGGATAGCCCTAGATGTCTGGATGTTTCCGCTGGGCGAGGAGGTGTATTCCGCGGTCCATCAGCCACTCTTCTTTATAAATTCTGAACGATTCCACTGGACTCGGAATATTCTACAAATAAAAAAATTGGACTCTGCTACAGTGGACAGAAGAATGATCACTATCAAGTAAGTGTGTTTTGCTGTAGTGTATCGAACATATGTTTTAAAACTTTGTTTAACTTTAACCATACAAATATGAGGATCAATGCCCCAAGCCACCCAAACATTTGCACATACAAGAAGGTAATTTGCGACTAAGAATCACAAATACAGAATCAAGATCTGCAGAATGCTTTGGAGTGCAAATTAAACTTTGCATTGAGAATTGCCGTAATAGTATGTTTAGAATAAGGGAAAAGAGCATGGCGGTTAATGACAGAGCAATGTCATAAATTCGCGGCGATTAATCTAGATGTAAAGACGGAATCCATCATTCACAAACATGACTTCAGGGGTATTATTTAGTATATTGTACATATTGAAATGAATATTTATTCACAGCCCACTTAAATACATTGTACAAGAGTGAAGCACATCACTTGTGGCTATAATTTGTAAGGGTGTATATATGCTTTATTACCTGTATGCATCAGATTTATTCATTCTGATGGGTTTATCGTTCTTTTACAGTGTTGACCTTCTGGAATTTAATATTTTGTGTCTCGCAACCGGAGTACTGTAATGTAGGCAATGAATACGCTATCACGCCTCAACCCTCTAACCTAATGGTGAAGGCCATCACCAAACCGTTCAACCTACTTAAGGAATCTGGGGGGTTATTATGGAGTCACTCTCCTCTACTGAAAAGTGAATCCATTTATCAAAGTATCTTTCTTTATAAGCAGCAATAGGTATTTTGTTCGAAGTAGGTGTGTTTGATATGTACTGGTTCGTTCATTTTACATACTGCATCCCCTTATGATGAACTTTCCCCGAACTAGGTTTCCCTGAAAGGGTACAAACCATGATTGTCCTAACACTTTTCTGTTTAGACAGTGCCAAGGTATATACACTGCAGACTCCAAAACACAGCTACCACGTTGTGCAGTTAGACTACAGAAAACGTTTAAATAATTTAAAAAAAAATCTGCAGTGCAAATATAGCTGTCCAATACATTGGACCATTCTTCCTTAATCAAAAACTCTTGACCGAACTACCACCAAAAAGGTCACTTAACTTTTGATTGGGCCCACTGTTGACATTTCCTCTCTTAAAAAAGTCAATTAAGATATGTAATCTCAATCTTGCAAAAAAAAGACTTCCATCCTGAATTCCTGGAGAGCATTAAAAACCAGACTCTTTTTATTCTCATTACTCCGAATGGCTATTTTCACACATCTGTTGCACGTTGGTGGTGACCCCATCCTCCTGGGGACACTACAAGCCGAAAACGAGCAGTTGCTGCCAAGGAATGCAACCGGACCATGGGGAGCATGCAAATCGTAACAGCGGCTTCTCCACTGATCTGGGGAGAGCTGCCGTACCTTTCCTTTTGCTCTCGATTCCTGGGTGGGCAGTCTTGCACCACAGCTTCTCCTAGGGTGCCTGGTCCCACCTGGGCACTCCACGTGCACTTTGCCCGTGGGAGAGTAGCTCGGGGAGCTTACACCCGGCTGCTCTCAATGGCTCCCTGCCCAGCCAGCTCCCATGTGAGCTGCAGCGGGAACCTTCCTGTTTCTTCTGATCTGCCTGCTCTTGTGGGCAGACATGTGTAGCGCAGACGGCCAGCGGACGCATGGGGAGTGCAGTGGTGCTCGCCCCTCTTCTCCGGGGGCCCAGGGATGAGGTCCTGGGCCACCACCAACTTCAAAGGCGCCCGATAGTGCTCTCTGACTTCATCTTCGCTGGGGCCCAGGTGTGGGGTATTGGGCCCCTGCCAACTTTGCAGGAATCGCGACTGTGTTCCCAGGCTTTGCTTTGGGGTCAGACCCAAGATAGGGGTCCTGGGCCCCTGGGCTGCTTCACAGGGAGCACAACAACAAATTTGTCTTTTTCTAGGGGGTCAGCCCCCAGGATCCTCCCCTCCCTGGGTGCACATCAGCAACTGGCGGCGAAACCCCACTCGCTTTTTTGTCAGTTCTGTAGAGGTCAATGGTCGCCCAACTTCAGGAAAGGAGATCTGTGGCCTTGTTGGCTGATTTTGATTATCACGTTCTCCTTCTGCTCCTGGTGGTGGGCTCTAGCTACCCAGGGCACTTTCTTCAGGCCTCCTGATGAAGGTTGCAGGGAGCTGGCTTCCTGTGCCAGCCTTTCACCTTGCTCTCCTTCTGGCTTTCGCTTCTCCCTGTGTAGAAGCCCAGCTCCTCCCCCACTGGTTCTGGCGTCACTCCGAGACAGAGGTCAGAGTCAGTCAGAGGGCTCCTCCTCCTAATTGTCCATGGTGTCATGCTCCAGTCCCAGTCTTCCACAGCAAAAGCACATCCCCTCGGTGCAAGACCTTTTAAGGGAGGGGGGGGGCAGAGGTCCCCGCTGGAATGCACCTCTGCCGTATCCTGTGGTGCAACATCACCCCTCTTTCAACCTTCCAACAGTCTTGGGGGATACTTCAAAATGGCGTCACCCAGAAGTCACTTGCCACATGTGCTCTGAGGGACTCTGCTTCCCCCCCCCCCTCGCTGACATCACGGTCAGGGCCTCCCCCTAGCAATTCTTCAAAGGAGCCCCCGTCTGGGGCAGGCCTGGTGCCTGGCACCACCTGGCAGGTGGCTGATTAATGTACAGCAACTTTGCCCAGCCTCTCCCTCTGGGAGAGTTGACCTAAGCACTGCTGAATGCATGCTTTGAAGGGCTAAGCCTCTGATCCTGCAGCTAGGGGGGAAAAGGTAATTAATTCAGCCCGGCAGGGTCACACCAGGCGGGCTCTGGTTCTGAGCTGAGTCAGAGGAAAATGACATTTCTGGATAACCCATAAGCAGTTCAGATATGCTTTAGGACAGGGAAGAATTGTTTTTCTCACACAGTTTACAGTGCACTTTGGTGCGTCTCTGGAGGCTGTGGGCCCCAGATATCATGCATTTACTGTGGGTGGGTCTCAGGTTCTGAGGCTCTTCCACAGTGAAAGGTCAAAAAGTAGGTGAAAAATCCGGGCAGGTCATATAGTTAGAACCACCTTCTCACATACAGACTCTATTGTCCTGTATTGTACAAAGCCGTTCCCACATAAAGTGCTCTACCACATACAGGTTAATTTTCCCGGTATAAAATTGTAAATGAATATACAAGAAATCACCATCTGTCTAGCAAACATATTGGCCAGTAGTGGTACGTTTTTTATGAATGGGATTTACAAACGGCCTCTGTTTATCTTTCTGATCTGTTTAAAACACGTCCTGCACACTTCTAAACTGATACTGCTTAACGGTGTAAATTAAACTAAGATAATACTGTGTTCCTGCACTTGCACATTCAAAGTAATTTACAGGAAACTATAAGTTGTATCCCCTGAAAATTCTTGAGTGCATTCTCTCTAATCACAGTAACCATCAAGAGAAATCCCATTAAATTCTAGTCTACAATTGTTCGCACTTGCCTATATAGATTGCAGTGCTAAATCTTTAAAGTTCTCTAGAAGCCGTACTGCCACAATTCAGAAATAATCTTCTGCCTGTGGACAGTTATTTGGAAGACATGTTGAGCAGCAGATTCTTTCCTAGTGTGAATATGTATATGTATATATATATGTATATGTATATGTATGTATATATATATATATTTTCACTGAAAAAACCATAGGTTTCACACATGTTATAGTTAGCTGGATGTTTCACTCATACAAAACCATTGAAATTCCCCCGTTATAGTTAGTTAAGCTAACTATAACTCGCACGCCCGCAATGCACTGCTGATGACGTCACATATTAAATCACTCATGACATGGTCAGTGACATCACTCATGACATCTCAAATGACATCACTCATGACATCACTGATGACGTCATCCTTGTGAAAGAGTGGCAGACCTCCGCTCACCCTAATATAACCTTTGATAAACAGATTGAAAAATAGAAACTAAAATTTTCAAAACAATGGAGATACCTACATCAGTTAGAAGAACCTATTCAGTAATTCCAAAATCTACATACATATCAACTCATTCACCAACAGTTCTATATAGTCACTCATCCATGTAGTCACTCATTATATGTACTCATTATATGCACACCTATTCAATGCACTGCTGATGACGTCACGTATTACATCACTCATGACACGGTCAGTGACATCACTCATGACATCTCAAATGACTCACTGGATGAAGTCGTCAGTGATATGTGTCTTTCTAAAAAATAAATAAATATTTTTTATATATTTATATCTAAAGGTTGATGGAAGAATAAATGGGTAAATAAGTGTCTAAAGGATGTTTTGGTTTGTAGAATTGATTGTATAACTGACTAAGTGTATCTTAGTGAATACATGTAGTAGCGAATAATGTTTAAATATTTAAATATCTCTATCACTGTCTCACTGTGTGTATAACTGGCTGCATCGGATGGTGAGTAGCTACATGAGTATGTATATGGGGTATTAGTTGTTTTTTGAGTATAAGTATGACTGTCTGTATGGTTCGCTGTGGGATATTACTTAGTGCATAGATGCATGAATAAGTGACTCACTGTATGTGTTTTGAAGACAGCATGTGTGCAGGAATGTATGGGTGGATGAGTGTGTATGTGTGTGAAAGTGAGTGAATGACTGTCTCAATAGTGTCTTTATGAGTAAGTACATATGTTTTAAACTAGTATATGTGAGCATTGATGTATATAAGTGAGTATATACAAGAGTGAAAGATTGGAAGAGTTGCTATATAAATAAGTATGTATTTCTAGAAGTGATTGTTTAAGAGTAAGTATGTGTAGGTTTATGTAGAAGTAAGTGTAGTGGTGTATGTATAGCTGTATATGGAAGTAAATGGATGTTAGTTTTTTTACATGTGTGAGTATGTGTGTGAGCAACCCTATGGATGACTATTAGTGTGTAACAATATGTATAGGTGTATGAGTACATATGAGTGACTACATGGATGAGTGACTATATAGAACTGTTGGTGAATGAGTTGATATGTATGTAGATTTTGGAATTACTGAATAGGTTCTTCTAACTGATATAGGTCAATCTGTTTATCAAAGGTTATAGTAGGGTGAGCGGAGGTCTGCCACTCTTTCACAAGGATGATGTCATCAGTGATGTCATTTGAGATGTCATGAGTGATGTCACTGACCATGTCATGAGTGATGTAATATGTGACGTCATCAGCAGTGCATTGCGGGCGTGCGAGTTATAGTTAGCTGAACTAACTATAACGGGGGAATTTCAATGGTTTTGTATGAGTGAAACATCCAGCTAACTATAACATGTGTGAAACCTATGGTTTTTTCACTGAATTTCTAAGGTTTTTTAAATGCTAATTCCTAACGATAACGTGGCTAAAGCCTATGTTTTTTTCAGTGAATTTGCAAGGTTTTTAAATACTAATTCCTAACTATAACGTGCCTAAAACCTAAGGTTTTTTTTTGCACACTTCCGTCCTTTCTTGCGTCCTTACTACCGCACACTGTGTACTTTATGCACTAGCTTGCTTCCTTAGATGTGGTACTCGTTTCTCTTGCTCCCACTGCGGAATCCAACACCCTATCTGTGTAATGAGCTGGAAATTCAAAGATTCTCTTCACTGACAAGGCAGCGGGTAGTTTGCGTGTCTCCAGCCTTTCTTATTTTTCACCTTTTTCATCTTTCACTCAATCAACACATCATCCACACATACACACAACTACTTGCTGCATACCTTAGCTGTGATTATCGATTCTTCTATTTCATATTCCTATTCAGTGCAGGCCTTTATCGAGCATTTTTATTGTAACACGTACCCCAGCCGAAGGCATTGTAAATTTGCACACTTGCTCCCTTTCTTGGCTGGGGTTATCAATTATTCTTCAATTTCATATTCTGATTCAAATTCAAGGCCCTTTATCACGCCTTTTTGTTGTAACTACTGTTGCAGGAATTCTGCTCCTACACAGAACTGTGCATAAAGACTTAGGACCTCAATGAATTAGTGTACTAAAACCCACCTTAGTACCCAAACCCCCTACCAGACTAGCAATCAGTGACTCATTCGTTCTTCGTCCTATAGTAAAAACACCAATGACTAGTCAACCCAGAACATGCGAGTTACCTTACCTCAAGTAAGGTGGATAAAAAGAGCACCTTTTCATTATAGTCTTACAGCAGTCCAAAACAAGGAGTAAAATACACGTGTAAGTTTGAAATGTTTATTTCGAACACCGTAATCTCATGCACACTACCTTAGATAATACAACCAAACATATTATCAGAAACAAGGTTGTCAGCATTGTTACTATTCCATAAAATACAAAGGGAGAAAGGATCTTATGTTGCTAACGGGAAACAGGTTTAAAATATACCTACATTTCACCCTCCCTACCTACCAGGTTAGTTTATAACTACAGAAGGTCTCATTGGATTACATGGACGGCCCCATACCTCTGGTACTCAGCAGTAGTGGATCACATTGGTATCCTGACAGTTTGTGCAGAACTCAATGTTCTCCAACTGTGTCTAATTATGCCTCCACAATACATTATTAAATGCGCCAATATCCGATGTGGCCACAGCTGCATATGTGTTATAGGTCGAACGTGCGAGGAGCATTCCGAATAACACACAGTATCCAAGATAACCTTGATGTTCCATACTCTCACTATACACACTAAACTAGCGAGGCAGTCTAGAAATGTAGCATAACAAATTATTCTCATGTGAAACCAAATACTCAGCCTTCTCTAAACAATATCACAAGTGCGTGTCGTGTGCAAAGCAGAGCAGGAAAGCAAAAATGGCGTTTAACCTTCTAATGAACCCATGCTAACTTAACACTGTGTAAGTGCAAGGCTCAGCCCACGACACCTTCCCTCAATAGAACCACGTGATATAAACGTGGGCGAATTAGGAACGCAGAGTCCAAGCCTGAAAAGCAGAGTCAAGTTCAAATTTGCATAAAAAATGATTCGCTGTTTGATAGAAAACAGTAACTAAATATTAAATAATAGGTAGAAAAATCAGAGTCTTAATCCAACAGCCTATAAGCACAGTATGTAGCAACAGCCTCCAAGAGGAAGTCATTGTTCTCATCTGAAAACATTTCAGCCAGCCAATTCAATAGTGAGAATGAACATACATGTTCCTTAACGACCGGAGCTTCTATCACCATCGGAGGAAAACTCGGGTCATCAATGTAACTGCGTGCCAAGAAGTCATGCGCCGCTGCAAAAACATTCCAACGTCCCATTACTCCATGTATCGCTGCTAAGGCCATAATCCTGCTGCCAGAACAGAGCAAGTCATGAACCACTAAGGGACTCATCAGCTGGTCATAATCCGCGTTGGGAGACACCGTACTGCAGAGACACAAAACCAGGGCCCAGTCGAAATCGCAGCTCAGGCAATGGAAGACCGGTTGAACGTATGTGAAAAAGGAAAATCAAAACGATAATCCATAAGCTGCACTCAATGTTGCCAGAGGCAGCGCTCCGTAATAACTAAGCATTCGGTTGCGGAGCAGCAACCGCCAGGACATATTGTCGTGTGCTGCAGGATGTGCAACCATATTGAAGTAAACCAATTAATAAAAGCACACCGGCAACTAATGCGAGTATTAAGCGGAATTCACCAAAGATGCTGGAAAACTTCTAATGAAAAAATGCAGAGAAGACACAAAATATACTTTGAAAAGAAGTCACAAGACCACTGCTTCTAACTTTAAAAAAGTAAGGTAACCCCGTAGTCAAGGACGCATTAAAGATACTCTGAATTAACTCCATAAAATACAGAGGCATGTCTGTATTTAATAAATCATACACTTCTGTGTGGGTGTTTGCTACATGAAGGACAAATGTTTCTCTAGCAGATGTAAGAGCGACCTCTTTTTGAGACAATAGCGCTCTTATACGGTTCATTTGGTTGACTCTTCTTTCAAGGTCGGAATCGACGGCCAGATGGAAACATCCAGCTTCCCATGCAGAGGAGTAAACACAACTTTTATATAGCAAACCACATGCTCAGTTACCGTAATCATGTAACCGATGCCTGCTAACATTGCACTACAATTTGCATTATTTCAAATTAAATAACTCACGTTTCCAGTAAACTGAACGTTGGTATGATAGCAGGTGTCGCAGTGCCTTTCAAAACTCAGGCCAAATTAGGCGCATCTTCATTACAAGAGCCATGCAATTGTATGTGTCTACAAATTAAGGAGTGATCTGGTGCTATTGTGCAATCCACGCCATTCACATAGACTTCTTTTCCCTCCCTCAGGCACCTATATATAAATGATAATAACCAAGCTTCATGCAGATAAGCGCTGCCTAAAGATCCATATCTTTCTATAGTATAGTATTTCATGCAAACCCCAAACTTAAACAGGCTAAAAAGTAACGTTATGATACCGTGGATAATCCACACAGCTGAACCGGATCTCCAATGAGTGACCACTTGTAACCATTATCATAGCGCGCCCTGTGCTCTGATTTAATAGGTAGAGAGTGATCGCACCATAGTTTGTACTGCTAATCATTCTCAGCATACGCAACGAATACGCTTTCAAGTTACACGTCGCATCAAAGCTTCCGTGTGACGTCATGTACGCCGCCCCGTACGCAAAAACGCAAATGTTTTTAATTGTTTAAAAACATATATTTATGTATTTATTGAACATACTAACAGAACACATTATCTAGGATAATTATGAAAAAAAATTTAAGTTCCAATAATCCTATATTACTTTTAAAAGCAATTACACCAATCACGGTGAAACGTCATGCATACTCGCATCGTAAGAGCACCATAATCACAGCATAAGCGTACGCAAAGCCATGTGACTTTAAAAGAAGAGATTTGATTGGTTCATAACACTTCCTATTACAACTGTTGAAAATTCCGTCCCATTTTAATAATTCTACTTTGACTTTCTAAAAAGAAGCATCTCTTCTGAGAATCTTGTCAAATAGAACGAAGTTTACCATAATAACAGCAATGGACTCATCTTCCAGCCATTCTTCAGAGGAATATTTCATTCCTAAAGAACGTCCAAAGAAGAGGAAAGAATCTCTAATTGGGCAGTTTTATACTTTTCCAGATGTGCAAAAAAAGTGAATGCTCCAAAAGTAACCTGTAAAATTTTCCTAACTCTTTCAAGGGGTGATCCATCTCAAAAATACTCCTTTGGCACGGGCAAATATGGAGCGACACGTGAAGAACTTACACCCCAACAACTTTGCTTGAGCTGCAACACAGAGGTGAAGGTCCAACCCACCTGTTACTGCACCAAGCATATCAACTGCTGCACCAGCATTTTCAGCAAACAGTCCACACCCACAAATTCATCCTGATTTTGCTCAAGTTAAAATTCTATACATTTATTGCAATAAACTTTTGTGTTATGGGAAACAGTCTATTGACCTTTTGGACACTTCCAAGCCCCCCATTATAGAAAAAAAATGCCCCCGGGATTTGCCCCCCCCTGCCAGGCCCCCCCCCCCCCCCCCCCCCCCCCCGGGAGCTCATTAAGAATAAAACTAACTTCTAGGTTTTTTTTTTTCCTTTTCCACCACGTACGAGTACAATACGCGTACAACACATTTTTCTTTATTTAAAAAATTGCACCTAAAGATCCATGCAAGATCCCCTGAGCAGGCCTAAAGGGTCAACATGTTTCTACCCTGCCCCTTTCCTTATTTTTCAACTTTGTTTTACTGTTTTCTTGTGACTCGGTGCTACCGAGGCACAAGATGGCTGCCAACACTTCCTGGTTTGGAGTGTTGACACAGTTGACATCCAATCAGCATGCAGTTCGTGCTCGTAATTGTACGGATTTCCGTACGCGTGCTGTACTTCGTCTCTAGATATCGCTATGATTTTACTTTTGATTTTATCAGGAACTACTGAACGGTTTTACACCATTTAACAAAAAGCACAATCTGCGAACCAAACTCTACCTCTCCAAATTTGGTGTAATTCCGTTCAGCCGTTGTAGCCCTGGCTAAAGGTCCCTATGGAAAATTGCATGGGGAAAACATGTTTTGGGACCCCCCTTTTTTTCTCGGCTTCCACTTGACGAATCACCCCCAAACTTTAAGGGAAGGACCGGAGCGGAGCAGGCCATTTTCTTGGAGAAATTCGGGAAGATTCGTCCACCAGCGCCAAAGTTATTCCACATAGAATGTTGTGGATTTCCTATGGAAACTAGGTCCTAACTAGAACTACCTACTGGCGACCGCCAGTAGGAGATATATATTCTTCGCTCTCAGCCCCAAAAAATGCGTGGCACTCTTGTGGACGGGTGCGGTCCAAGCGCGTCGGAGCCTCGCGCTTTGTAAATTAAAGCTCAATCCCTCCCGGTCTGGAAAATAAGGACTGCACACACGGGAATCTTAGATTTCCAACAGCAACTTTACTTGCACAGACGCTTTTCGGAAGCTGCGCTTCCTTCCTCAATGTAGTTACATCGCACTGCGCTTGTAGGCGCCATTTTATTTCCAAAACACACAGGTCAAAGTGTGGGACATAGAGAGAGGACTGACGCATGAGCGCCATACTGTTAGTACAAAAAGTCATAAGTACTAAGTCGATGTTATATCGATTTTTACAAAATAGCAGATCTATAATAGAAACATGCATATTGAGAAAAACAATGAGAAACCTAATTCTCATATTACGCCGTGGATCGGCAAATGTCCTCTCATATTCTCATATTTGGGCAGGAAACAAAATCTTGCCGTGGATCGGCCTATGGCAACCGTTCTGGTTGCCCTTTTATTCAATTCCCAAAACCCATTACTTGATACTATCCCACTCAATGCATCCTGTGTCATTCATTGGAGTAATAAAAGTACAAAAAATTTTCAATGTCACTAACAAACTCTTACAAAATCCACAAATATACATACTCAAAGCATTATGTCCATTTCATAGAAGGAGATCATCGATTACTCTCATAAATTATACATCATCTATGGTAAAAACCCTAGAAGATAACAAAATACATGTTCATATGAGTCACAGTTACATGTTGTTTAACTACCTAAATGTACAGCTAATTCCTCCCCACAATTAACTCCTCCAGGGGTTTTAGTCTGACAATCTATGATATGTCGAGATTCTAATCTGCGCAATTTCTGCAACTTATCTCCTCCCCTGATGTTATCAGAGATAGCGTCCAAGCAATAATATTGTAGAAGACTTCTGTCGCTATTATGTTTGATGGAGAAATGTCTTGCGACTGGATATGAGAAGTCCCTATTTGCTATGGCCCTCATATGTTCCAGAATGCGCAACTTAACAGGATTGATAGTACTCCCTATGTACTTAAGCCCGCATGGGCATTTCAGGCAGTATACCGCAAATGGCGTGCTACATGTTAGAAACAGATTGATTTTCTTTTGTCTACACCCTATGATGTCATATGTATAAACCCTTTTACTATTGGCACAGGCCTTGCAGCGTCCACAAGGAAAAAAGCCTTGTTGGCAGTCCTGAGAATAAGGAGTGACCATCCGGAATTTCTCTTTATCATTCATCGGTTTATGTTTTTTAGAAAACAGGGTGCTTCTCAAAGGTATCCTAACCCTATCTAGGGTGTTTTGCAACAATGTCCTGTTGTACCCCCAGGGGGTACAACAGGACATTGTTGCAAAATGATAAAGAGAAATTCAGGATGGTCACTCCTTATTCTCAGGACTGCCAACAACTCAGAATTATTCTGAAGAGGCATTGGCATATCCTGAAAAATGATATCATAGGGAATGACGTACCTGAGAATCCTCTTATCACCTTCAAACGAGCGCGCTCTTTGAGAGACATTTTGGTACAGAGCCATTTGTCACCAATTCCAACTAAGACAGGAAAGCTTAAAAATGCAAAAGGCTTTTTTCCTTGTGGACGCTGCAAGGCCTGTGCCAATAGTAAAAGGGTTTATACATATGACATCATAGGGTGTAGACAAAAGAAAATCAATCTGTTTCTAACATGTAGCACGCCATTTGCGGTATACTGCCTGAAATGCCCATGCGGGCTTAAGTACATAGGGAGTACTATCAATCCCGTTAAGTTGCGCATTCTGGAACATATGAGGGCCATAGCAAATAGGGACTTCTCATATCCAGTCGCAAGACATTTCTCCATCAAACATAATAGCGACAGAAGTCTTCTACAATATTATTGCTTGGACGCTATCTCTGATAACATCAGGGGAGGAGATAAGTTGCAGAAATTGCGCAGATTAGAATCTCGGCATATTATAGATTGTCAGACTAAAACCCCTGGAGGACTTAATTGTGGGGAGGAATTAGCTGTACATTTAGGTAGTTAAACAACATGTAACTGTGACTCATATGAACATGTATTTTGTTATCTTCTAGGGTTTTTACCATAGATGATGTATAATTTATGAGAGTAATCGATGATCTCCTTCTATGAAATGGACATAATGCTTTGAGTATGTATATTTGTGGATTTTGTAAGAGTTTGTTAGTGACATTGAAAATTTTTTGTACTTTTATTACTCCAATGAATGACACAGGATGCATTGAGTGGGATAGTATCAAGTAATGGGTTTTGGGAATTGAATAAAAGGGCAACCAGAACGGTTGCCATAGGCCGATCCACGGCAAGATTTTGTTTCCTGCCCAAATATGAGAATATGAGAGGACATTTGCCGATCCACGGCGTAATATGAGAATTAGGTTTCTCATTGTTTTTCTCAATATGCATGTTTCTATTATAGATCTGCTATTTTGTAAAAATCGATATAACATCGACTTAGTACTTATGACTTTTTGTACTAACAGTATGGCGCTCATGCGTCAGTCCTCTCTTTATGTCCCACACTTTGACCTGTGTGTTTTGGAAATAAAATGGCGCCTACAAGCGCGGTGCGATGTAACTACATTGAGGAAGGAAGCGCAGCTTCCGAAACGCGTCTGTGCAAGTAAAGTTGCTGTTGGAAATCTAAGATTCCCGTGTGTGCAGTCCTTATTTTCCAGACCGGGAGGGATTGAGCTTATATATATATATATATGTATATGTATATGTATATGTATATGTATATGTATATGTATATGTATATGTGTCACTTAGAAGACAAAAATGCCGGATAAAAAGCAACAGAGTAGACCCAAAGGTGCTGGTGCAAAGGTGGTTTAATTAGATAAAGCCAGCGCTGCCGCCATGACGCGTTTCGCCTTCGAGAAGGCTTGATCACATGACAAACTGCATGACCGTGAGCAGAGCATTTAAAGTGACAGTGCATGAGATTGTATCATGGAAATGGAAAAAATACTTTACATTAAAAACGCTGCGTTTGTGCAATCAATAAAGAATGCCCTAATGAAACACCTAGTTTTTGCTCAGCAATGTTTCACAATTAATAAAATCAGATGTACAGTTTATAAATGAAAGCGCATATTTACAAGACACAAACCGGTAAAAAAACACTATATATACACGACAAATAATTTTATCTATGTACACGAGCATTGGCCCATTATTTTATGTCAAATCCAAATATCCGGTTTTGTGTAAAAAGTCAAAAATGATATGCTCATATTCAAAACAGCAGCGTTGGTCCAAAATCATGAGACAACGTTTACACAAAATCTAAATAGAGCCCAAGTGGGCCAGTCACAATGTCTGCTAGAAATATGAAAAGTGCATATAGTGATGGTGCAAAATTAGCAATAAAGTGCAAGTGTTATGACGGATGATTCCAGAATAAAGTCATAGAAAAGATTTTCTAAAAAAGGTACTTAATTTTGTAGTTTAAAAATTATTTCTTAATATATACAGAATAGAAACAACACATGGGGAATAGAAATTACTCAATGAATCCGGACAGGTCTTATGGACATACTGATTAATCCTAGAGACAAGTATAGAGATCTTCCCTGTCATTGAGGCCATTAGGATTTTTCGCATTAAGCTCCAAGATGTATCTCTTCTCAAGGAGACGGAGTTTGGCCTCACGGTCACCTCCTCTCCTTGAGACTTCGTCACAATCAATTAAAAAGAATTGGAGCTTATCAGGTATGCCTAGATGTTTATTCTGAAAATGCCTGGCAACCGGATAATTCTGATCGAATTTCAAAGGTTTTTTAAATGCTAATTCCTAACTATATAAGGCCTGAAACCTATGGTTTTTTTCAGTGAATTTCAAAGGTTTTTTAAATGCTAATTCTATTAGCGGATAACGTTTTTATATATTAAAACGTTTTTTAAATCTCAAATGCCTGCTTTGCTAACAGAGTTTTTAAGCACAGGCTCTTTTGTCTCTGGTGGCCATCTTGGGAGACTGCATATCAGAATTTTTTTAATGAAATATAAGAGGATTTGAGAAGTCACTCAAAATGTGACCTAATTTTTCTTTCTTCAGCACTAATCATAATTTCTATGGCAAAATGAACCCCCTCATTTTGTTCCTTTGCAAATTAAATGTTTTAAGTGTTAACACTTTATTCCAATCAAGATGACTTCAGGTGTGCCATACTTTTGTCATAAGTAAGACTGTTAGCGCTCTAGTTGTTCTTTAGAACACTCTGGGACATTCTGTCATTGGGCTATAGTAGGGCTACATCTGGCTGATATTTGGGCTAAATTTGTTTTTTTTGTCTCTGGTGGCCAGCTTTGGGCTACATTTGGGCTCTAACATATATATATAGCCCAATATATATTTTTTCAAAGTTAATTTTCGTAAAAACCACTGGAGCACATATCTTGAGACATAGCAAAGGCACATCGGGCTACCAGTCCCTGCAATTTTGCCAAGTTTGGTGGAAAACCATTCAGCAGGTTGGGCTAAAAGTGAGTCCAACCGCCCTATGGAAATTAACATGGGGAAAACACGTTTTGGGACCCCCCTTTCATCTCAGCCCCCGCTTGACGAATCCCCCCCCAAACTTTCAGGGAAGGACCGGAGCGCCGCGAGGCAAAGTTAAGGAAAATTTCAGGAAGATTCCTCAACCGGCGCCAAAGTTATTCCCAATAGAATGTTGCGATTTCCCTATGGAAAACAATCCTAACTATATATACCTACTGGCTATCGCCAGTAGGTAATATATATATTCCACAACTCTCTTTTACCAAGAGACTAAGTCAGCACTCACAAAGGTTTCTTCCCAATCTTTTTATTTTGTTGTCATCACTCCAGCAAATTGAAGTAAAAAACCAACGCGTTTCGCAACCAAATGTCGCTTGTTCACGGTTAGTGCAACAAAGTTCATGCCCCTCCTATATTACGAAGGACCCATCAGCAACTCTCTGATAGTGATCTCACTTCCTGTAGGTTTTACAGGAAGTTAGATGGGAATTGTAGTTTTTAACATATAATTTACATTTAACATTTATCGGCATTGATTTATCATTGCGGCAGGTGGAAATTGTGTGTATACAGATTCGTCTAGTATATCATTCTCCCTAAAAGTTTATACAGTGGTCTAATCTCTTCATGCACTACATAAGTGTCGCGTTATTCTTGGATAATCGACGATCTCGCCCTCTAGTGGGCATATCAAACACCAATTTGCGTTTTTAACATCCACTTGCTTGTCAACGTAGTATTCTCAGGATCATGCCCTCTGGTGGGCTATAAAGATTTACATAATTCAACAAGTAGTTACAATCCTAACTCTTTGATTTATAGCAATTGGTGTTCGCAAAACATCTAACGTGCATCTAGACCACTAAGGTTAACCTTAATTTTTAAACAACTCAGTTAGGGCTACATACTGCACATATCACTGTCTGTGTAGATAAAAGGCCGCCTATATCACACATGCTTGCTCAATGCCTCATATCATTACCCATCAGTATTATAACGTATCTACATTAGTTCATATTGTCAGTGTCTATTGTTATTTTTGTATTGTTACTACTGCTGTCTCCTTTTTGAAAACAAGGATCAAACGTTTTCAATTATACCCCTCCACGGAAGACTTATAAATGTACATAAAGTTCTTCACTCTGATTTAATCCCCATGGGGTCATTGTTCGAAAATTCAGGATTTGTCTTGATTCTCTGCATCTCAGTTTTCGTTCCTGATCTCCTCCCCTCTCATGTGGCAAAATACATTCGAGTGCATAGACTTTTAGGAGTTTCCAATCACTGTTATGCGTCACCTCCATATGTTTGGCGACTGCATTGCTCCTATCTTTGTTTGTCGTTGCTCTCACATGCTCCCAAATGCGCTTTTTGAATTAATTTTTGGTGCTGCCAATGTATTTTAGTGAGCACGGGCATTCGATCACGTATACAACATGTGTACTTGTGCAGTCAATCAATTGTCTTATCTGCCACATTTTTTTATTGGGTAACATTACTTCCTTCTTGTTTACTGCAATTTGGCATATCTTGCAATGTTGACATTTTATAAATCCCTTGGTATTCAGCCATTGGATTCCTTTTTTCTTTTTTGTATGGTCATGGTGGTGGCTCTGTATCAGTCTGTCTCTTAAGTTCCTTGCTCTCCTGAACGTGACTAAGGGATGTTTTCCCATTATTTTGCCAGTTGTTTGGTCTAGGTGCAACAATTTCCAGTTTTTTCTTAGGATGTTACCAATTTGTTTGGATTCCCTAGTATAATCTAGGATCAATCTTATTTCTCTTTTTTCCGGTTTCAACTCATTCGTGGTATTTTTTATTTCCGGTTTAGTTGTTCGAGCATCCTTTCGATTTTTCTTGTTTGCTCTTTGCCATCCTTTTACTAGGGTGTTTTTGTTATAACCTCCGCTTTTGAATCTTTGTGCCATAGCTTTACTTGTTTTCATCCATTCACTTTCCTCTGAACGTAGTCTGAGAAATTCACCATACGATATGTTTTCCTTTACGGATGGTTTATGGAAGCTTTCGAAATGTAAAGTAGAGTTGGTGGCAGTTTCTTTCCTGTGTAGTGTGGTTTCTACTCTGTTCCGGATATAGATCTCCGTATCAAGGAAGGTGGCTTTGTCCTTGCTTATTTGGTATGTGAACCTGATGGTCGAGGAATTAAGGATTTGGAAATACTTTTCAAATTCTTCACTTGTTCCTTCCCACACAATAAAAAGGTCATCTATATACCTTGTCCATTTTGCAATTTTTTCCACATACACATCATTGTCCGGGTGCCAAGCCACCTGCTGCTCCCACCATCCCATTGTGAGACACGCGTATGCCGGGCTGAAAGAGAAACCCATGGCATATCCATGGACTTGTTGGTATATCTCTTCCCCGAACAAAAAGATGTTTTGTGTTAGACACATTTCTATCATGTCTATTAGCATCTGGTTATGTCTATTGAACTGGATATCACGTTCTTTCAGGAACAATGCACACGCATTTAGGCCAATCTCATTATCAATATTCGTATATAGAGATACGACGTCCATCGTGACCAAAAGAAAGTTTGGTTGCCAAGATAAATCCTCAAGGTGTTTTAGGAGGTCTGTTGTGTCTCTTAGATAAGAGCTCAAGTTGGTAACAAATGGCATAAGAAAAAAGTATGTATATATATATATATATATATATATATATATATATATATATATATATATATATATCTCCTACTGGCGATAGCCAGTAGGTATATATAGTTAGGATTGTTTTCCATAGGGAAATCGCAACATTCTATTGGGAATAACTTTGGCGCCGGTTGAGGAATCTTCCTGAAATTTTCCTTAACTTTGCCTCGCGGCGCTCCGCTTCTTCCCTGAAAGTTTGGGGGGGATTCGTCAAGCGGGGGCCGAGATAAAAGGGGGGTCCCAAAACGTGTTTTCCCCATGTTAATTTCCATAGGGCGGTTGGACTCACTTTTAGCCCGAACGGCTGAATGGTTTTCCACCAAACTTGGCAAAATTGTAGGTACTGGTAGCCCGATGTGCCTTTGCTATGTCTCAAGATATGTGCTCCAGTGGTTTTTACGAAAATTAACTTTGAAAAAATATATATTGGGCTACATTGGGCTATATATATGTTAGAGCCCAAATGCAGCCCAATGTAGCCCAAAGATGGCCACCAGAGACAAAAAAAAATGTAGCCCAAATATCAGCCAGATGTAGCCCAAGTATAGCCCAATGACAATGTCCCAGAGTGTTCTAAAGAACAACTAGAGCGCTAACAGTCTTACTTATGACAAAAGTATGGCACACCTGAAGTCATCTTGATTGGAATAAAGTGTTAACACTTAAAACATTTAATTTGCAAAGGAACAAAATGAGGGGGTTCATTTTGCCATAGAAATTATGATTAGTGCTGAAGAAAGAAAAATTAGGGCACATTTTGAGTGACTTCTCAAATCCTCTTATATTTCATTAAAAAAATTCTGATATGCAGTCTCCCAAGATGGCCACCAGAGACAAAAGAGCCCAAATGTAGCCCAAATGTCAGCCAGATGTAGCCCAACTATAGCCCAATGACAATGTCCCAGAGTGTTCTAAAGAACAACTAGAACGCTAACAGTCTTACTCATGACAAATATATGGCACAACTGAATTCATCTTGATTGGAATAAAGTGGTAACACTTAATACATTTAATTTGAAAAGGAACAAAATGAGGGTTTTCATTTTGCCATAGATATATTATATATATATATATATATATATATATATATATATATATATATATATATATATATACTGAAAAAACCATAGGTTACACACCAGTTATAGTTAGGAATTGGCATTTAAAAAACCTTTGAAATTCACTGAAAAAACCATAGGTTTCAGGCCTTGTATAGTTAGGAATCAGCATTTAAAAAACCTTTGAAATTCACTGAAAAAACCATAGGTTTCAGGCCTTATATAGTTAGGAATTAGCATTTAAAAAAACCTTTGAAATTCACTGAAAAAACCATAGGTTTTAGGAGTTATGTAGTTAGGAATTTGTTTTAAAAAAACCTTTGAAATTCACTCAAAAAACTATAAGTTTTAGTGGTGTTATAGTTAGCTGGACATTTTACTCATACAAAACCAATGAAATTGCTCCTATATAGTTAGTTGTACTAACTATATTTCGCGCACCCGCAATCCACTGCTGATGATGTCACATATTAGATCATTCAGGACATGGTCAGTGACATCACTGATGACATCTCAAGTGACATCACTGATGACATCACTTATGACATCATCCACGTGACAATCACATACACCTTTTCATACACTATTACAATTTTTCATCACTGTTTGTAAAATACAGAGTATCATATTTAAATCCATTGTCACAGCAATACAAGTATCTAAAAATCCACTCAGTGATTCATAGATGTATACACACATCTAATCACTTACCTATGGATTCACTCATACAGGCTGTCAATGAACAATAGAACACTATCAAAAATACTTATACATCTATATCGACATTAAACAACAGCACGCGTCCTATTCACATATGAAGTCATCCTACTCACTTATGCAAACAATGGATCATACTTACATATTTACTTAGCAAAACACTTATACAAACACCACTTCTTCTATTCATTTAGATAGTAAGTCATACTTAGTGAATTATAAAATCATTATTACAAGTATAGTTATCCATACAGTCACTCACACAATCATTGTCTTATGTATACTTATTTATATACAACAACTGACACATACACTGCCTTTTATTTTTCTAGTTTGTTGACCTGTACCTTTGAGAAATAGATATGCTAATCACCACACCCATAAAGAGATTCCCTCACCCAAACTGTTAGAACATGTAGTTTTAACTTCATATATCTACTGAATCAACTATTCACACATCTTTGGACAGTCACACACCCCCCACCGAACCACACACACTTTCACACTCCCATACAAATACTCAGTTAACTAATCAATAACTAATATAGACTTTCACATAGCTAGTAACCAACTGTAGAATCAGTTTACACAACAACTGACAGTGATACAGATATTCACGCAGTTTAGTCACTATCCACTATATTTAGTGAGACATTATAAATTGGTCAAGTAAACAGTCAATTACACTGCTACTAAATCCTCCATCCAAATATTTATTTATATATATATCCACTCATTCTTCAATGTAAATTGCTATATATATAATGCATATTTAAATAACGAAGCAAACCACATTCACTGGATGATGTCATCAGTGATGTCATCAGTTTTGTCATTTGAGATGTCATCAGTGATGTCACTGACCATGTCATGAATGATCTAATATGTGACATCAGCAGTGGATTGCGGGTGCGCGTAATATAGTGAGTACAACTTGGTTTTGTATGAGTAAAATGTCCAGCTAACTATAACACCACTAAAACGTATAGTTTTTGAGTGAATTTCAAAGGTTTTTTAAAAACGAATTCCTAACTATATAACTCCTGAAACCTAAGGTCTCTTGTTGTGTCCCTTCCATGTAGCTTAAACAGGAGGTCCATAGTCTGATCCTTGGAGTGCCTACTTTGTCCTCGGTACAAGAAGGAAAGCAGGTTCAGTCTTGTAGGCCCTTTACAAGGCTCAGACAGCAAGTTTTGTCCTCTTTTTATCTTCCACAGGTCCAGTAGTGTTCTGAGGAGAGTGCTGTGGGTTTTATATCTATGCCTGGAGCCATTGTGCGAGGAGACTCTGGCAGTCCTGATCTCCCCCTCCCTCAACCAATAGGATAAATGTTCCCAAGAGTAACCTTCCCCACTTTTAGAGCACTTCCAAATATGATAAATGTTCCCAGGAGTAACCTTCTCCACGTTTGCAGCACTTTCAAACAGGAAACATTCCCACAGCGCCGCTCTGCCTAAATCCATGATGGCTAATCTTTCTTCCCTTGTGAGAGCCTGTGTGCCCACACAAGGAGTGTGGCCAGGTAAATGAGCAGCCCTTCCTCTGTGGCCCCTCTAAAGCAGTGAATTAAGCTTTTATTAAATATTTCAAAGAGCCCGACTGATCTTTCAAATTGTTTATTAATCAGAGATAACATTATTAAATGTAATATTGCCTCCCAATACTTTCCAATGGATCAGCCAATCCTACTACAGTTAAAATAAGTTTGTGGGCTTTTTCACTGTAAGGATATGTGTAACATTGCATATTTGTGTCCTTTTTAAATCCCAGGCTCCCTGCCTTATGGGCCTACATGGGGGTGACCGATTAATATTTCAAAGGAAGATTTTGACCTGTCAAGAGTGTATTTTGACAGGTTGTATTGCATCTTAAAAGCGGCTGTGGTAGGCTTGAAGCCATGTTTTATATTGCCACTGTAATGGGTGGCACAATGGGTGCTGCAGTCTGCTAGTGGAATTTAACTTACAGGCCATGATTACACTTAGTACCATATACTAGGGACTTATTAGTAAGTTAAATACGCCAGTCGAGGGTATACCAATTTCATTTTGTTGAAAGGAGAGCAGGTACTTTACCTGTGGTTAGCGGGGTAAAGTGCACAGAGTTCTACAGCCAGCAAGAACAGTCAAAGAAAAGATCTGGCGGTACGCCATGCATAAGATGGTCATTTACTACACCTAGCCTAAAACCTCAGGGGCAAATTGCTACGACGACTTCCTGTTCAAGAGTTCACAGAATGTCCCTGGGAGAAATCCTGACACTGGGAGGCGCATCCTTTTATGTATTCCATGTTTTTGTGTTAGTTGTTATGTATAAGTTGATTTTGATCGTTTTAACTTCTAAGAATTTAATCTTGGGCTCAGTTTTCTGCTAAAAGTGATATGTAAAAAAAGGATAGTCCAAGTTGAAACTTGTGGCCTTCCTGTGACTACTGTGACTACCGTAGCTACTGCACTTCAGGTTTTATTTCGCCTCTGTCAAGCCATTGTGATTTTTAACAACTGCTTTATTTTCGGTTTCATTTTATGTTTAGCAACTAAGAAGATATCCTAGTTAGGTTCTGCTAAGAAACTTAAAAAAAAGAAGCTTGTCAAAGAAGAGTCCATTGTGTTGCATGCCACTTGTATAGCTTCAACCATGCCAGAGTTTTGGGGACTCAAATGCCAGATTTAGATTTTCTTTTCAGGAATACTACATAACAGGATTAAAATCTAATACAAATAATATATTTGTCTTGGGTATATACGTGAGCTGGTGATAAATGGAAGATAATTAAATAGCTTCTCCTTTAATTGTTCGCATCTGTTTCATGAAAAAATGGGGTAATTGTTAATTTTAGAATTAGAATCAAAAAGACTGTTATCACCATTGATAATTATCACATTTAGAAGACTGAAGTTATCTGAATGTTATTGATACATGATAATGTTCTGTACATTTGTATCTCCCCAGCTTAAAGTAAACTCTTTATTTCATTTGTAGAGGAGCTGTACATCAGAGTTTTCCAGATTTTACATTCTTGACTGGTACACTTGTTGGAAAGATTTTCAAATTAAAAGGAAGCATAGATCCTCACGTAGCCATTGATATAATCAATAAAGCCTCATTGGCCTTTCTTCAAAAGCATTTAGGTAAGTAATTATTTCGCATCAGTATTACACCTGCTGTTACAGGAATTGCATTTTTTCCCCACAAATTAATGAAATGCGCTTTGTAACAGAATGTCAGATGCTTCGGTATAAGGAAATATTTTTATTAAGAAGATAAATGTTGTTCTTCATTGCCTCTTCCTGGATGCCTGTAAGCTTATATGATCTTTATAAAGGGATATGTTAGTCAAGTCAAGTTAGTTAGTTAGGGAGTTTTATAAAGCGCCTGGTTTACGCCCAAGGCGTGTCCCCGCGCTGTGGTAAGTAGGGTAACAGTGTAACAACCCAAACAGTAGTTAGCGTCTGAAGAGATGGGTCTTAAGTCAATAGATTTATATAGCGCGCTACATACCCGGAGGGTCTCATGGCGCTTGAAGAGGGGTGGGGAATTACTTCTCGAATATCCAGGTTTTAAGTTGCTTTCTGAATGCTAGGTGGTTTTGAGTGAGGCGAAGGTGCATGGGAAGTGAGTTCCAGGTTTTGGCCGCTAGGTAGGAGAATGATCTTCCTCCCATGGTGGTTTTGTTGACGCGGGGAACAACAGCGAGGGCTTAGTTGGAAGAGCGTAGCTGGCAGGGGGGGGTGTAGAAGGAAAGACGTGTATTGAGGCATTCGGGTCCAAGTTCGTAAAGAGCTTTGTGTGCGTGGGTGAGGAGGCGGAAAGTTATCCTCTTATTGACGGGGAGCCAGTGGAGGTTTTTCAGGTGACCAGAGATGTGTTCTTTACGCGGGATGTCTAATATGAGTCTGGCTGATGCGTTCTGGATGCGTTGGAGTTTTTTCTGTATTTTTGCGGTGGTACCGGCGTAGAGGGTGTTTCCGTAGTCCAGGCGGCTTGTAACCAGTGCGTGGGTGACCGTTTTTCTAGTTTCGGTGGGGATCCAGCGAAATGTTTTTTTGAGCATGCGAAGAATGTTGAAGCAAGATGAAGAGACGGCGTTGACTTGTCTGGTCATCGAGAGTGAGGAATCCAGGATGACGCCTAGGTTCCGTGCGTGGTCCGTCGGGATGGGTGCTTTTCCAAGGGCCTCTGGCCACCAAGAGTCGTCCCAGGCGGAAGGGGAGGTACCTAAGATAAGAACTTCTGTTTTGTCTGAATTCAGTTTCAGACGGCTATACTTCATCCATTCGGCTACCTCTTTCATTCCTTCATGTAGGTTAGTTTTGGCGATGTTTGGGTCTTTGGTGAGTGAGAGGATCAGTTGAGTGTCATCAGCGTAGGAGATGTTGAGGTTGTGTTGGCGTGCGATGGTCGCGAGGGGGCTCATGTATACGTTGAAGAGGGTGGGGCTGAGTGAAGATCCTTGTGGCACGCCGCAGATGACTTCCGTGGCCTCTGACTTGAATGGTGGGAGGCGTACTCTTTGAGTTCTTCCGGCAAGGAATGAGGTGATCCATTCCAGTGCTTTTCCTTGGATTCCGATGTTTGAGTCGTTGTAACAGGGTGATATGACAGACTGTGTCGAAGGCTGCGGAGAGGTCGAGGAGGATGAGGGCGACTGTCTCCATTGTCCAGTAGGGTTCTGATGTCGTCTGTTGCTGCGATGAGTGCGGTTTCAGTACTGTGTTTGGCTCGGAAGCCGGACTGAGGGGTCGAGGGATTTGTTGGCTTCGAGGAAGGCGGCGAGCTGGTTGTTGACAGCTTTCTCGATGACTTTGGCCGGGAATGGAAGGAGCGAGATGGGGCGGTAGTTTTTGAGTTCGGTGGGGTCAGCTGTGGGTTTTTTCAGAAGGGCGCTGAGTTCGGCGTGTTTCCAGCTTTCTGGGAAGGTGCCGGAGTTGAGGGAGCAGTTGATGACGTCTCGGAGGTGTGGTGCTATGATGGAGTCTGCTTGGTTGAAGATGTGGTGAGGGCATGGGTCTGTGGGGGATCCTGAGTGGATGGAGTTCATCAGGCGGATGGTGTCCTCAGTGGAGATTGGGTTCCAGTCATTAAGGATGTTCAAGGGGGGTGAAGGTACGGCAGAGGGTTGGGTGGGTTGGTCTTCGGGTTGATTGTTGAAGCTGTTGTGGATGTCTGCGATTTTGTCGTGGAAGAACGAAGCTAGGGAGTCGCAAAGGGTTTGAGAGGGGGTGATGTCGTTGGAGTTGGCAGTGGGGTTGGTAAACTCTTTGACGATGTTGAATAATTCCTTGCTGTTGTGGGCGTTTTTGTCTAGTCGGTCTTTGAATGCGGTTTTCTTGGCAGTCCGGATCAATTGGTGGTGTATGCGGGTGGCGTTTTTGAAGGCGTCCCTGGTGTTGGTGTTTGGGTCTTTTTTCCAGGCCTTCTCAAGGGAGCGACAGAGTTTCTTGGATTTCTTAAGATCCTCGTTGAACCAGGGGGCGTTTTTGCTGCCTAGTTTGATTTGACGTTTTTTCAAAGGTGCTAGGTTGTCGGCGCTGTTGGTTAGCCATTGAGTGAGGTTAATGGCTGCTTGGTTGGGGTTTGAAGAGTGGGCAGGGGGGTTTTGAAGAAGCAATGTGGAGATCTGGTCGATGGAGATTTTGTTCCAGTTTCTTCGCAGGGTAGGTTGAGGCTGGTTGTGGGTTGTGGTCTTATTGTAAACAAAGTGAACGCAGCTGTGGTCCGTCCATTGGAGAACTGTGGTGTGACTGAAGGAAATATGTTTGCTGGAGGTGAAGATAGGGTCGAGTGTGTGACCTGCGTAGTGAGTGGGGGTATTGACGAGTTGTTTGAGTCCGAGGTTGGCGAGATTGTCCAGAAGGGTGGTGGTGTTGCTGTTGTTGCTCTTTTCCAGGTGAAAATTGAGGTCTCCCAATAGAATGTAGTCCTCGGAGGGGAGGGCGTGTGGGGTGATAAAGTCAGTGATGTCTTCACTGAATTGTGCACGGGGTCCTGGTGGCCTGTAGAGGAGGGTGCCTCTGAGTGTGGTCTTGGGGTCGATGTGGATCTGGAAGTGAAGGTGTTCGGCGCTAGCGAGGTTGACGTCTGAGCTGGTTGAGATGCGGATGGAGTTCTTATGGACGATAGCGATGCCTCCTCCTGTTTGGTAGGTGCGGTCTTTTCGGATGATCTTGTAGCCTTCCGGGATGGCGATGGTGATGTCTGGGGCTGAGGAGGCGTTCATCCATGTTTCTGTTAGGAAGGCGACGTCCGGAGAGATGGTGTCTAGTAGATTCCAAAGGTCGATAGCGGGTCTGTGGACCGAGCGGGTGTTGAGCAGGATGCATTTTAGGTGGTTGGTGTCAGATCTCTGTTTGGTGTTGGTGGATGAGGAGTTGGTCTTGGTGCCGTCATACTTGCAGGAGTTGCATGTGAAGGGTCCATGGGTGTGTCCAGGTGCGGCTTGGGCGCAGTTGGGGAGTCGGCCGGGGTTTAGGGCTAAGAGGGTGGAGGGGTCGTATGTAATGTGGGTGGGGTGGGTGGTACTGGGGCCAGGGGGTATGGCGCTGTGTGCCGGCCAGGCGCGGACGGGCGTAGACGGGCTTACCTTTGGCGCACCTTCGGCGCGGCCGCAGCGCGTGGACGCTGCGCGTGTGGACATCCGACATAAATGGAGAGTGAAGGGGGCGGAGCGTGGGAGGGGCAGCAGGGAGGCGGTAGCGGGGATGAGGGGCGGGCCAGGGGATACCAACAACAAAATGGAGGGTCAAAGGGAAAGCGAGACAGGGGCAGCAAACACACAAATGCGCCGAGTGAGCAATCAAATGAAATAAATGCACAACAGCCTCAGCGATGCAGACAATAGAAATAATAATCACAACACCCTGAGCAAGGCCGCGCTATTATGTCAATCAGTTCGTGCGGCGCTACGTGTGAAAAGCGCTAGAATGTTATGAGGATCGGCAAAACAGAGTTATGGTAATTACAGTAGTAACGATACCGATTATGCGTAAGCACAGAGCGTCGTAGCTGCAAGTGATCAGGAGCGTGGGGGAGCGACCGTTCTGAAGAAGGTCCAGGCTGTTAAGCCAGTATATTTGATTTCCAGTTTGACAGTAAACCATTTGTCTGTTTTTTGCAAGATGCACATTTATGGCATATGATAAAGTTCAAGGTACAAGAGAGGGTATATGGAATAGATTCTCCCTAATATCCGATGATGTCCCAGTGTAGGGCTTATTGTCAAACACTTCGTTATAAGGTAGTTTAGGTACACTGAAGTCTAGTTACTGCCTCTTTAGTTTAGGGAACCTAAAATACGGAGTCATTAAAGTCCGTAGACTGACTGCATGAGGAGAAAAGGAGTATCTGAAAGAGACACGTTAGTGATAGATTCCTTACCTTAGAATATCCCCAGGCGTCAGACTGGCTCCGGAAATGTTTGCGTAGCAGTACCCTTGCGCGTCAGTAGACGTCGTCTGCGTCTCTCTGTCCGGCATCGTGGGCGCCGTGATGATGTCGTCTGAGTACTTAGACGCCGCCTCCGCGTGCTGACGTCAGTTCTTCTTTTTTCCGCGCCAGCAGCGCAGATCCGGAAAAAGTGGTACCTTAGTCTTTTTTGACTAAACGTTTTTGATCTTTTTTGATCGTTCTTTTTCGAGTCTTCGACTCCGAACGGTGCCAGTAGGGATGCCAGGTTTCAAGCACTGTGAGGATTGTGACCGACTGATGTCGGTCACGGACCCTCACCGTCGGTGTCTCCACTGTCTTGGCGTCGACCACGACGATAAGACCTGTTCCGACTGCCGGGCCCTGACTTCGAAGGCTAGGCGGGAGCGGTCCCGCAAGCGACTCGAACTATGGCAGTCGGCCCCGCACCGAGAGAGGTCCCGTTCCGCACGGAGGTCGAGCCACCATAGCTTCGGGAGTCGACATCACTCCTCTGGGTCGAAGTTGTCCGGTAAGCACAAGAAGTCGAAGAGACGTCATCGCTCTTCCGCCTCCCCCCCCGACGCTCGCGCGACGCGGCCGGGGGTTCAGGTGACACCGCCCACGCGACTCCATCGGAGTCGCAGGCGCCGCACCCGGCCCCATACCCTCCCGTCCCTGGCCCGCGCGCGCGACGCAGGAGGAGATCGAGCGGTTCCTCATGGCCATGAGGTCCCTCACTCCCCCGGCGGGCTCCGCGGCGCCTTCGGGCCCAGCAGACCCGTCTAGGGGCCCTAGCGGGTCGGGTTTCGGCCCTGACGCCGTGGGGTGCTTCGGCTCCGACGCCGCCGGCGCCTTCGGGCCCGGCGCCGCAGGCCCCCGCAGGATCCGGGTCGTCGCCAGTGGACTTAATGACCTCCCCAGCACCGGTCCCTCAGGTGTCACCCCCCGGCGCCGTCCCCGATGCCTCCCTCGACCCGGTTCCGGCGCCGCTTCAGACGCCGTTCGGAGAATTCATTTTCCATGAACCGGCCCCATCATTTTCTAACCCTGAGTACCAGGAGATGGGTGATGAGGAGTATTGGGAGGGGTCTGAGGACCCTCTGACACGTGAATGTCAGTCCCAGGAGGACTGGACAGGTGAACTTGGGGATGCCAGTGGTCTGGAATCTTCGCCGGACACTGGCTTTGTCTCACCTCCTACCGTGGCTACGGAGGAGGGGGCAACCTACAGTGTGGTGTTGATGAGGGCGGCCAAGGCCTTGGGCCTTGAGCTCCCCGTCGCGGCCGTGAGGACTAACCTCCTCACTGAGGTCCTTAAGCCGCAGTCATGCTCAGCCGAGCCTCTGCTGCCGTTTAACGAGGCCTTAACCGACGTTCTTTTGGGCACTTGGTCCAAGCCCGCTACAGGTTCGCCTGTAGATAGGAGCGTGGCCAGACGCCAACGCCCGGACCCGGGCGACCCTTGTTTCCTGTCCACCCACCCCACCCCTGAGAGCCTGGTGATCCAGGCCTCAAATTCCCAGACCGCATTCCCGTCGGCTCCGCCTGACAGGGAATCCAAGAGGTATGAGCAATATGGCAAGATGGAATATGGAAAGAAGACCGCAGTTTGGGACTGCAGTCTTCCAACACTGCATGCCTCTTGGGCCGCTACACCCACTCCTTGTGGGACACGGTCGTGGACATGATGCCAGAATGCCCGTTGGAAGTACGGGCTAAACTCTGCCAAGCCCTTGTGGAGGGCCGAAATGCGGCACGTTATTTAATTTGGTGTGGACTAGATACCACTCCGATTCACTGGGCAGAGCGATGGCAACAACGGTGGCGATTCATCGCCTGGTTGAGATCCGCCAACTTCTCGGCTGATGTCCAGAATACACTGATGGACATGCCGTTTGATGGCCGTCGCCTTTTTGGCGACAAGGCAGACCATGCGCTTGAGCGCTTTAAGGACTCCAGGGCTACGGCCAAGTCCTTGGGCCTCTCGGCCCCGTGCCAGCAATTGGCTGCTTTTCACTCCTTTCGTGGCCACGGAAGGGGTGTTCCCACACGTGCTGCCAGCCACGCGCCGCAAGGTAATACCCAACGCGGTGGCGGCCGTGGAAACCGCCGTGGCGGCGGTCGGGGTCAACGGCGAGGTCAGTCCACACCTTCCCCCGCGGCATCCGCCTCAAAACCCTCCTAGTCCGTGCTTTCAGGCCCATGTGTCGCCAGTGGGGGGCAGGGTTCGCCATCACCTCCTCCACTGGCACACTGTCACTTCGGACAGGTGGGTGCTGCAAATTGTCCGAAGGGGCTACTCCCTCCCCTTCGAGACAACCCCTCCAGCCATGCCACCGCAATACCACCGAGTATCGGGGGATCATTTGCGACTTCTGCAGGACGAAGTTACGGCCCTCTTGGCCAAGGGGGCCATCGAGCGCGTTCCTGGGCCAGAAGTAGGGTGTGGTTGTTACTCCCACTACTTTCTGGTACCCAAGAAGGGCAAAGGGGGCCTACGCCCTATCTTGGACCTCCGGAACGTCAACGGCTTCCTCCGGAAGGAGAAGTTCAAAATGCTGACACTGGCTCAGGTCCTAGCTGCCCTGGACCCAGGAGACTGGATGGTAGCGTTGAACTTGCAGGACGCTTATTTCCACATCCCTGTCCTGCCGGCCCACCGGCGCTACCTGCGGTTCACCACCTGCACGAGCTGGGGTTCTCCTTCAATGTGCCGAAGTCGCACCTGTGCCCCTCTCAGAAGCTCCTTTTCATCGGAGCGGTTCTGGACTCAGCGCAGTTTCAGGTTTATCCTCCCGAACAGCGGGTCCGGGATATTCAGGCTCTGATTCCACTCTTTCAGCCTTTATCCCGGGTCTCGGTCAGGTTGACGCTGCGGCTTCTGGGGCTGATGGCCTCCTGCATCCTACTGGTGCATCACGCCAGGTGGCGGATGCGGGTTCTGCAGTGGGACCTGAAGTTTCAGTGGGCCCAGCATCAGGGCAATCTGTCCGACCACGTCCTGATCTCGGAGGGCACTGCGAGACAGCTGCAGTGGTGGCTCACGGACCGCGATTGGGTCAGCGGCAGAACCCTCTCCCTTCCCCAACCGGAGCAAGTGGTTGTGACGGACGCGTCCCTCCAGGGCTGGGGAGGCCACATGGGAGAGGCGGAGATCAGAGGCCTCTGGTCTCCGGCGGAGGCCCGGCTCCATATCAACCTTTTGGGGTTGCGGGCGATTCGTCTAGCACTGAAGGCATTCCTCCCCTCTGTCCGGGGGAGTGTAGTGCAGGTGTTCACGGACAACACCACCGCCATGTGGTACTGCAAGAAACAGGGCAGGGTGGGGTCGTGGACCCTTTGCCAGGAGGCTCTGCGCCTCTGGCAGTTGCTGGAACGCCAGGGCTTAACCCTGGTGGCTCAACACCTGGCAGGTTCTCTGAACGCCAGGGCGGACGAGCTCAGCCGTCTGTGCATGATGGATCACGAATGGCGTCTGAACTCGGACGTGGCGCAAGGCCTCTTTCAGCGATGGAGAGAGCCTTGGTTAAATCTATTCGCCACCGAAGAGAACGCGCAATGTCATCAGTTCTGCGCGTTGGAATTTCCAAGGTGGCACTCGCTCGGAGACGCTTTTCGTCGCGAGTGGAGTTGCGGTCTGTTGTACGCCTTTCCGCCTATACCACTTCTGCCCAGAGTGCTGAAGAAGATCAAGCGCGACCGGGCCCAAGTCATCCTTGTGGCTCCGGACTGGGCACGAAGGTACTGGTATCCAGAGCTACTCTGTCAGTCGATTCCCCCGGTTCGTCTGCCTCTTCGGGGGGACCTTCTGTCGCAGCAGCAGGGGACGGTCCTCCACCTGAACCTGTCCAGTCTCCACCTCCATGCTTGAAGATTGAGCGGCAACAGTTGAGGCCATTTGACTTGCCTCCTGAAGTCTGTAATGTCATTCTGGCAGCCAGGCGTCCCTCCACAAAGTAGGTATACGCCTGCAGGTGGAACAGATTTGTGGCAAGGTGCACAGCAAAGGCTGTGGATCCTCTTGCTGCCCCTCTCTCTGAGGTTCTTCTCTTCCTTCTTTCTCTTGCCCAGCAGGGCTCTGCTCTGGGCACTATCAAAGGCTACCTTTCTGCCCTTTCAGCCTTTCTAAGGCTGCCTGATCAACCTTCTTTGTTCAAGTCCCCTATTGTAAATCGCTTTCTGAAAGGCATCACACACACGTTCCCTCCTGTTCCGTTTGTGATGCCTCAGTGGGACTTGAACCTTGCATTTCTGTTGTGCGCTCCCTTTGAGCCACTTCACAACTGTCCTCTCCGCCTTCTTACTTTGAAGACTGCTTTCCTGGTTGCCATCACCTCTGCCAGGAGAGTGAGTGAGCTCCTGGCCCTTTCTTGTACTACTCCTTTCCTTTCTGTCCATCCGGTCAAAGTTGTGTTGCGTACTAAGCCATCTTTCCTGCCCAAGGTTGTCACGGCTTTCCACATCGGGCAGTCTATCACCTTGCCCACCTTCTTTCCGCCACCGCATCCCTCTAAAGAGGAAGAGCAGCTCCACCGTCTGGACCCAAAACGTGTGGTCTCATTCTACTTGGATCGCACACGCCAGTTCCGGGTGGATGACAAACTCTTTGTTGGTTACGTGGGCGCTAAGAAGGGGAAAGCGGTGCACAAGAGGACCATCTCTCGGTGGATCATTTTGTGTATCCAGGCATGTTATTCCTTGGCTAAAAAGGAGCCCCCTGTTTGATTGCGGGCTCATTCCACCCGAGCCACGGCAACTACGACTGCCCTGGGCCGGGGAGTGCCCTTGCAGGACCTTTGCCAGGCAGCTACGTGGGCCTCGCTGCACACGTTTGCAAGACACTACTGCCTGGACAGTCAAGTCTGGAGGGATGGCTTCTTTGGCTGTTCCGTCCTCCAGGACTTTCTGGTGGGATTATTGGTTCGCAGACCCACCACCGGGGTTGGTATTGCCGGGGTATCTATTCTAATGTAAGGAATCTATCACTAACGTGTCTCTTGCAGATGCACAAGTTACTACTTGTGTAACGATATATCTGTAAGAGACATTAGTTAGTGATAGATTCCTTACCGACCCACCCATCCTCCCCGTTCTGCGAACCGATATCTAGGGTTAAGGTCATCCCCTTTCAGGGCCCTAGTTTCAATGGCACCAGTGTTGGTTTTTAACATGGCTCAGCGCTTCTGGCGTGGGAAAAGCTGTGTCTAAGAACTGACGTCAGCACGCAGAGGCGGCGTCTAAGTACTCCGACATCATCACGGCGCCCACGACGCCGACGACGGACGCGGAGCCGCAGACGACGCCTACCGACGCGCAAGGGTACTGCTACGCAAAAAATTCCGGATCCAGTCTGACGCCTGGGGATATTCTAAGATAAGGAATCTATCACTAACTAATGTCTCTTACAGATATATCGTTACACAAGTAGTAACTTGTGCTTTAGAAACCCTTATGCACTAGCGAGGCCCATCAATCAACATTTTCCATATACACAGATAAGTCATTGAATCTTGGTTGCATAGCATTACATAGAGGTCAATAATATCAACCTATAATTATATCACATTCTGTACATTGTTTTCCACTACATTCTCTAGGTGAACATATTATTTTTACCTCCACATTGTCCGCACTCCACACTGACCTCGGGATGTAGTGGTTAGATTAGCGTATTACATGCAGTTGTCTTACAGTGCACGATAGTAGATGTATACCCTGATGGTCATTGTTTGGCCTTAGCTTGACCACCTAATTTTCTAAAAGAGGTGCATAGACATACAGCTCACTAGATGTGGCAACTGGAGAGTCGGGCCACTTGGACTAACAATTTGTTTCTCTGTATTCAGCAAGCGCATTAGCACATCTATGGAAACTCTTTTTCCAATGTCTGTCCTTCCAAGTCACTGGTAATGACTGTTTCACATCTAATCCACCACATCTTCGAATATTTTTCATAATTAAGAACATGTAATATACGTTTTCTATCATGTGATTCTTTCTAAATTCATAAAGGTTACAATATTCCTATGCATGCATGGGATCCAGGCATATATTAAAGTAATCATCATGTTCAGATTGAAAATAAAATAACTATAATACATGCCTTTTGGAGGTAGCATTTTCTGTCTTTTTTAATATACCAAATTAAATATACCAAATATAGAATACAATACTTGTCTGAAAACACATCTGTAACATGAATCATCAAAGGGCAATAATTTGGGAAATGGCTGCCTTACATCCACACTAGACAGTGAATACCTGACCCTGTTCTTTAAAGAATCTAGGAAACTGCCCTGCCAATCAAGAAGACAGGTAGCCTGTTAGACAGCCTGCCTTCTCTGAAGAGTGGTTTTGACTGCAACTGCGATTTGAGTTTTTTGTATGTCAAGAAAATCTCTCTCAGGAGGCTGAAAGATGGGGAGGATGTTCCCCTCCGGGTCATGAAAGGTGAGATTAGCAAATGGGGCGATACTGGTACTTTCAGCTCACTATCAAGATCACTGGGGGCAGTTTTTTCCCCTCTGTCTAACAGAAGACCTTGTCTAAAACTTTAGTAGTTGAACCTCTGTACTCTCCTAATAGCAGTCACACACTGTTTGCATTGAGGTGCTCTACATTGAGAAGATCAACTTCAAGACATTGAGCTTTGAGACATTGGACTTCACATGATTTGCATGCATCAGCATCAAGTAGGTCTGAATATTCTGGGAACAAAACAAGGCATACTTAAACATTAAAGATCTTTCCAATTTCATCGGTGTGTCCATCTGTCAAGTTTTCACTTGTTTTGTTTTATTTTTATTTTAATATTTTTATTAAAGGTTTTTTATATTTTCTCCAATGTTACAGCACAGCACATAGTAAATTACCTTACATTATATACAATCCTTTTACATAATTTAAACATCACAATATATGAAGTTGAAAAAAAAACCTCCATGATAAGGGGAAGAAGAGAAAAATAAAGAAAATAAGTCGGGAGTTGCTAAGAAAAGAAACAGCTACGAGCAGGATATAGAAGCATCACTCCTAACGTGTATTATTAAATCCCTCTTTCCACTGCTGAATAGGTCTCCAGATTCTCTTCCCAAGTATTCTACCCTTTCGGCCTTTCCTTGCATAAATTGCACTTTCCAAATTATAGGCACAAAGCAGCCTGGCTAGCCAATGTTGAATGGTGGGGGGCACCTTATCTAACCATAACTTAGCAATACACATGTGCAGCACTGCCATAGCCATGAATAAGAATTCCTCATGGGGGCCCCCGTGTCATCAGTGACCCCAAGGATAATCACAACTGGTGAAAGGGTAGTTTTGATCCCCAAGGACCTATCCAGGAACCGCTCAACCGCCCTGTGGTGTGTGTACAACTGCAGACAGGAAGCAAAAATGTGAATTATGTCTGCTTCCGAAGTATTGCAGCGAGGGCAGGTAGTTCCTGAGATGCCCCCCCACTGGGCTATTCTTGCAGGTGTGTGATACAAAGAGTATTATAATGCTGTGCTTGTAGTGTAGCCGAGCAAAGTATTGTCCGGCCCAGGTCTAGTGAATCCTGGAAGCGCTCCTGAGCGATACCTAGTTTCTCTGCCCATTTTGAGCCAAATTTACCAACCTCATCAGGCTTATCTGCGGTAAGTTCTGCATAAAATTTGCGAATCGTGCAGTGTCCCCTACATTCAATAATATCTAGAATATTGTTGTGCCCAAAACCTAGTGGCCCACCATGTTTATTAAAGATGAAGCTTCGTACCTGTAGATATTTTTTTTTATACTCTTTCTATCAATACCATATAAAGATTGTAATTCAAAAAAGAAAACTGAAGTACTCCACTGGGGCCCATAAGATCTCCTAATTTCTGGATTCCATGCTCCCCCCAATCCCTCATCCCTGAATTCCTAAATATCTCTCCTGGCAGGGTAAGATTCTTTAACAGGCGTGTATAATTGTTAAACCTACCAAGTCCAAACTTCTTCGAGAAAGCTGCCCAGACCTTGTATGCCGCTTGCAATGTCTTGAATTTTGTTTGTTTGTAATAACTGTAGTCTATACAACTTAGAAAGCCATTCCCTGCTTCGCTCCCCATCACAGTAGTGTACACATTAGTGTACCTGGGTCTACCTCCCGGGCCCCTTTCTGCTCCTCCTGCTCCACCTTGTTCTTCTTGTGGCAAGAAGAGACTGCATCGTCGACGGCGAAGGCACCGTCGACGCCAACTCCGTCGACGGCGAAGGCACTGTCGACGGCTACTCCGTCGACGACCGCCTCGTCGACGACAGCTTCATCGGCGAAGGGACACTCGACGCTTGAAAAGCGATCGACGGCGATACCGTCGACGACCTCGTCGACGACCTCGTCGACGACGACATCATCGACGCCATGGAAAAAAGCGGAGTTAATTCCATCAAAAAAGGTCACCAAACTCCCTATTACGCCCGAATTAACATCACCCAGTAGGGTTCAATCACTGCTTCCTTCTCACATACTTCAAGCTGACGAATCAGATGATGACCACTTCGAACAAGCTACTAGCCCGTCAGATCTCAACGTCAAATGCCAGAGTACTGACGATGACGGAGATGATGTTATATTTACGGAAGAAACTATTCAGGCTCAGGTACATACTCAAGTCACTCCAATGATCGTATTACCGGCCGAGATAGTTCAGGATCTTCAATTCCTGATCACAGACTATAAAAAGAGATTCCCAGAATCGTCAGCGACACCATCACATGGCAATTCTCAAGAATCTTCCACACAGCAAAGATCACCAAGGGCAAGACCAACGCCTTTGGTTATTCCTCAAGATACTGAACAGGTTCACAACATACAATCCTCTGATGATGACGACGAACCTCCTGAGGAAGGTGAGGTTAGAGATGACCTCTCTCAAAACAGAGATGATGAGGATTACGTTGCTCATTCTCCGGCCACACCGGAACCCAGCACATCAGACTCTCCACCAGTGGATATCGGTGGATTCCACAATTTAATAGAGAGAGCGGCCACCAGATTTCACATGGCAATGGAAACAAAAGTAACAGATTGTTTCTTGTATGACTTCAAAGACCCCATAAGAAAGGAGGCACGATCCATTCCCATAATAGAACATATCTGGGAACAGGGGCTACAACTCATGCAAACACCTGCATCTGTTTCAATAGTGGTCCCTAGACTGGACAAAAAATATAGGGCTCCGTCAACGGCAGCCACTTGTTTTAATTCACATCCAAAACCTGATTCGGTCGTCACTCAAGCCGCCCAGAAGAACTCCAGAAACCCATCCTCGCCACTCTCAGCACCACCAGACAAGGAGGGCAGGAAATTGGATGGCATAGGCAAACGCTTCTCCACAACGTCAGCCATGACGGTCAAAGTGGCCAACGCCATTGCTCTGCTGGGCAGATACAATAGGCAACTATGGGAAGATATTGCTCCATATCTCACGCACGTGCCTGATGACTTGAAAAATGAGGTCCAGGCACTCCTTCATGAAGGTCAAATATCGGCATCAGAAATCATAGACTCAGCTGTCGATGTCGCCATGACAGGCTTCAGACAGCTTGCAGGTGCCGCAGTTTTGCGCAGGCAAGGTTGGCTCAAAGCGACGTCCTTCAGACAGGAAGTACAAACCAAAGTTGTAGATATGCCCTATGACGGACAACTACTATTTGGAGCTAAAATAGATGAAGCCTTGCAGACGATAAAGAAAGACACCGATACTGCAAGGGCTCTCGGGACTTTACAATTCAGGAACCAGTCCTTTCGAGGGCACAGAGGACGAGGACAATCCACGTACAGAGGATCTTATCAAGGCAAATCCACATATAATCAAAATCGCTCCCAATATCCACAGCGGCAGCAACAACAAAGTCGTCAGACCCCCTACGGGAGACCGAACTTCAGAGGCAAATCGCAAAAGAAAACGGCTGGCGGAAGACAATGACCAATTCCCGCAGCCAGTCCCCCCACCGTCCGGTCCGCTCAAAATTGGTGGCAAGCTAACACATTTCCTCCAAAATTGGAAAAGGATTACGACGGATCGGTGGGTACTACAATTGATTCAACACGGTCACACCTTGGAATTCAACTCCATCCCACCGTTCACCCCTCCTCACAAACATCATCACAGACACCTTCGTCTGTTACTGCAGGAAATCTCTTCCATGATAAAAAAGGGAGCAATAGAGCGAGTCCCATCAGCTCAAAAGGGAAAGGGATTTTATTCCCGCTTCTTTTTAATCCAACAGAAAAAGAAGAAATGGAGGCCCATTCTAGATCTCAGGGCACTCAATGCCTTCCTGAAAAGCCAATCGTTTCGTATGGTGACTATCCAGGAAATCTTAGGCTCCCTGGAGGAAGGGGACTTTATGACATCTTTGGACCTGCAAGATGCATATTACCATGTCCCAATACACAAACGACACAAAAAATTCCTACGATTCGAAGTAGCAGGTCTCCATTACCAATTTTGTGTCCTCCCATTTGGCCTCAAATCAGCACCTCGCATTTTTACAAAGTGCCTGGCTCCTGTGGCAGCTTACCTGAGACAACAGAATCACCAGGTCTTCCCCTACCTAGACGACTGGCTGGTGAAAGCACCGTCTCTCACGGACGCACAGCTGTCTTCCAACGCCTGTCTCAACATTTTCCGGAACCTGGGTTTGACTCTCAACTTCGAAAAATCTACTTTACAACCCACCAGGATAATAACATTTCTGGGGGCCACTATAAACACCATTTCCTCCAAAGCTTTCCCATCTCTGGAAAGAAAAAACAAACTGATGACTCTAGCTACCGCGATATCTTCAAAACCAACCATCAAAGTAAGGATTTTCAAATCTCTTCTAGGGATGATGTCTTCCTGCATTCTACTCATCCCTCACTGTCGGCTCAGAATGCGCCCCCTTCAGGAGGCCCTGACCAAACAGTGGACCCAATGTACAGATTCCTTCGAGGATCACATAGTCGTCACTCGACAGATATCCGAGACGCTGGGCTGGTGGATGAAGCACAAGAACCTATCCAAAGGTCTCACGTTCTTGTTACCAGAAACTCCACACGTCATAACGACGGACGCTTCTCTCGAAGGCTGGGGTGCAGTCCTTCAAGACTTACAAATCAGCGGCAGATGGTCGGAGCAAGAGAAGGCTCTGCATATCAACCTCCTAGAACTACGTGCAGTCCTTCACTCCCTACAGGCATTCCTCCCTCGCATCAAAAATTCTGCAGTGCTAGTGAGGACAGACAACACGACCACAATGCACTACTTAAACAAGCAGGGAGGGACACGCTCGCTGACGCTGTCTCGCGAATCACAAAAAATTTGGAGCTGGCTACTGCTCAACAACATCACATTAACATCGGAGTATGTCCCAGGAAAAGACAACGTCATAGCAGACGCTCTCAGCAGACAGAGGTCAATGTCCCACGAATGGGAACTGAACCAGCAAGTTCTAGACAACATCTTCTCGGCATGGGGAACACCTCAAATAGACCTCTTTGCCACCAAGGAGAACAAAAAATGCCAAAGCTTCGCAAGTTGGCATCCCCAACAGGGGTCATTAGGAAATGCATTTTCCATCGCATGGCGCAACGTGTTTGCGTACGCGTTTCCGCCATTTCCCCTGATCAGCAGAGTCATCCGGAAGATGAAAATGGAGCATTGCACATTGATTCTCATGGCCCCATACTGGCCGAGACAACATTGGTTCGCGGACCTCCGACGCCTCTCAGTCCGTCCATCAATCCAACTGCCTCAACATCCTTCTCTACTCTCGATGTCCAAAGGCCAGATACTCCACCCGAATCTGACATCTCTCAGATTATCGGCTTGGCTCCTGAGTACCGAGAATTCTGTCACCTAAGCATCCCGCAGGAGTGCAAAGAAGTCCTAGCTAAAGCAAGAGCAGTTAGCACGAACAAAACTTATTCCTTGAAATGGAAGCGCTTTTGTATTTGGTGTAAAGACAACAATATACACCCTTTTAGAATCACTCCAGAGCAGATACTGCCTTATCTCCTGCATCTGGCCCAAACAGGTCTGGCGCATGCTTCCATCAGGGTACACCTGGCAGCAATCTCTCGCTTCACCAGGTCTTCAAAAGGCCCTTCACTATGGTCCAACAGACTGATAAAACAGTTCCTTAAAGGGCTTTACAGATCTTTCCCTAGACCAAGACGAATACCACCAACGTGGCATCTGAATATTGTACTCAATCAGTTAATGAAACATCCATTTGAACCTATCCATAGGGCTGAACTCAAATACGTTTCCTGGAAAACTGCACTTCTTTTAGCTCTAACATCAGCCAGAAGAGTCAGTGAGTTGCAAGCTCTTTCGATACAGGATCCTTTCTTGCAATTTAGAGAAGACAGAGTCATCTTAAGAACCAACCCACGTTTCATTCCTAAAGTCCCCTCGGACTTCCATCTCAATGAACCGCTTGTGCTTCGCTCATTCTTCCCGAACCCAGGCACAGTGGCGGAAAGATCTCTTCACTCTTTGGACATTAAGAGATGTCTAAAATTTTACCTGGACAAAACGAAAGCTTTCAGAAAGACCAAACAACTTTTCGTTGCCTTCAGCAGGCCGAGAAAAGGCATGCCACTCTCCAAACAATCCATTTCCAGATGGATATCGGCAACAATTGCATTTTGTCATGACAAAGCCGGACGTCCATTACATTCCTCAGTCCGAGCACATTCCACGAGAGCTGTGTCCACATCGGCAGCACTATTCGCTGGTGTACCGATTCTGGATATCTGCAGAGCGGCCACCTGGAAATCGCCGCACACCTTTACCAGACACTACTGCCTGGACACGGAACTGATGCAGGATGCAGCTGTGGGCCAAGCTGTACTTCGCCATCTCTTCCAGTAAGATGAGCCTTCCTACTTCCCACCGTCCTGCAATGGTATGCACATTTATTTACTTTACTCTCTATATTACTGATGGTATCTAGTCACATGATATGTATTATCTCAGACTGTTATATTCCATCGCATATGTGCATAATGTATTGCTTGCTATTCTGATTCAGGCATGTGAATCTATGAAAGACACCCATAATACTGGATAAGAAATGCGTTACTTACCTGTAACAGCAGTTATCCAGTATTGGTGTCTTTCATAGATTCACATGCAACCCTCCCACCTCCCCAGGAAGGACTCATCTCTCACTACAGAGCATATCTTACGTCTACCTAGCTTGGTGCGTACGAAAATCTGAGAGACTGAGGCTCCTGGCAGGAAGGTTCTAGAGGGAGGTGGTAGCTGATTGGCTACCTTTGGAAATTTGGTCCTTTTCACAAAAGGACATAGATAGGCTACTAAGGCAAGGCCCTTAGGCCTATTTTTCTCTATGTATGTCTATAGGACATTACTTTTCTATTACCGGGGCTCCCATCTCGACGACGGGGAATGATTCAGGCATGTGAATCTATGAAAGACACCAATACTGGATAACTGCTGTTACAGGTAAGTAACGCATTTCTTAATCGCATAGCCCAAAACCCACCAGAATCCCTGGGCTTCTGCCTCTACCTCATTGATAATTAAAGAAAAGAGGATGCCAATGGTATTTTCTTAAGGAAGCTTATTTATCAAGACAAATACTACTAATTCACATCATAAATTGTATAGTATCTATCTATCATCAAATAGAACGTTCATCTAATGGCTATTACCAACAACTTAAAAGAAAGGAAAAACACAACAAAAAATATGATTTGTAATTTTCTTTTAGAGATCCTTTTTCATTTCATACATCATAAGTACAAATCAGCAAATCACGTAATATTTAATCTTGTGTGAAAGTACTTTTCAAAATCCAAAAGGCAACATGTCTTATTCAAGATCCACGAGGTAAAATATCTTATTGTTGTGGACCCTTAATCCAAGGGTTGTGTAAGAAGCCCAATAGTTTATATACAAGGAAAATACTGGCAATGTCTTTTCTTGGCCTTATTTCCTTTTCGAACACCAAAGTAACAAGGAGCATAAGAAGCAAAAACAATGTCTTTGTAGCTTCTAATCACAATAATGCTCCTGGGAATTATATCCAAGCAATATCCAAATCAAAAAAGGTGTCGAAATTAGTGATAACTGTCGACGCGTTTCGGCCTGTAAAACAGTTTCAGGCCTCATCAGGACAAAGGGCAACAAAAATCATACAAGTGATCCTAAAACAAAATTTAACAATATCATTAGTTACATCCTTCTAAAGTTTAAAAAAAGAGAGACCGTCTGTTTCACGGACACAGGCACCCAAGGGGGCCACTCCCACTAAAAGAAGAAGAAAAGGTTCCTCAAGGTTCTGGTATCATGAACAATTTACACACCGAAAAGAGAAAAAGGTGATTAGAAAAAACCAAACACCATAAATTTCTACTCTCATTTACACACATTCAGTGAAAAAGCTCTTTCATCACCGTACTTACACCACCAGTGTAATGTTACACATGCGAATAAAACTGTACTAGCCATGTAGCCTTCACCTACCAAATAATAGTTTTACAAATATTAAAGCCGATTTCAGCTAGGGTGGTCAGGGGCTGCAGATGTAATAACGGGATTCAATGGCTAAAGGCAGGAAGAAATCCCTTTAATGTGCACGCCTGTGCTTATCCGAATTTCCTTTGACTCTCCATCAATGTAATCCAATAACCTAAATCACCAGATGTAAAAGGTAATATCATGAAATGCCCAAAACAGCTACAATAAGTTCATGCAGCAATCAATCTGCCAAACTAGTCATAAGAAAATCTGCTTGCACAAGCGGGCCCACTACAAAGGGGAATAAAGACTAACTCGTATATCCCCGAGGCTCACAAGTGCCTCCATAGTAAAACTTGCACCAGAGTACAATTAACATAATAGCGTAACTACATTCAAAAGTATGCCTTGCTCACTACTTATAAGAGTTTACAAAGGTTACCTGCGTCCGCAAAATGATTTGACCAACACCGATACTCCAAAACGAGTCTTCTAATACTCGGCGCTTATCCCAGCTTACGGAAGATAGATGCCGGACTAAGACCATTCAAAGCGGAAGTCAGCCTTACTGGATTCCATTAACCGGAAGCATCGAAACCAGAAGAAATCGAAAACTGACTATAATTCAACCTGTATGACTCAACTAACATGGCCGCCATTCAATTGCGCTCGCAACCCATTCATACCGATTTTTCTTCGTATCTTAAACCAAACTAATTCTAACTAAACAAGCGGAAAAAAGGTTTTAATTTAAAAAGAAAAAATTTGAAAAAATTATTTTTAAATTACAGAGCAAAGTAAAGAGTTTAACCCATTACCTCGTGTGATACCAAGCCCCTTTTCCATTCTAAAATCATTTGTTATATGCATAATTTAACAGCAATACATCTATAAACATTTTTGAATGAAATACAAATACACAAAAACACACTCCATACTGGTACATTTCATGATTGACATAAAATTATAAGTCTGTATAGAGGCCTGAACCAGCTACACCCTTCAGCAGATAAGGGACCATATCTCGTCCCTGTCATTAAGTCCAGTTTTGGAAGTCTGATATTTTTCAATTAGTCTCGCTTCCAATTGATTTAGTTTGGTCTCAGTATCTACTGTGTTTTTATTAGATACCACGCATAATACTGTCCAGTATATGTCGTTGAATGAGTGATTGTATCTCTGATAATGGCTGACCAAAGGAGCCCCTATGGTCCGGCACTTGATTCGAGATCTGTGTTGGAGCACCCTAATTTTCATAGTCTGGGTCGTCTGTCCAATATAGACTCGATTACATGGACACTTGATACAATATACCAGATTTTTCGAGTTACAATTGGAGAATGATCTTTGGGTGTGCAAATTTCCATTAATGTCAACTTCTTTTGAGTCCTTCGTCATTTCACATGCCACACAATTGTGGCATCTGAAATGGCCCACCAACGGGGGTAATCCCAATAAATCCCTCGTAGTTTTGGGTCCCTGTTTTGACACATTGGTTTTGGCTCTTACAAGTTGGTTACGAATATTGCAACCCTTTTTAAAGGCGAATAGTTGTTTCGGAATGTCTATTTCACCCAACAATTTCCAGTTATTAAGGATCAGTTTTTTTACCTTATTTGCTCTAGGACCATAAGTTAATACACAAGTCAACGGTGTGTTGCTTGTGTCTTTCTCTTTGGGTACCAACAGAGTCTCTCTCGGCGTGTACCATGCACTTTTGAGTGCCACCTTAATTAATCTTTTAGGGTACCCTCGCGAAGTCAGTTTTTCTTTAACCACTTCGACGCTAATGACAAAGCCAGCTCGTCATGGGCGTTACCTGCCCTGCGCTCATGACGAGCTGGCTTTGTCACAAACAAGCCATTTGCTCCTCTTTGCGCGCACAGCAGGTAAACGCGGTAGCGCTGAAGCGGTTAAGGAGATTGGCATGTAAAAAGTATTGTTCCTTATTACTACAGTTCCTCCGAATACGGATACCATAAGGTAAATTTTCTTTCAACGACCTGGGCTGGCCACTATTAAAGTGTAGAAGAGTGTTTCGGTCTGTGGGCTTCGTATATAAGCTAACAGCCAGTTTACCATCCTCGTGTTCAATGTACACATCTAAAAAGTTGATTTTAAGGTGGTCACTTGATACCGTGAAGTTAAACTCTTGGGTTCTGTGGTTAAGCCAAGTATGGAATTCGGTCAGTTGTTCAGAATCCCCATTCCATATCATGAAGATATCATCTATATAGCGATACCAAAGACCCACCAGATGTAAAAATGGGTTGGTGTCGCTATATATCCATCTTTGTTCAAATTGCCCCATAACCAAATTGGCAATTTCGGGTGAAAAACTACAACCCATGGCCACCCCTGAGACCTGGAGGTACAACTTGTCTTTGAAGTTGAAAAAGTTGTTTTTTAAACAAATTCAGGCTAATTGAACAATGAATTTAGTCGGCACTTGGTGTGGGCGTGGCCTTGAGTCCAAAACAAATTCACACACACTCAGAGCATCCTCCTGAGGTATATTTGTATACAATGATTCAATATCGAAGGTGGAGAGTAATTGTTTGTTGGGATCAAATTCCAACCCCTCCACCTTCGATATCAAATGCATGGTATCTCTAATATAAGCTGGTATTTCATTTACCAATGGGAACAAAAATATGTCCACATATTGGGCCAATGGTTCCAACAGGGATCCACACGCTGCCACAATGGGTCTCCCTGGTGGATTCGTCAATGGCTTATGAATTTTGGGCAGAACATATATGTTGGGAATTTTGTTCTGCTCACTATTCAGGAATTCAAACTCGCTTTTACATAACCAACCACAGTCCAAACCTTCTTGTGTGATATTACTAATTTGTTCTTTAAGACGTAGGGAGGGGTTTATATCTGACGACCTATAAAACATTTGGTTAGATAGTTGTCTAATAATCTCCTGCTCATACTGAGCAGTATCCCACAACACAATTCCCCTGCCTTTATCTGCAGGCTTTACAGTTATGTCAGAGTTTTGTGATACATTTTTTAATGCAAGCATTTGCAATTTACTGCAATTAGATCTGTAGAAGCATTTTTTACTTTGGAGTAGGTCTAAGTCTCTTAGCACCTGGTTTTCAAAGACTAATATTTCTGGCGGTAGTAAGATGCTATCAGGTATGAATTTGGATTTATTTTTAAGTCCACTTACATTAAGTACTGTGAGACTTTCATTTTCTGGAAAGAATGCTTTCAACCTTATTTTTCTCCGGAAAGCCAAGACTTCCGTTTTAGTATCAATGGGATTTTGTAGTCTAGTAGGGACAAATGTTAAACCCTTATACAAAATAGATATCTCCTGTTCGGACAAAGTATAGTGCGATAGATTATAGATCGGTATTATCTCTCTCTGTGTATTATCCTGTGTCTGAAGTGTTATCGTCTGTAGGTCTTTCTCCTAGCTTGAAACAGTTCCGGTTCCTGAGTCTGATATTGGTCTCCTGGTTGGAAGACCATCTGTGGGGGATATACATCCCCCTGGTAATTGTATCCCCTCCATCTCGGTCCCCCTCTCCATGGTCTGAACCTTCCTCTGTTGAAAAAAAGTCTTGATCTTGGATATTGTTGATAGGATTGATAGCCACTATTTGATCCTTGGCTGGAATCCGATGAAGTGTCTGAAAAGGTTAAGAATTTATTTCTGGACCTACCACGATATTGTAAATTCAGAGAGTTGGGATTGTTTGTGGTGAAAAAATCGTCCTTCAAATAAGGATATATATCTTCTGTCTTGAAGTTCTTTATATCCCTTGCTACCTTAGAGATTTTCAGGTTTCACCTCATTGATAGTCGCGACTGGTGCTGATGTAACAATCGCTACGTCGTCTGCGTAAGCAAAAGTCTTGAACGCCTGTCCATGCACAACAGCGGGGGGGATCCTATTGTTATATTCCAACCTGCGTAGAAGTGGGTTCATATATAAAGTGAATAGAAGAGGCGAGGATGGGCATCCTTGCCTTGTCCCGCGCCTTATCTGCAGCGGGTCAGTGTATCCTTTATTGATTCTTACTCGTGCAGTCGGTCCCTATATAAAGCCTGCATAGCTCCTATAAATTCTTCCCCTATACCACACTAGCTCATAGCCGTCCAGAGGTAGACCCAGGAGACCCTGTCAAATGCCTTCTCTGCATCTAGCAATAAGGCCGTTACAGGATCCCCTAAGGCCTCCACTGCGTCAAATAGTGTGAACATTAGGCAAATGCCTTATGTGCTGTGTGGTTCCCTTTCCTGGTATAAAACCATGCTGCGTGGGCCTAACCAAGCTCTCGATCACCCTGCTTAACCTCATAGCCAATATTTTCGAATAGATTTTCGCATCAGCGTTCATGAGTGTTATAGGTCTGTAGGAGCCTGGTTCTAATGATGGTTTGTCCTTTTTCAAGATAACTACTAGATCGGCACCCCCAAGGAATTTGGAATGGATGTTCCCTCCTGTGCTTGTATCATAGTAGCCTGTATATCCTTGCTTAAATCGCCCTGAAAGACTTTATAAAATTCGGCAGGATCTGGTCCGGGCCTGCCGCCTTACCGGAGGGGAGGTTTTTTAATGCGGTAGCCGTCTCCTCTGAGGTTATAGGGAGGTCGAGCGCTGCCTTATCTTCCTCAGAGAACCGGATGTAAAATATCTTTTAAAGGGTTATGGTCTGATATTATTAGTGAGGCAGGCTGCGGTAAAGTAGGAGTGTTGGAGGCATTTTCCCATTCTAGGGTGGGTGGGTTGGCGCCATCCTGATACAGTTGTGAGGTAGCTGAGTAATCCCAAAGCAGTTTCTTGTTAACCCCTGTGGGGGTTCCAGATACATTAACTCTAATTTTGGACCTTCGTTTCTTCTGCGTGCTCCTCCTGTCAGAAGCACTGATCCCTGTATCCGAACCTTCCCCTGAGCTTACTTCACTTGACAAGAGGGACTCAGAATCTTCGTTGAGGGAAAAAAGTAATCTCCCTCAGGTGAGCCGCTCCCGCCTCTCCCTGAAGCCTCTTGCTGCAGCCCTGGCTTTACACCATCTTCGTACCTAGTCAAACTAGTCACTCCCCCGTGTACTCACTTTTTGATATGGGGTGTTTAGTCCAGCTTCCACGATAAGGAGAGCTCTCTTCATGTCCTTATTACACATGGCTGATGTGTCCTGGGTGCCATTACGATCCGATAACAGTTCCTGGGCTCCATCTCCCCTTCTCCTGCCTGCTAGTCTGCCCAGCCGGAGGAGTTCACGCCGCTGAAGCCGGGCGTTGCCTGGCAACCGCTCTGTTCGCGTCCTCGAGGACGGCGCTGTCTTAGTTTCTCTGTACGTCGACGTCCGGCTGTTCCAGGGGCTGTTCCAGGGGTTTGGCACTAAAAGCTTCCATCACGTTAGGTTGTCTCATCGTCGTGTCTTTGGTTCTACCACCATCTTTCGGGGGTTTCTGTAGCGGAGTGCATCGTGCCTGATTGACTTTAGAAGCCTTGCCGGCTCTAGCATGCACTTCAGCATTCTTCTTGGCTGTTGCGTTCTGAGCTTCCGCGCTGCCCCCGCAGAGCGCTGGGCCGTGCCCGGGAAATCCTTTCTAGGCAACTTCTCGGTGCTAACCCCTGTCTCGCTCTGCTCCTTCACTTGTTTGGGCGCTTGTGGGGGCATCGCAGCTGCTGTTCTCCTTCGTGAGAGAAAACCGGCGATTTTCGCCAGTCCAAACTTGATAACAGAAAGCATTAGATCTTTTGGCGATGCCGACCTGTACTCCGTCCCGCATCCACCCTGCCTTGTACCAATCAGGTAATCCAAGCCGGCGGAGCACAGCATTCTACTTAAAACACCATCCTAGGATCGAGAGGGAGAGGGAAGAATTGCGACTATCCGCTACGATCCAGCTGCGGCCATCTTGCCCCCCTCAAAAAACGTCAAGTTTTCACTTGTGATGTCAAGAACACACTACCAGACTATCAGTAAATCCCAGATGGTATTAGCTCTATTTCATATTATTTCATATATGTTTCTACAGCCTTTACCTCACCAGGCTACTCTGACGGTAACATTTCCACCTCCATAAAATTCCAAGATATTTAGAGCTAAAAAAAAATTGGCGATTCATGGAAATGATTAAGAGGAAATAATGGATGAAAAGCATCTTCATAAACGTCTAGGTCTCATAGATGCTCAAGGGGAGAAAAATGCCCAGAGGCCTCACTCCTGAACTGTTTTCTAGACAAAAACACTCAGCAGATTAAGGTTTTTCCTCAGAGAGCTGTGCTGTCTCTTCAACTTTCCCAAGCTCCATCCGATCATGAATTTCCCCCATCTGACTTTGTAGCTTTCAAAGAAATCCCTAACAAAGCAGATAGAAAGCTCAATGAGTTCACAATACCCATAGTGCAGATGTCATCAAAATCATGTACACAAAGCAACAATCAAGTCCTATGATATGATTAGTTCCTTATCTCAACTAAGCAATGAGACAACATTCAAGCTCCTTTTTCAGTCAAACCAATGAAGTCTTTAGAGAAATATGTAAACCTGCTGATTGAAACCCAACATTTCTAAGAAAAGCTGACTTCTTTGTGTTTGTGTCTATGGCTAAATGAGATAGTATGCAAGTGGTTCTAATTCAACTTCCTCCCATAAAAGAAAAGCAGGGTATTCTAAGCGGACATTATCGGAGCATCATATTATGGGATTAACATTTCTCTCCAATACTACCTAAATGCTCATTGTATCTTTATTAACCAAAACTTCGGCGGATCCCAAGTATCTAGTTATTGTCTCATTTTGCGCTTACATTTTCCAACCAAACTTGTGGTAAAACAGGTTAACAAACATACTGGATCCATCCCAATCTGGTGTTTGCACATTTTGTAGCACAGAGGCTGCTCTTTTCTCTACCACATACAACCTTCATACTATCTTGGATAAGAGTGGCTCTGCTGCCCTCATGCTTCTTGACCTCTTGGTGGCTTTTGACAGTGTTGCACCCTATACCTTCTTAGTCTCCTCTAACTCTGGTATCTCACTTTAGGTTTTACATTGGCTTTACACTTTTCTTGCCTTAGGATCTCAAGCTGTCTCTCTTCCTCCATTTTAATGCACAGAGGTCAAGATTTCATGCCATATCCTGCAGGGCTTCTCACAAAACCCTACCCCTTAGTGAGGAGCCCTGATGGACACCGCATGAAATAATGGCCTCTGGATAGAAAAGGAGAAAGATGCATATCTAGGTCCGCCCTCTTGTTGTGGACAATACTCAAATTACCATACACAGGGCAAATTTTCCTCATCTGTCATCCATTGCCTCCTGGAGGAAGACCAACTGTCTGAAACATAACTTTCACAAGTTTGGCCCTCCACTTAGTAGTCAGCTGTACTAGGCCGCAAACCTTGCCTATTTACTACTGCCAGGAACTTGGAGTTTTGATAGATCAAGATATCCTTAAGTCAATCCAAGTTACCCATGGTGCCGCTGGGTGCTTTCTCCATCTGGTCAGAAATTTGTGGTTCAAGGACTGATGACTTATTGCATACACTTAGATACTACAGTCTGTCTTGGCATAGCAAATCACCTGATGCATTAAATACAGGTAATCTGAATTATGCAACTAGGCTAATTCTTTACCTTCCTAATCGTTCCCGCATTTCTAAACAGCATAGGGATCTGCACCAGCTCCTTGTGCGCAATGAAACGGAAAACCGATACAATGACATCTTCAGCATATGGTTTGGCTCATGGATTATTAGAGGAACACACACTTTGGTAAATATGCCTTACTGGAGAAGACTGGACCAATAACTGCCTTCAATGCAGAAACAATCATGGCAGTGCCAGAAACCCATCATATGGCAAAGGGAACTGCAAGCAGGAACAAGCAATGACTTCAAACTGCCACCAAAGTCTAGAACCCCATTGGGAGGCTGAATCTCCATTTATCTCGCTGTATGACAGAGAATTGCAAGAGGCTCTAAATGTTATGGCGAGTGAATACTAATTCATGTTTTGAGGACCCCTCCCATTATTGTACGGAAGGGATCGAACCCCCCATTTGTTCAACATGCAGTTCAAGTTGTGGAGATCCTGTTGAGAAAACAAATGATAAAGCATGTTCTAAAGCACAAATGGAGCAAGGACGTTGACTCTTCTATTTTTCATTTGAAAGGAAACTCCTAAAGCGCAATTTTTCCTAGACCAATTAGCCCTGCCCTAGAATCTATATTTCTCAAGCATTAGGGACAGCCTGCTATGGAGTTGAATTGTGGGGACACTTTGGTTTTCTGCCACAGCTGTGAGGGCCCCCTTTAAGTACACCTTTGCTCCAACTTAGGTTGGACCTTGGGTTGAGACCTCTCTGATAAAGTGGGCCTACGTCCCCTACTTTATTGGTGGAGAATATGGTTCATCCCAGAGCTTATTTACTATCGCAGAGGTCTGGAGGAAGTCTTGCCTATTTCTGGTTCTCTATATATTCCTTGGCTATGGTGCTTTCAGGCCACTCTATTGAAGGTAGGGCTTGTAAGCCTGTTGTGTTTCACTGGTCCACCAAGGGCAGTCTCCAAAAAATGCTCAAACTCCTGTTCTGGTGCAACAGAGATACTTTGCTACATACCCTTTGGAATCGCGGCTCTTTGACAGAGACTTTTCTCACTGTTACGGACTCATTCTGGAGAGAGGTTCTCCTGAATGAGATGCACCCGCCACTGACTAGGCGACTGTATTTACAGTTCTGGTATGGAACCTTGCCTCTTCGCTCGTTTACACCTAAGTGGGCTTATCCCATGAAGGCACACGATGTACAGTGCTTAATGTGTGTCGTCCCAAAAGAAATGGTTCAACATGTCCTGTTTTTCGTTCCTGTATACTAATTGCAGGAAAAGTTAGATTATCCCATTGAGCCGAACCCTGGGGGTCAGAGAACACACAGAGGCATCGAAGATGCTTAAATCTGATACTAATCATCTAATTGGCTTTGGCTTAAGCAGATTCCTGATGGGAATGTGGAGACTGAGGCAAATGGCATGAATGGGCATGGTGGAAAAGGGTTTATAAGATATTGTATGTAGTCCATCGATCTGCAATAAAATGTGACAGAGCTGTATGAAACTGGTAAACTCTGTGATTAGTGATATCTTTGTGGTAGTCCCTCGAGAGGGATAGTCAGGGACTGTGCATTATGCACAGGTCACTTTACGAAGCAATAGGGATCTAAAACCACACTCATGACTTCTTACAAATGAGGATGGTTTAAACTAATATACCCCTGAGGTAAATAAACGTAATGGGAGTGGACCTGTTTACAGCGTTCCTTTTACTAGTTAAGCTGTTATAAAGTGTTTTGGAATATTGTATTCATTTATATGGATCAGGGGGGCAAGAACTGTGATTAGTTTATTCCTCATTTATAATATATGTTTTATTGAAATTGGCTTTATTCTTTCATTCTGAAATTTGTTTTGTTTTTTGCTTTTTATTGTTTTGAATGTATCGTAGAGTTCAAGAAGATAAAACAAATAAGTCAAACGAATTTGGTACTATACCACATTTGTCCTCACTTTCAATGAAATGCATGGCTGTGCTCTTTAGACCACCATTTAAAAAAACAAAAAAGTTATTGTGTCTTTCAGTGGTATAGTAGCATTAGAAGTTCTAGCCATATGCATCAAAGTACATTACATGGGAATTACAGTTGTAGTCAAGAGGCATATCATGTTATTCTGATTTATGCATTAAACATCAGGTAGTGACAGGTAATGACCCTACAAGATTTAAGCTACCCCTGTGATAAGTGCTGCATTGTTTTATCTCACCTGTGAGATAAACTTAAACTATTTACTTGGGGGGCAAACACTGGGAGGTGTGAGAAGGAAGAAGGGTGCGGTGTGTTCTGGTACTGTGATGGCATTAGGAACTGCAGGTCCAGGCGCAAAAAAGTGCAGTATGGTACCCCAGTGTGCTAGACCGTGTTGGGAGAAAATATGGGCTTGAGAAGAGAAGCCCTAGTTGGGGAGATTGGTGGATTCCGCAGACAAGAGTGCAAACTAGATACCATGGATGGGCCCTACGGCTGCGGGGAGGCAGAATCTTCTCTTTATACCACTATATTTCCTACCGACATCACCAATTCTTCACAAACCCCATGCTTACTATGTTTCAAAGTTGGTAACTTCCAATAAAGAGTCCTTCTCTTAGGTCTCAAGTCAGGTCCTTATCAAAGTGCATGACCATGCTAGCAGCTTTCTTTCAACTAAAGTTGCTTTTGATCTATCCAGAATCCAGGCTCCTGAAAGTTTTTTTTCTGTCAAAAGCTTCTGGCCACTTCCAGGTAACAGGCCTTCATGGTGCAGGTCTCTGAATTATTGTAGACAATCTTTGGTACTGAAACAGTGTATCAAACACATTAACACCTGGTGGGGACAATATCCACTCATTGCTCAACCATTAGATGTAACTACCAGGAATAATTAATGTAAAGAATCAGAGAGCATTCCTAGTAATCACCCACTTAAAACAGGCACAATCAACCAGGCATATTTACCCTTTTGCTAGTGAAAGTCGTACCTTTCCTCACCCATTGTAAAGTTCACAACCTCCACGTCCATGCCCCTGAAACACTAAAGGCTTAAAAATAAATATCAAGAGGTGCTTGCCCCTGCTGATCTAACCTTTCTGGGCACTCCGTGACTCCATTCATTTTGGCAGGTCTCCCGAGCACCTGATGAGCACCGTAGGATGTGGCCTGATCAGTCAGTCCTTTTCCAGGAAGGGGAAGTTTTCGCACTGGGCCTGGCACAACCACTGGGCTATCAAGAGTCTGTCACGGTATTAGTTGTCATGTCTTGAAGTTGTCTCTTCCACCTCCCATCAGCATGTAATTCAAGGCCGACAGGTGAGATTCACCCAATCCTCAGGATACTTTCTTTAAGCTTTAAGCATTAAATAGCAGACTAGTCAGACTCCACCTCGTCAGTCAGTCATTTTTTTTGTTGTCATATATTTAATGAAAAGCATTTATCAATTCGTATCCAACGATACAACCTATCAATTCTTGTTAGAGGAAAATCAATAAAAGGAAGCAGTAGTAAATTGCAATGCAGTGGGGTAGGATTTTCTCGTCTCCCAGAAATAGCATGATAAAAAGAAGAATAAAATCAGAAGAGGAAAAGGAGAAGCATTGTAAGGTTCAGCAAAAAACGATCAGATAGGATAAAATAAAGTAGGCTAGGATGGAGTGGTATACAAAAATATGAACGGCCAGAAGGTCTTCTCGGTTCCAAATCACCATTGGCTTCGAGACACAGTTTAGTTCAGTTCCTATTAAGTCTGCATAAAACACATTCTAGGTGCTGGTAACCCAAAGGAGGAGGAAAAAGGGAAAGGAACTGAAGCAGCGTCCTTTACATTGCATGTAGGAGCACAGAACAGCACTTACATTCCTCTTGTTTGACATCACAGAAGAATGATCCCTGGCTGAAACTTAGGATGAGGAGCATTCTAACAAGTGTAAAAAAGTAGGTCAACACAGGGGGGACAGGAGTGAGAGGTTAGGTTAGCAATTAGTGTGCCGTGTTCAGTATGCATCAGATCTTGCTCATTAGGAGAATGGGGTTGGAACCGGCTAAGGGTTCTGATATTTGTGTGTATATCTCCGTGTTGTCTTGCACGCTGTTGCAGCGCTCTACAGGGTCGTAGAATTCACATGTTTGTAACGGTAGATACAAATACTGTACATACTCCTGCCATCTATTGTTGGTCTCAGATGTGTGCAACTTGTTTTTCTTTGAAGAAATCATTTGTGTGATGACATATGGTGACTCCTCCAATGACTGGTAATGCACATGAGCATCAGCTAAATTGTTAGATTGTTTTCTTTCCGCTGTCGGGTTAGTACATGTCATTGCTCCGGGTCAGCGCCTTCTGGTGTTTTTCGTCTGACTCCGGTCTATCCTCTTCCTTTGGCACGTAAACTGTACATCAATGGTCAGTTGCTGCGAGGTCCTTCGGTCTAGTCTACCAGGTTTACACTGGACACCCCTTGTGGGCCTGTACTTAGTCTTCAGTCTCTTAGTTCCTCTTCAGCGATGATTACTCTGATGGAAAGGACTCCGTTTCAAAACTGCCCTCCATGTCACTCCAAGTATCCTTGGACCGACCACCACCAGGTATGCAACCTCCTATTTTTTCGACAGAGCACAACAAAGCTGCCTATTCTGCCTGTCTCGCTTTCCATTTCAAAAGATCTTCAGGTATTTGCACAATAGCCGACTCGCTCGATGCAGAATGGAGCAGCAGCAGGAAGTTGACGCCCCAGAACTTTACGGGGAACTAGCACAGAGGACGAGCCAGAGGCCATCCCCTCCGGTAACCAGACCCTCCTGTTCAGTCCTGAACCCAGGTCCGACTCAGAGTCAAAGAAAGAGTAGCAGCAGAATCTGGAGGCATGTCAGGAAGTCTAGTCTATTATCTTGAGTACCTCCTTCCTTTCACTGGTTGCACAATGACAGTGCACACAGGCTGAGTACTGCCACTTGGGGGAGGTGGAGTGTGATGGGCATTGGGCCTAGAAGTCCAACCACATGCTTCTGGTCTGGCACTGCCTGCAGGCCATGGTCAGCAGCGTCAGAAGACCTTAGAGCTGTAACCGAATCATGCCTTGGCTCCTAAATTTCCATCCCAACCACGAGCCTCTTTGGTGCTGACAGCTCCTTCGACCCCAGAACACAACTTGGCACCATCAGACCAAAAGACTTCCTCAACTTTGAGTCATCCAGCCCACAACACCCTGTCATCTGCAGGTCTGAGAATCTGGAGCAGCCCACCCTGCAGTGCCTCCAGGAAGAGCTCAACAGAAGACTTTTAACCTCCTAAAGTGCAGGACACTCTTCCCAGGAAAAGAAAGTTGACTTTTGAGGAGGATCTTGCATTGGAGCCCATCCCTCCTCCTAAGCAAAAGAAACCCCAGGACAGGTGCACTAGCCTATTACCCTGTCATCTGCAGGTCTGAGAATCTGGAGCAGCCCACCCTGCAGTGCCTCCAGGAAGAGCTCAACAGAAGACTCTTAACCTCCTAAAGTGCAGGACACTCTTCCCAGGAAAAGAAAGTTGACTTTTGAGGAGGATCTTGCATTGGAGCCCATCCCTCCTCCTAAGCAAAAGAAACCCCAGGACAGGTGCACTAGCCTATTACCACTTTAATTCCTGCTCCTACTCCTCCTCCTTCTCCCCCTCCCCTCCGCCACCTCCATAATAAAGGTCTCCTCTGCCTCCTTCATCAGAGGGTTCTTCACACATGTTATGTTAATGGTATTTGTAATGCGCTCAGCCGCTCCAGCGAAGGAGCGTCCCGGCGCCCGACAAGGTAGCCACACAACATAACCAAGGAGCAGATTTATTTAAAAATTCGAGTTTTTAACAGGGCTAAGGAAACAGGAGAGTCTTAACGGCCTTGCGAAAAGAAAGCAGGTCGGCAAGGGTCCGAATTTCGCGAGGCAATGCGTTCCACAGAGCTACTGCCCGCACCTTGAAGGAACGTCCCCCAGCTCGACTACAATTGAAGCGTGGAGCTGCTGCCAATTCGTGATCCGAGGAGCGAAGGGAACGGCCTGGGATATATGGGCGCAGAAGATTCTGCAATATGGGAGCAGACGGGCCTTTTAGGATTTTAAAAGCCAAACCAGGCACCTTAAAATGAATCCGCTGCCTGATCGGCAGCCAGTGGAGAGCACGCAGGGTGCGAGAGACCGAGCAGAACCTAGGGAGGCCTACAACTGCTCTGGCTGCTGCGTTTTCCACTCGCTGGAGACGAGTCAGCTCGGCCTGATTTAGCCCTATAAAGAGGGAGCTGGCATAGTCTAGCCGAGCCAGTATCGTCGCCTGAACCACAAGTTGGCGGGTTGCGGCATCAAAATATTTGAGTGCAGGTCTCAGATTACGCAGAATGCCAAAGCAGGAGGCTGCCGTCCTTTTGGTATTACCAACAAAGCTGAGTGAGGGGTCCAACCACAACCCCAGATTTTTGATCTCCGAAACCGGGGTGGGACCCAACTCAGAAGGCCACCAGGTATCTCCCCAGAGATCCGTCCGCTTGCCGAAGACCATCACCTCTGTTTTATTGGCGTTCAGTTGGAGACAGTTGGACGTCATCCAACTGGCCACCGCCCGAAGTCCGTCCCTGAATCGGGGGGCCTCCACCTCGGGGTCCCCGCTGATCATGACCGCTAGCTGGGTGTCATCTGCGTATGACACCATAGTCAAACCGCAGAGCTTCATAACCTCAGCCAGCGGCCTCACGTAGAGATTGAACGTGGGACTCAGCGAGGAACCCTGCGGGACCCCAAACGACAGGGGATGGAATTTGGACTGGTAGGGCGGGGCAGCCACACAGAAGGACCGATCCGCTAGGAACGAACGGAACCACTGAAGTGCAGTACCAGTCACACCTGCCTCCTCAAGGCGCTGCAGGAGGATGTCATGCGAGACAGTGTCAAAGGCGGCGCTCAGATCTAACAAAACAAGCGCCGCCGTTTGACCTGCATCAAGCACTGCCCTCAAATGCTCGACCATAAACAGGAGGGCTGTCTCCGTACTGTGGCCAGCTCGGAAACCGTTCTGCGTATCATCCAGAACGTTGGTGCGCGACAGATGGTCAGTGAGGGCGATGTTAACATGCCTCTCCGCGAGTTTGGCTGGCCACGGGAGAAGTGAGATGGGACGATAGTTCTCCGATTTACTGGGGTCGAGAGATGGCTTCTTTAAAATGGGCATTACTACTGCCTGCTTCCACTTCGAAGGCACCCGGCCAGATGTAAGCGAGATATTAATCAAATCGCGGACCGGGTGAGAGAGTGTCGAGTCTCTAAACATTACTGGCTTGAGTGGGTCTGCCGGCGACCCAGATTTGACTCGAAGAGCCAAAATCTTGAAAGTCTCCGGAGTAAGACAGGGGAAAGAATCTAGCACCACCTGTCCAGGCACAGTATGCGGCCCGACACCGACCTGCACCGCGGCAGGGAAGGCTCTGTAGATGGAATGAACCTTCTCCAGAAAAAAGGCCGCCAGCATTTCACAATGGGCATTAGAGCTGATGGTAACAGCAGTGGGCTTTTTTGCCACAAGGTCCTTAAGAGCCTTAAAGATGGTTTTGACCGGATTCGAGCTGTTGCGAAATTCCAGAGCATAAAAAGCGGCCCGGGCTCTGCAGACAGCTCGATGATAAACCTTGACAGTGGCCATATAGAAAGTTTTTTTGCTCTGATCGTACGCTCTTCGCCAGTCTCTCTCTGCACGTCTGCAGGAGCTTTTCAGTGCGCGCAGAGTACCATTATACCAGGGGCTGGGATCACGAGGACCGCACTTACTCGTTATAATCGGGATAAGGGAGTCAAGGGCCCTGGTTACCCATTCGCAGAAATGGTCATAACCAGATTCCACATCCTCCACTAGGCCCAATGGATCTTCCATAAGGAGGCGGTAAAAGTCTTCCAACTTGTTATGGGGGCCAGCAGCGTACAAGACTCCCTACAATACTGGACCTAGAGATGACCTGTGGAATGACTACACTGTTGATCCCCCAAGGGGCACAAATGCAGATTTCTGCACCATAAAATCCTCCCCTCCATATGACACAACCTCTTACCAAAAGGTTATCCATAGAGATACCACTTTCCATATAGTCAACCAACACACCGTGCAAGAAGTCTTTGACTTCTTGATCAAGACACTTTCCACTGCTCAATGTACCGTGCAGGTTCTTCCCATGCTGAAGGGCATGCTCAAAACTGCACCTGACACTTTTAGGCAGCCCAGGAAGGGAAGAGTAGTTACACTGAGGATAGATAAAAAATACAAACCTTCACCCACTGACCCGCACTACATTTAGGGAAAACTTCCACCAAACATATTGGTGGTCCACACTGAGCACAAGCGGGCAAATGCCCATGAACTGGCGATGATTCTCCACAAGATAAAGAGATTAAGAAAATTGATGTTGCAGCAAAGTGGGTCACTGTGCAATTGACCACTCAGTGGAGGATCGCTAACTGAATTGGCTTAATCTCTCGTTATGATCGGGCCCACTGGGAGGAGATTGAGGAACTTCTCCAGCACTTCCCAGAGCAATATAGACAACATGGCCACAAGCTTGTCTTGGAGAGCAAAATAATTTAAAACTCCACTAGCAGGTGCCTCCTCAACTCAGCTGAACCTACAGCATTAACACAAATGCCCTCATCAGGCGTCACACTGGGCTGCATGTCTCTGGCTTAAAGTCAGAAGTTCAACAGTATCTGCTAAGCCTGCCGTTCGACTGAGAACACCTCTTCGGACTGCAGGTGAATCCAATGCTGGAAAAGATCAAGAATGACACTGATATGCTCAAAACTATGGATGCTCTCCAGGCACCTTTCCCCGAAGTTCCTTTTGGAGGACCCAATTCAGAGAAGGTGGTAAGGCCATCTCTTCCGATACACCCACTGCTTACCAAAGGCAGCAGCACCAGCCTACACATGGCTACTCCCGGGGGAGAGAAATACAGAGGCAGCCCAAGAGCAGGGTTAGAGGAGTTGTGACTAAGGGAGTTGCCCAGCAAAACAGTGAATTCTATCTCTTCCCCAAATCGGACTACACCTGTCAGAAAAATACTTCAGGGGTGGCTTCTACTATGGGAAGAAATACCTCTGACTAATGGGTCCTAGGGTGACTGTTAAGAGTTCACTGCACCCACATCAAACATCCCTGCCTCACAAACACACCCTCTCCCCAGAAAATCAGTGCCTCCTTCAGGAGAAGTGATTGAGTGCCACAACACCAGCATTGCAAAGGGATTCAGCCCTTCTCTCCAAGTGTTACAAATCAGTCCTCAGGATCGGTTTGTTGATAGGTAAGCCCACCTCTAAATCCAGCCAATGTTTGAATAGCCGTAATGGCACAGAGCGTTGACTGGATTAAGTGAGGGGATAAAAGAAAAGAACGGGAAGGAAAGGAGGGGACAGCAGGGAGGGAGATCTGAAAGACACAACCAGAATACACACATAAGACTAGTTGCTATGTTGGAAACATGATGCAGCTCTAAACAATACTATAACAAGCTATACCTGAAAAAAGAAGAATAATGCCTTGTAGATGTGTAGAGGCCACATAGGGGTTTGGTACGGTGTAACTAAAGAAGGTACAAAATACAAAGCATATGAGAGATCCCAGGGAAGGGAATTCTGGCTTTCACATATCAATCCAACCATATATGACATAGGACATACCTAATAAGTGACTCCACTAAACCTCACAGGGGAAGAGTGTAGACCACACCTCCAGAACCCCTGTTAATAGAAGAGCCAATATACAGTTAACACCTTAATCCAATTAAATCAAACAGTGTTTCTCCACACATTATGTTCCCCCACAAGGCTCCACAGGAACTCCTGAAGTTCAATACACCAGCTAATAATTCTTAGTTGGTTAACTGACTTAATCCAATTCCTCAAGGCAAAATAAACAGAACTGGGACATATGCTATCCAATGTCTGATAGCACACACAAAACCACCACCGTTGGCCGACAATACCAACCGAGCCAAATCCAAAGTTACTTAAAGCACAGCTCCTGACACACGATAGCCCAGTATCGCATTCTAGAGAAGCTAAACAGGAACACCAGTCGAGAGTAGCGTACGGCTAAGAAGCCCCGTGGTGCCAGGCACCCTTACCGCACCAGAACGAAGAATCCACCTCTGAGACGTATCCGGACAGGAATTCCCGACACCGATCCCCCGGCTGCCATTCTTTTAAACGAGATCCTCGCGGGAATGCAGCGGGTCGCGGAGGATCATGGGAACAGTAGTTTTTTCCCCCGAGCATGCCGGGATATGTAGTTCGCGAACATGACACCAAGAGAGACAGGACCCTCATGGCCTATACTCTACCTCAGGCCGCTAAACAAGTATATCCTGTCCGAGTACTTCAATATGGTCACGATACAAGTCGTCATTCCTCTGCTACAACTAAACGACTTCATGACCCCTCTCGATCTGACCGCACGTCCCAATTCACCCTTCTCCCCATGGCTACCTGCGGTTTGTGGTAAGTGGTCAGCTAAGCAAGACTACAACACCTAGAATCTAATAGTGGATCACATGAAAGATCAGAACTGTAAACCGTGTTAGTAATGACCTGGAGGGAGGTCATCCTACTTCTTAATCATGTGCAATATATTTGTAAGAAGCCTTTCACCGAGCCTGCCATTGCAAAATCATTGTACAACAATTACTGAACTCCGAAAGACAGTCAAGGCTCCCTCAGGCTGTGGTGGTAGTGACAGCTTCCTGAAAAATAGCAAAGGGACATACTTCCACATTGATAAGGTGGTCAGGTTTGTTGAGACGTCATCTTTCCTTAAGACTTTCAAACACCATATCATCATGGCCAGCTACAGGTTCCATCTCTGGCACAAGTCCAACCACTATACCTGCTTAATCTGATATAGGCTTCTAGCGCTGCAGATTCCTTACCTTAAAATATTCTCCAAGAGTCAGGCTGGATCCGAAAAACCTTGAGCATTACCTCTACAAGCCGGTAGGTGGCATCGATCTGCTCCGTGCGCTGCCCATATAGGCATCTCCCCAGCACGTTGACATCAGTTATTTTCTTTCTGTGCTGTCTGCTCAGATCCAGAAAAACTACCTCTGTCATTTTTTACTACCTTTTTGAGCTTTACTCTTCCAGTGTGCCTTTAGGGATATTCCCTGAGAAACCTGTGGGTTTGAAACCCTGTGAAGCCTGTCACAGGCAGATGGCTGTGACAGACCCCCCACTTGGTTTGCTTTTGTTGCCTGGAGCCAGATGACTCCTTCAAGGCCTGCCCTCACTGCAGTGCGGTGAACCTCAAGGCGGTCCATGAGCGCATGTTGAAGCTCCTGGTTGTTCAGCACAGGGCAAGTCCTTACCGCTCCAGATATAGGGCGCGTGGCAGGGCCCGGTCCACTCTGTCGTTCCTGTTGTTTGTCATTGAAGTCAAAGTCTTTATCGGGTAAGTCCAACAAGAAGACCACCAAGAAGTCAAACCACTCTTCGACTTCACTGCACTGGTCAAAGTCATCCGACGAGGTGCAGGAAGGACACCCCCATATCTTGGTCTTGCTCCCACTCTTCCCCCACGAAGCCTGCACCTGGGTCCCCTGTGTGCCTTCCAGAATTTCCCAGAGCCGAAGTGACCTCTACCCAAGAGAAAGAATTAAGAGGCCATGGATCTCGTTTATGGGTATCCAAACCCCTCTGGAGCACCTTTGGGACCCTTGGGTTAGGAAGGTGCCAGACTGAATTTCCACCTGCGAGTTCGTCCTCCATGCCAGCAGGGCTCTTTGGATCCATTACCAGATCCAGACTGACTACGGTTGAGAATCCACAACCTTCACCAGAGTCCCATGGCGTAGTTTCCGGTGCCACTGATGCCCCTCGACGGTGCCAATCCATCGTCCCCGACTGTTGCAGTCTGACGTCGACACTGGTGCTGACCAGACCAGGACCCTCTAAGTCTGAGACAGTGCCTCCTTTTTTTTTTTTTTTTTTCAACGGGCCTTGGAGAATAAGTTTGGGGAGAATCCGAGGGTCCTTATGGTTATCTGGACCCCATTGAGGAGTCCTTGGCCGAGGTTAACTGGCTTGAGGAACTGGCTAATGTCTGAGATATGGACACTTCGCCAGACACTGGCCTTGTCTCTCCTCCTCCTGTAATGATGGAGGAATGGGGCTTCATTCAATATGGTGGTTAGGAGGGTGGCTGAGGTGGTGGACCTTACTCTGCCCTCAGTGGTAGTCAATACCAATGTTTAGATGGAGGTGCTTCAGCCCGGGTTTGCCACCAATTGAATTTCTTCTCCCCTTTCATGAAACTTCTGCTTGGGGCCGACAAACACGAGAAGGCGCTGACCCAGACCCAGCTTTCCTCACACAGTACCCCATCCCGGAGAGCTTCATCGTTCAGGCTCCACGTCCAAGGTTAACCCTGGCACATTCCCTTTTACACCACTGGATATGGAATCCAAGAGGCTGGACACTTAGGCAAGGGAGAATTTCTCTTCCACCAGTCTTGCATGGCGGTCAGTGAACACTGCATGCCTCTTGGACCGGGATACCCATACCGTGTGGGATCCCACCTCAAAAGTGCTGCCCATGGTCTGAGGCAGTACGAGCCATCCTGCTGCTATTGCAGATGGCAGGGACGCAGCAAAGTTCACAATATGCTGCGGTCTGGGCACAATTGCCTCGCTGGGCAGAGCGATTGCTTTGTCAGTGACACTCGGCCGCCACGCCTAGCTTATTATTATTATTATTATTATTATTAAAACTTATATAGCGCGCAGCTACCCTGGGGCATCCCGGCGCTTAGGACTTCTGGCTTCTCAAGGGATGTCGCAGTATCCTTTATGGACATGCCTTTCAATGGCACATGCCTGTTTGGTGAAAAGGCAGAGTCCGTGCTCAAGCCCTTTGACAGTAGAGCGACCACTCCATCATTGGGACTCCCTATGGCCCCATGCCAGCCCCATTCTGCCTTCCCTGGCTAAGTTAGAGGGTACCAGCTGTGTCCATTTCCACCCAACTACCATGGTCAGCAGGCTTTCCATTCTTTTTTGAGACACGTACACGGCTCCCACAGGACCCGAAGGCAGAGATTAGCCCAGACCGCACCCTCCTCCACCTAACACACTATGAGGGGACCACTGTGTCTTGTGAAAGAAGGATGGAAGAGACCTCTCAAATAACCTAATCGGGATATTGTGGAATATGTGCTTGGCCTTCATTCCAGGACGGCGAAGTATATGAAAAAAGTCAAGCCAAGAGCTCCACATGCCCTGGTATGACCAATAGGCTGCCTTGGTGGAGTTCTAACCAGGGCAAAAGTTGTGGGTGTTGGAGCCTGTGGCTCACATTGCCATCCAGAACAAACAGACTGGGCCCTACCCTATCCTTGAAAGAAAAGGCGAGGTCACCTATTTGGTGGGCCTTGGCCCATACAGGAAACCCACGAGGGTCATACATATAAACTGCCTGACACCCTATAATGTCAGGGCTGAACTGATCATGCTCTTGGTAACAGATGAGGAACAGAAAGCAAAGAGTGAACCTCTCCCTGACCTCCTCCCTCACAACCCTAAATATTGGTCAGTGGAAGGAGTGGTCTTGTCAGACACCCTTACTGCCCAACTGCAGACTGATTGCAGGCAAGTCCTAAATCAATTTGCTGTGCTCTTCTCCTTGACCCCGGATCAGACTTACTGGTGTAGACATGATATGGACACTGGTGACAGCCTGTCAAAATAACATTTACAAGCAGTCTGACCATGTCAAGGAGAGTATGAAAGCCTGAGTAAGCTGAAATTGGGTGTCATTGATTCCTCAGGGAGCCCCTGGGCCAGCCCTGTTGTGTTAGTCCCCAAGCCTCATTCCCCGAGTGGAAATAGATAAATTAGGTTTTGTGTGAACTATAGGGGCCTCAATGCAGTCACAAAAACGGATGCATATCCAATTCCTAGGGCTGATGAATTAATTGACAGGTTGAGGGCAGTCAAATATGAGTAGTTGTGATCTCACATCAGGGTACTGGCAGATAGGTCGTACCCCTGGAGCAAAAGAGAAATCTGCATTCTTAACCCCAGATGGGCACTTCCAGTTCATTGTGATGCCCTTTGGATTAAAAATGCCCTACCACCTTTCAACGGTTGGTGAATAAAGTCCTTGCTGGGGTGTAATCCTTTAGTGCAGCTTATCTGGACAAGATATTGCTGTCTTTTAACTCCGCCTGGCGGGATCACCTGATCCACCTTGGGAAGGCCCTAAAGGCTCTGCCGAGTGCAAGCCTCACTATCCAGGTAAGCAGGTGCCAGATAGGGCAGGGCACAGTTGTATACTTGGGCCACCTTACGGGTGGAGGCCAAGTTCAACCATTACTGCTCCAAATCCAGACCATTCTGGATTGGGAAGCTCCAACCACCCAGACTTAATTCAGGGCATTCCTTGGCTTGACTGGCTCCATGGGTAAGTTTGTGCAGGGATATGGATCCGTTGTGACCCCGTCACAGAACGGACTTCCAAAAAGGTGCCCTAAAAGGTTAACTGGACCGTGAGCTGTCAAAAGGCTTTTTACACCTTGAATGAAGCAATGCACTCAGCACCCATTCTGAAAGCACCAGACTTTATCAAGCAGTTTCGCTGAACATGGGATAGGAGCGGTCTTATCCCAGACCTATAATGATGGCCAAGACCAACCTGTTGCTTTCATAAGCAGGAGGCTTCTTCCTATAGAGTAGCGGTGGAGTGCCATTCAGAGGGAATCCTTTGCTGTAGTTTGGTCCCTGAAGAAGTTGAGACCATAACTGTTTGGTTCTCACTTCCTTGTCCAAACTGACCACGGACCTCTCAGATGGCTTATGCAGATGAAAGGAGAAAACAACACACTGTTAAGGTGGTCCATATCCCTAGAGGGAATGGACTTTACAGTGGAACACAGACCTGGGACTGACCATGGCAATTTTGGGGGTTGGGGAAGGGGGATTTTTGGGCGTGGTCATGTAGGAAAATGTCTCTTGACGTGGTTAGCCCCCACTTTTTGTCTGATGTAGTTTTGAACTGTAAGTGCATTGGGTGCCTGCTAACCAGGTTCCCAGACCTCCCGGTGGTTCCTTCCCGCTCCTTTAAGGAGCTGGCTTCACTCCTCACCTCCCTCATTTGGGGGTCTGGCTGCCTTGGAACGTCATTCTTTAAGACCTACTATTCGGCGGCGCAGCTGCACTGGCTGTCTCAATGGACAGCTGGATGTTACCTCGGCAAAGCCTCAGCAGGAATGGGCCAGAGGCCTGTCTCCGCAATCAGGTGCCACAACCTCCACGTACTGGGTTCACCGATGCGCTTATGTGGCCCCTGCAGGTGGCGGTGGCGCGGACATGTTTTCCCAGGATGCAACGCCTCTCTCGGGCGGTCACTCTATATTACCCTGACCCGACTCTGGTCGGCCTGCCCCATGGGTGAGATTATTACTTTGCAAGAGACCTATGGGTCTGGACTGAGCACGACCCTCTGCGTTTTGCCCAACTAGCTGAGGATAGAGGCCTACTCTGGAACAGTTCCTGCTCCAACGGCAGCTTCTCCACACGTCGGCCCTATAGGACCTCTCAGGAGGGGAATCTGAGACACACCCGGTCCTACAGGCCATCCTAACCATTGAACCAGGTCATAGCCTCGTCACCTGGCTGTACAAAGCCATACGAGGTCTGACTGCTATCCCCTCCTTTCTCTTCGCCACAAAAAAGAGAGAACATTTTGGCGGGCCTTACATGACAAGGAGTGCGAACATGCACTCTAATTCCCGAAGGTGGTCTCCCACAATGAGCATTTTAAAAGCATACAGTACTACATAGAGCATACCTTACGCCCAGGCAGCTACATCAACACTTCCCAGGCACGCAGTTTGAATACCCCCGCTGCCGTACTGTAGATGCCACGCTTAAGCACATGCTTTGGTCGCACCTGGCACTTAAGGATTACTGGCGCGCTGTGCACGATGCACTTCGGGAGATTATCGGGCTCCTGGACATATTCTGTTGGTAGGCATGTTCCCTGGGCATATTTAAGAGGAGAAAGCACCACAAAGTACAGACACAATTCTCCTCCCTCGCACTACACTGGCGCTCACATGTACCCCCACCGATAGAGGCCTGGAGGGGGCCCTGTGTAAGTGGGGGACAGCAGAGGTGGACGCGCTTTGCAATGAGGAGGCCTATTTTCCCACAATGGGTGAGTCTTCTCCTGCGTTATCGGCAGCTGGGCCAGGGTGAAAACCCCTACCCCCAATGCCGACCACTGCCCGTGGAGTTGAAAGCTACACAATGCACCCCCAAACCCCCCCCCCCCCTCCCCCCAAGGCACGGCACACCTCCCAAATCTGCGCTACTCAGTCCTGGCGCCCTGTCTTTTGGTCCAATAAACAACATCAACATATTCGCTCATAGCCATTCAGTAAACCTCCTTTCTATATTACTGTTTATAACCCCTGTGTTCCTCTGATCACGTCTGAGGCAAGGTCCACGTACAGTATCCCTGCTCACCCGCTCACATGTCTCCCCAAGATACAATGGGGCCCTCATTCTGCGAGGCCCCTGCAGGGACTGTGCATGTATTACCATTGTCACATGCGTCTTTGTTATGTATCATATTGGAACCTGTACTGTCTGATGTGATGGGAATGTTAAAAGCAAATAAAAATGATTTATACAAAAAAAACAGGTTCCGAGGGCCAGATCTTTCCTAAATCTGTACCACGAGTGGCACAACTTCAGTCAAGCTTGTAAGTCCCTAGTATATGGTACCCCTGGTATTGAAGAGAGTCCTCTAGAGCTGCAGCACAAATTGTGCCTCACCAGACTGCCATTGCAGGCTGCGTGTCTTGGTGCCGCCTGCCGGAAGAGTCCTGTGTGCCATTTCCTAGCTCCATGATGGATTCAGTGTATCCTAAGATGTTTGGTACCAAACATCTCATATTAATAAATCCTCCCTGATGCCAGTGATGGATTTATTAATAAATGCACACAGGGGACACTTTAGAGGGTCCCCTGAAAACCTATCAAGCACTGGTGTGGTCTCTGACTAGTCTTAGCCAGTCTGCCACCACCAGACATGCTTCTGACCTCATGGGGTGAGAGCCAGCGCTCTGAGGCCAGGAAGAAAGACTGCTGTGGGCTTCACACCTCCTCCAGGCTTGAATGGCCTTCCAGGGCTGGAAGCTTCAAAGACGATGTGAAATGCAACCCAGGCATCTCCAGATAGTGCAGAATGCCAACCCCCCTTTCCTGCTCCCCATTTCACGGGAGGACAGATGGGAAAATTACTTAGATTAAGAGGTGTGCCCACTACCAGCCAGCACCACCCGTAAGGTGGGGCAGGCGATGTGGACACTACTTTTGCAATTCCTCTATCTTGAGATGGCAGTAATCAACCCTTCAGGGCAAGGGTAGTGCCATTCCAAAAGGAAGTGGTCACTTAGAGGGTATACACATCCTAAAGGTAGGTATCCCTTTGGCTACCAGCTGTCACTCCCTTTAACGCCCCAAAATTAAGTATTTAGGTGGCATCCCGGACCCTGAAGCTAGATTAGAAGGACCGAAGAAGAACATTGGACGAAGAAGAGCTGCTGACCCGAGAACTGACGACCTGCTGTAGACAAATGGTCCCAAACCCCATGCCAGTTGCTTCTAAGACTCAATCAATGTGGCCTGTTGTCTCATCCTGCAACTGAGAGGCCTCCAAGAACCTCCCTTGGAGTAGAGGAGCTATTTGCCTATAGTCACTGAACCGCAAAGTCAAGTTCATCAATTTGCTGCTCCCCAGCGACTCAGATGCAGCATCAAAGTAAGAAGAGGTACAACAGTTCTGTGTCAGATCTGTCCCCCCTCCCCAAGTGAGAGTACAGCAGAACCTACCGGAGTCGTGCCTAGTACTGGGGTACTGGACCCCTACACCAAAGACCTAGAAGAAAGAGTCCAATCTGGACTCCATCTAACCAGGATGCAGACACCCATTTAGGGACTTTTAGACCTCAGCCACTCTTTTGTGAGTGGCCCAGTTGTACCGGAACCGCCTCTACAACCTGCCTGCCCCTGACTGTGAGGACCATCTCAACACATGACGCTTGGCTGTGCACCCGCCCGGCCCGGCCTGGGAAATGAACGAGCTGTGCTCCCAAGGCCCTAAGGCCCTTGCGACCTGCTCCCTCGAATGGGACCCCACTACTTTAAGTCCCTCTGTGCAGCATGTTTTCAGGTGGGGCCCCCTTCTTCGTAGCGCCGGTTACCGACGACCTCAGCACTCTGCTTCCGACTTCCGGGCGCACCTGATCTGCTGCTGCTGGTACTTTGGACCGGACATTGCTACTTACCGAACTCCCGAAGGTGATGTTCGAGAACCCACACTGTGATTTTTTTTTTTTTTTATATGCTTTTTCTATTTTCCCCCATTGACTTCTATTGTGTGTAATTGAATTCAGCACTGATTTATTTGGCAAACTTTGAAAAATCATAGCATAAAAAGTACTTAAGTTCTAGGTCTGAAAAATAATATAGAAATCCTTGTTATTTGTGCAAATTGGTCTTGGATTTATTCTAGAGGGTTTGCCTCATGTATTGCCTCTGTGAGTACAACAGATACTTAGCTCTAGCCTCCGATAAGCCTAACTGCTCGTCCACAATCCCACAAATAGAGCATTAGTATTATCTACTTTAGCCTCTGTAATCCAATAAGGGATCCATTGGACTCTCTCTCAGTGTATTTAGTTTTGGTACACTATATCGAGAGCTAGCTTTCTACAAGTCTTAGCTAAAGGAGCGTTTGAGATCTGTGGGCAATGGTTTGAGATTTGGCCCCATGTTACCAGTTCAAGAGTGAAGGTATTAAGCACCTTTGAGGTATACTGCTTTGGCGAGTGCTTATTAGGCATTGGAGCCAAAGCGTAATGTAGGATGGGGCTTGGGACAAACGAGCTAGGCAATGACGCAAGGACACAGATGTCTCTAACTCCACTGAATCTTTTATTGTGGGCCATGCATTCATCTTGGCAGGCATAAGAGGACTAGGCTTGTTCCGGAGAAGAAGGTACCAGGCCCTCGCGAGTGACTAGAATTCAGAAGATTCATCCTTGCGTTTTAGTTTGGGCTGCACATCTTTCTTGAATTCCAGCCAGATAGAAGCTCTTTCGGATATACCATTAGGGGGTTCTTGGTCGTGAATGACTAATTTATAACATTAGCATGTAACAACACGTGAAGTAGGGGACTGCCTTTTCAAGTAGACTTGCTAAATGTTTCTGTAGACCTTGTCGATCTTGGAAGATGACACATCAGAGCCCAGAAGGACATTTACTCTTTTGATTGGCACTTGGTACTCTCAAAGATTACATTACATTTTTAAAGCGCGGCTAGCTACCCTTGAGGGTCTCAAGGCGCTAGGGGGGGCTGCTACTGATCGAAGAGCCAGGTCTTGAGCAGTCTTTTGAAAGCCAGCAGTTCCTGGGTCTGGCGTAGGTTGGTAGGGAGAGTGTTCCAGGTCTTGGCGGCGACGTGGGAGAAGGATCTGCCGCCGGCGGTGATTTCCGGATGCGAGGGACTGTGACGAGGGCGAGGTAGGCAGAGCGGAGGTTGCGGGTGGGGGTGTAGAAGCAGAGTCTGTCGTTGAGGTATACTGGTCCGGCGTTGTGGAGGGCCTTGTGTGCGTGGATGAAGAGTTTGAAGGTGATCCTCTTGTCGACGGGGAGCCAGTGCAGGTCTCTCAGGTGGGGTGTGATATGGCTGCGTCTTGGGACGTCGAGGATCAGTCGTGCCGTGGCGTTCTGGATGCGTTGCAGCCCCCTCAGGAGCCTGGATGTTGTTCCTGCGTAGAGGGCGTTCCCGTAGTCCAGTCTGCTGGTGACGAGGGCATGTGTGACGTTCTTTCTCGTGTCGGAGGGGATCCATTTGAAGATTCTGCGTAGCATTCGGAGGGTGTTGAAGCAGGCCGCGGAGACGGCGTTGACTTGCTTGGTCATGGAGAGGGCGGAGTCAAGGATGATCCCCAGGTTGCGTGCGTGGTCGGTGGGTTCTAGGGCTGTTCCTAGTGATGTTGGCCACCTGGAGTCGTCCCAGGCTGACTGGGTGGAGCCGAGGATGAGGACCTCCATCTTGTCTGAGTTTAGCTTCAGTCTGCTGTTCTTCATCCATTCGGTGACGGCCTTTATTCCTCTGTGGAGGTTGGCTTTGGCGGTGTGGGGGTCTTCGGTGAGGGAAATGATCAGCTGGGTGTCATTGGCGTAGGAGATGATGTTGAGGTTATGTTGTCGTGCGACGTGGGCGAGGGGTGCCAAGTAGATATTGAATAGCATCGGGCTGAGGGAAGATCCCTGTGGGACGCCGCAGATCTCGGTGGTCTTGGAGCGGAATGGTGGGAGGCGGACGCTCTGGGTTCTGCCGGAGAGGAAGGACTAGGTCCAGGCCTGGGCCTTCTCTTGGATTCTGGCGTCATAGAGGCGTGCCATCAGTGTGCGATGGCAGACCGTGTTGAAGGCTGCTGATAGGTCCAGAAGGATGAGGGCGGCGGTTTCTCCTTTGTCCATTAGGATCCTGGTGGCGGCGATGAGGGCGGTCTCGGTGCTGTGGTTGCTGCGGAAGCCGGATTGGGAAGGGTCCAGGATGTTGTTGTCTTCGAGGTAGCGGGTCAGTTGTCTGTTGACTATCTTCTCTGTGACTTTTGCCGGGAAGGGGAGCAGGGGGATGGGCCGTAAGTTCTTGAGGTCCTTGGGTTTCTTCAGTAGGGCGTTGATCTCGGCGTGCTTCCAGCTCTCCGGGAAGGTTGCTGTCTGGAAGGAGATGTTGATTGTTTTCCGGAGATGGGGTGCGATGGCTATGCTGGCTTTGTTGAAAACTTGGTGAGGGCATGGGTCAGATGGGGATCCGGAGTGGATGGAGTTCATGGTCTTAATGGTGTCTTCGTCGCTGACGTTGGACCAGGCGGTTGATGCAGGTGGGGGTCGCAGGGGCGGTGGTGGTGGTATCGGCAGTGGACGTGGGGGCGTCTGAGTTGAAGCTGTCGTGGATGTCTGTGATCTTGCGGTGAAAGAAGGTGGCCAGTGAGTTGCACAGGTCTTGTGAAGGTGGGATGTCGTTGGTGTAGGAGCTGGGGTTGGAGAGTTCTTTCACGATGCTGAAGAGCTCTTTGCTGTTGTGTGTGTTGCTGTCAGGGCGGTCCTCTTGGCGGTCCTGATGAGTTGGTGGTGTCTACGGGTGGCATTCTTGTGGGCTGTGTGGCTGTCTGGTGTTCGGTCGTGGAGCCATCTCTTCTCCAGCTGCCGACAGGTGTTCTTGGAGGTCCAGAGGTCTTCGGTGAACCATGCGGCTTTCTTGTTGGTGTGATTGGTTGCGGGGGTCCTTTTGAGGCTGTCGGCGGCGGTGTCTGGGTCGGTGAGTGGTCTCAGGGTGAGGGTGGTGGTCAGTTGGTCCTTGGTGACCTTGCCCCAGCAGCGGCGTGGCAGTTGTTGGGTGAGGTGGTGTGTGGTGGGTTTTCTGAAGGTGAAGAGGACGCATCTGTGGTCGGTCCAGTGGGGTTCGGTGGTGTGGTTGAAGGAGATGTGGGGACTCGCCGAGAAGAAGGGGTCCAGTGTGTGTCCGGCGTGGGTGGGTGTCGTCACGAGCTGTTTGAGTCCGATGTTGGCTAGGTTGTCGATCAGGGCGGTGGATTTGGCGTCGTTGTTGTTCTCGAGGTGGAAGTTCAGGTCGCTGAGGAGGATGTAATCCGTGGAGGCGAGGGCGTGGGTGCTGATGAGGTCGGCGATGTCGTCGCTGAACTGTGGTCGTGGTCCTGGTAGTCTGTAGACGAGTGTTCCTCTGAGGGAGGTGTTGGGGTCGGTGTGGATCTGGAAGTGCATGTGCTCGGCGGTGGTGAGGGTGTTGTCGGTGTTGGTCGAGACTCTGAGGGTGTCCTTGTGGATCTCATACCAACTTGGTTTGGCTGTGCACTATATTGACTTCCTGATGGTCTTTTGGAGGTGATTTGTTGAAGATTATAGAGACTTCCAGATTGTCTACCAGTGCTGTGAGTTACCTGGTTGAACAATGCAAATTGTGTTGTGGTCCAAGAGGGAGGAGAGGATCTAATCATAATGAAGTGAAGCATTATTTACGTGAGGCAATGGGAGATCATGAGTCGATTAAAGATCAGGTATTTGAAGGAGTGGTAATTATTTAATACATCTTCCTTTTAAGTGAGATCTAACTGATTTTGTACATTGTTGTCGGTTTACCCATGAATGAATGTGATTAGTATGAAGTATTTTGGATCTGGGCATCAGTAAATGTAAAAACATGTTCTTTTAGGATCTTGAGCACTGATTATTAACTCAGGACTAAATATGTTTGTGTCTTTCATGCTGTCTTTCATGATGATTACATAATATTCTTTCTTTGCCTAACAGCCCTTCAGAGAGATTTTAATCAATGGGATGCTTTCTTAGATGGAAAGGGAGATCATCTCATTCAAGGAACCAACATTGTTCTACCTGCAACAGAGCCTAAAGCTGTAGAGTGATGGCATTAAATGAAGAAATTATCAAGTGCTTCTAAAACTCTTCTATCATAATTTATGGACCAGAGCCCAGTACAGCTGGCCAGATACTTCAGGACCCGTCTGCCATTCTACTACAGTTTAAGCATGGCATTTTTCTACGTCGCAACCCAAACAGTGAATTATGTATGCCACAATCGATATGGATCTTAGTGCTGTACCAGTAAAACAATCGATTCATATAGTGCCTCTTCATTTTCTACATTAATTCTCGAGAGGAAGTTCCGCCGTTGAAACAACCTTTACTATAGGAGAAAAAATTAAACAGGTTTACTTTGCACGTTTTAAATATTATGTTTAAAATGCAGAATCTGTTTGATTAAAAAAACGAACCCAAATACGTTTTTGAGACAGTCAATACTGCACATTTAATTGTTGGTCATTTTAATCTCCCGAAATGTATCTGGTAAGACAACTGATACATAGACATATTTGATTGTTATGCACAATAATGGGAAGGGTTAGATCTATTGAATGATTTTTTCTTTTGATATTCATGTGTGTTCTCTCTCTCTCTCTCATTATATATATATATATATATATATATATATATATATATATATATATATATATATATATACACAGAATGACTCCCTGCAGTACCCTTAAGTTAACGCATCCCAGAAAAATGATTATTTTGCTCTAATTGTATTTCCTTGAAGGTTTTGGTGAGCCCGAGCTTGTTTATTATTATAGTAAACTATTAATATTTAAATAAATGAGGTTGAAGATGTGTTAATAATAAGAATAAAATATCAAGGGAGAATTTGTTGTTAAAATTACAATGAAATAGAAACTCAGACCAAATACTCAATGTTTTAATTGAGTTACAAAAGCGATGGAATCATTTAATTAATTTTTTTTACATTACAAGATATTCATAATAAACGGTTTGTAAATGAAGTGGACAGTAGTTGAAGGCATCTTATTTAAAAAAAAAAAAAAAAAATTTTTAAAACAGCATGCATGAATAATGCATGCCCAAGACATTTTACATGTTAGTTCCCCTTTAGTTCTACAGAAATGTGATATTTCCTTTATAGTCCCTTTTCTCCCCTTCTTAAGTGGTCACGGTTATAATTCTTAAACTGAATAAAAAGAACATTTTTTTTTATTTATTTGCATTGAGGCGAGATATTTAGGTTTACATGTGTTAATAACAAAAAAAGAATAAAAGTAATAATGAGGCTAAAATGGTGTTAAGAAAATACCGATTTACTTTGTTGTGTGCTCAGTAAATGTATTTAAGGCCAACATTGTTATAAATAAGAACATTTGTAATACATAATAACTTTGCACACTGTCAAAGTGAATGGTGAAACTATTAGGTAATGATACTGGAGTTTTTAGGTATTTGTCTATAATGTCACTCAAAACCTCTCAGTGAAAACATCCCCGTAATTTACTTTTCACCCACCTATAATTTTATGTATATAGCTCCCAAAATAATCTGCCCCCATTTTTAAACGCTATGCAGCAGCAGAGGAGTGATGGGGCAGCCAAACATAACATGGTCTCTAATGTATCCCTGTCCCAAAGGTAAAAAAAAAAGACTTCCCTGCCATGCTTGACCAACCCCCACCACCTTACCTGCCATCCACCTCCCTCCTTCATCAGTCAAAGCAGACGAGCAGAGCTGTGCTCACAGGCTCTCAGGGAGACCAGTCAACCTGGCCTTTTAAGGCCATTAGGACATCACAACAGTGGGTAGCCAGTTTATCAACTGTTGTGCTGTCATAGCAGTGAGTTATGACATTCAGAAACGGAAATAAACGATGGAGGCGCACTACCAGAGCCATACATAACAAAAGAATGTTAATACAAAATGAAATTATACACTGTGAAAGTGAATTGTTTAACTGTTAGTTAATGATATTAGAACTGGTACAGTGTTTAGGTTTAGTTTTACTTATTTGAACGTAATAAAGTTGCTATTAGGATTGAGTGAAGTAATGGTTCAATAGTTAGGAAATGAATTAAACTCAACTAAAGAGTAATTTTAAGGTGGTTCAATTTGAGTGTAATCCATTTGGAGTATTCATAACCTACAAACAATTTGGGAACCATGCAGAATGACACAAGATGCTTAAGAACTTTCAGAGATGAGGAATTTCTTTCAAGATCCTTGCTTCGAATATTGACACACATGGCAAACAGACATGCCACCGCTGCTTTACACGGCAAAGTATCTATTACAGTGTGATTTATTGGAGTGCTAAGATATGTCTTATTAAACCAACATTTTATACGGCTACATTAATCATACGCTGAATAACTTGATAGTATGTACAATAAAGGAAATGCGAGAGATCACTTGCTTGTTAAAGAACATGTTACTTAACTTCGGTAACGCTCTTTCTGGTGGATATTCTGTGACTGCAGATTCCTCACCTTTAGAATATCCCCAGGTACCAGACTTGATCTGGAAGATTTAAAACAGCACTGCTCCTGTGTGCTGCTGGCTGGTGCCTTGCGGCGCCGAGCTGAGCCCCTGAAATGACTACTCGCATTTAAGTGCCACCCCTGCACATCAAAATCAGTTTCTTTCTCAGTGAACCCTTAGGTGAAGAGCCCAACAATAACCAGCGTTACCAGTGTGCACAACTCTGATTTTAGACCCTTTTTAGTTGGGGAAAAGAGACCATTCCACAGTACGGGGACAAGAGGAGGTCAGTGAGGAATCTGAGGTTAGATAGAGAATAAACCAGAAAGAGCATTATCAAAGGTAAGTAAATTATTGTTCTGATGGATACTTTTAACAGTGGATTCCCCAGCATTATAATAGAAAGAAAAGCAGTAACTCCCGAGGCAGTGGGTCTGTGGAACGGTTCAGATCAAAAAGTCTTGCATGACAGAATGGGCAAAATGGCCTTCCCGTCACACCTGTCTGTCAAGGCAGTGATGCTTGGTGAACGTGTGCACTAATGCCCACATCTTTGCCTGACTGATATCAAGGACACCAATTCAAACAATGGGGAAACCCAAAAGCATCTGTAGGACCTGGGTAGTATATGTAAAGAGACACAGGTGATCCTAGCAGACAACAAAAAAATTCTTCCAAAGCGACTTATTTTACCTTTTTCAAAACTATTATATATACCCAAGCATAAACAGAAAATGTATATGCCACTAAGATTGGATTTGAATTTTTCTTTTATTATGTTAGCAGTTTGTTATTCAATTGGTACATTTAAGCATGAAAGTAAGAATAACGAAGAACAATTTGAGCAGTTGCTCCAAGGTAAGTGCAAGGGGATAAGTGGTGGGTTTGAGTGCTCGTGAATTTAGATGAAGAGGTAAGAATACCAAGAACAAAATCAAAACAATAGTTTACATATCTCTAAGTCCAGAAACTCTAGAAATTGACACATTTCCTATGATCCACATTAAGTTATAGACTCCAAATTATTGTCTAAAGAGAGGGCCTATTTCCAGTACAGGTTAGTTTAACGCTGTCGACCTTTCGACCCAGAATGTAGGGTGAAAGCCAATTGTTCCTTGAAGAGGCGTCTTCAGGACGGAGATGAGAGCAACCTAGGAGATAATTGAAAGGGAATGATAAGGTACCTCATTTATATACAAGGCTTGGTTATAAACGGTGAGGACACAGGGCTCTCCTCGGGAGCACTGTGCAGAGTTTAGTGCTGATAGCAACGTAGAGAAGGGCCCTTAGCCTCCAATTCAGGAGAAAGGCCGAGAAAAGTTACACGGTCCAGTGAGGATCCGTAGCGGTCACATAGAACTAAAAATGAATAAAGAAACATCGAGCTTAGAGGGCTAAAATCGTGTACCAAAAGAATGAACCAGGAAAACGGAAGGGAAGGGGTACTCACCCATCCGTATCCCTGGGGAAACATGTTACTTGTTAAGTAGTATTCTTTGTGTGTTGTGAATGAGGGCCAAATTAATCATGCAACATGTATCTAAAACAAATAAAAATTATACTAGTACAGTATATAAGGTATAGGAGGCAGCGGTAGGGTTACCTTAATCAAGCGTCTCCGTGAGTAGTGGATACAATGTTATCCCTGATACGGTTAAAACCAAAGGTCGAGTAAATCGGGCACAAGGATCTAAAAAGAAAAAGGTTCAATTGCCGGCTTAGAGCCCAGATAACATCGACTGGGCGAAATGTTGACTATGACTACATTGAATAGTCGAGAAAAATTAGTTGAGATTGGGGAGCAGTGTTTACTTATTCGGACTGTCTCCGGTAGGCAACTTGCCATTATGCAAGTGCGCTGGAGAACGTGTCAGTAATTAAGTCCCCTGGGAGAAAAACGTGCATGCAGCATTGTCACGTCGAGCACACAGCTGCTGGATGCTGTAGTATCACGTCACTATTGGAATGTGACTGCGGGGGTTCAATGGTATGCACGATCTCGACAGTGACTTGCATATAATGATAGTCATAGGAAGGTCTAACATTAAATAATGAGTGTGAGAAGTTTGCCTGGTATATGATGTTCACTATTCTAGTGAACACCTTGCACCAGTCCAAACAACCCTTATGGTGATGGTTGTAAGTCAACCTTATAGACCAGCTATCCTAGTGGTAGCGTGGACAGAACAGTCTTAGGCTAAAAGACTCGTGAGGGCGTGTAAAGCCAGCTGTTTTACCATATGTAACCCCTTGAATATCAAATGAAAGGACACCACACAGGATATATATAAAATATATATGTATTTATTTACTAACACACTCCTCTGAACTCTTTGAGATTAGAGGCCAAAGCACATAAGTTACTTAATCAGAATACGTTAAGTTGCACAAAATACAGTTAGGCCCTAGGGACGAAGCAAACCATATATTAAGAAAGTGGTATAAGTACCACGTCACGAGAAAAGGAAAGGCTTAGGGCCTAGGGAATCGCTGGGGCCACACTATCTGAACCTTAGTTTAGAAGTAGGAGGCTCACAGGCGGCACGTGCAGTGTCTTTACACGCACGCGAGAATCAATGTTAAGTCAATGGGAACTTGGAGTTTAGAAAAAGAAGGATTTAGGACACTTCTGGTCTAGCTAGGAGGAAACTACTAAAAACCTTGGCACTTGGATAGTCAATACCCTTGGGAGCACCGAAGTACTCGCGTTACCTCACCCACAGGAAGCGGGTGCATAGGTGTGAAGATGTCGGGTTTCGCCGTTGAAGCCTATGGAGCCTGTGAAGACAGATGCTGCAGGCGACAAGGAGGAAGATGTCCGGGTGGATTGAGGATGAAGAGGACCTGAAAGCAGAGGGGACAGAGTCTGGGTCACTAGCCAGTGACCGGGTGGAACCAGGAAGGAACCAGACGACGTCGAGGAGCAATCGGGTGCTGTCGTGAAGCTTGTCTCTTCAGCCACGCGGACCAGGAGGCGTCGAGGACGACCAGGTGCTGGAGGCGAGCTGTCCCACCAACGTTCTCACAGATGGAGGGGTCGACCGCCGGATTGGAGTCAACAATCCTTGGCAAAGGCAACCCATGCAGGATTCAAAGAAGGCTTCTGGTGCAGACCAGCAAGGTCTGAGGTGCCTCACCTTTGCAGGGAGGCAAGGGCCAGTCTGGAGCAACCAGACCAGCGAGATGGTTCAAAATGACTGTCGTCACAGAGGCTACTAGCCAACGGGCCAGCAACCAGACAACGTGTCGAGCAGAACACAAGCAGAAGGGTCCCACGCAGAACTCGTGGAGTGTGGAGGGCCGATCTTCGGTGCAGGTGGAGCTCGGATTCGGGGCTTCTCAATCCCCAGTGCAAAGCTTCGAGGATACCTCAGGAGCTGCACAGTTAGCAAGTTGCAGGCTTTTCAAGATGTCCGGTCCCACGTGTCTCGTCGCCTCCACAGATCTCAGCTATGCTGCAGATGTGAAGAGAGGGTCAGAGAGGTCTGGAAGTCTGGGTCTTGTGAGGCTCTGTACTCTGGTCCCGGCGGGAGCGTCGACAAAGCAAGCCGTTAATTTGCTGGATGGTGCCTGGTTGCCCAGGGTGGTCACTCCTTGGCCACAAGGGAGATTCTTCAGTCTTCAGCTTCAGCAGAACTTCGAAGGTCCAGAGTTTCGTGTCAAGTTTCGATTCCAGGATTAATCTAAAGTCTCAGGACTCGGCTCCTACCTTTATACAACTAAAAGGGGCTGGATTACTTTCTAGGTCCCTCCTATGGGTGGGACCAGGAAGGGGGGTGGTTACACCCCCTTTCCTTTGTCCAGTTTCGCGCCAGAGCTGAGACTGGAGTGCCCCTGCAACCGGTTTGAACTGGGGTATGCATGGAGCACCTAGTGTGCCCCAGGCAGTGTCTCATTCTATTCAGCCCTCCCTGTCCCAATACACAGTCATGTCTGGGGTGGTGCTCGCACCTCTCCGGGCAGGAAACCTATTGTCCAAACCTCCGTGACTGGAAGGACTCCCAGCAGCAGGAGGTCAGACTTGTGTCTGTGGCAGCAGCGTCCATTTTGTGACGCTGGGGCTCTGGTTAACTTTACCCGGGATAGTCAGAACTAACATGTCTTCTCCCTCTAGAATGGTGGAATGCTACCCCCGTCGCCAGAATTGGCGAGGGGGTAGTATTCCAAAGCGTATGACACCTTACACGACATGTTTAGATAAAGCCAAACCAAAGTTAGCATTCAGCCGCGAGGATTATAATGCACTTAAGAGTATATGATATGGCGATATCATAGAACAGCTATGAGGACATGGTTCCGAAAGCTGCAGACAGGCTCAGCTCATGCTAGAGCACCATCTCACACATAACCAAGCACTCTGCCTCCAGGATTGTTAAGGCCTGCCATAGGAGTGACTTATATGGTACTGTGTGTCTATATATAAGGGTAGATATAGTATTACTATACCTAAGCAAGGGGTGATTACACAACCTTGCCCCAGCTGAGTGATCAGCCAGTTGTGTCAGTTTGAGTGGCCAGCCAGGGGTGGCATAATACATGCTGCAGCCCCTGGTAGGCCTTGGTTACACCTATGCCCTGAGTACCTAGGGTACACTTCTACAGGGGCTGACAAGGTGAACTAATTCCCAATTGTGGATGTACCTAGAGTAAATGGTGTGAATTTAGAGAGAGTGCATCTGGGCTGTGGGTCTGATTAGCAGGCCCACAGCCACATCTAAGTCGAAAACCAGTAAAGCAAAAGCAAAAAGTGGGGGTGACCATAGGAAGCAGACCCTACTCTCCTACAATGAGGAACTGAAACTGTTGATAGTGTCAATGATTGATGGTGATGGCATGGGACTAAAGGAAGAGGCGTCCAACACTGATGAAGATTAAACAAAACCCATATACATTACTGGGTAAATGATCTGGCACAAAACATAGGAAGCGCAAGATTTGTGATTACCAAAGGTGCATTTCTGGTAATAACGATTGGGCTTTCAGCCAAAAAGTTGTGGTATCAAATACAAAAGTGATGACAATATGACACAGATAATCACATCCAAATAACAAAACTTGATTAAAGGGACCCGACAATGGATAAAGTGAGCATTCATAGATTGATGAGTCCTATCTTAATGAAGGTTGTTCAAAACCCATATACATAAAATTGCGGGGTAAATTAATCAAACCTATAATTTGAAAGAATCAAGATTGATAATAGACGATTAGGCCTTCTACATAAATATTACAACCACTAAGTATGCATTGGATTAATATAACCAAACAGATGGTAAGGTATACAGTACGATATTAATTAGTGGTAAACCAAAATTCATGTGTGGCAGACCAAAATGATCAAGGGTCACTCAGAAAATCATGAAAACCAAGCCATAGCTGTGGTGACAGATTGGCAGTAACCCTACATGGGATAGATCTATCTCGACTTATTGGTCTGGATATTTCTCAAATGTGGGCACCCTGGGTTAGGGATGGTATCAACCTGTGTTGAGAAGAGACAGTTGTCTGGATATCTCTTCGTGTTCATTTAGCCCTTGTTTTACAGTGTACAGGATGTTCATCCATTTGCACTCGTCAATTAAGTAAATCTGTGATGTTTCCTCCTCTAGGGCCCAAAACTACCTTTTCAAGGACTAGCTATTCAAGGCTGTCAACGGAGTGATTGAGTGTATGAAAGTGTTTCTCTAAAGGGGCACCTTGCATCTAACTCGACTACAATGTTGTAAAATACGTGTTTTTACCTTCTGACGGGTCTGACCCACATAAAGTAGATCACATGGGCATATATTGACATATACATATATACTGTTACAATTTATGGGGTCCTTTAACTCAAACGCACAAGTTAGTACTTGTGTAACGATATATCTGTAAGAGACATTCGTTAGTATTAGATTCCTTACCTTAGAATATCCCCAGGCGTCAGACTGGATCCGGAAACTTTTGCGTAGCAGTACCCTTGCGCGTCGGTAGGCGTCGTCTGCGGCTCCGCGTCCGTGGGCGCCGTGATGACGTCGCCTGAGTACTTAGACGCCGCCTCCGCGTGCTGACGTCGGTTCTTAGACACAGCTTTTCCGCACCAGAAACGCAGAGCCATGTCAAAAAACCAACACTGGTGCCATTGAAACTAGGGCCCTGAAGGGGTAAACCCTAACCCTAGATATCGGTTCGCAGAACGGGGAGGATGGGTGGGTCGGTAAGGAATCTAATACTAACTAATGTCTCTTACAGATATATCGTTACACAAGTAGTAACTTGTGCATTTGAAAGAGACACGTTAGTATTAGATTCCTTACCTTAGAATAGATACCCCAGCAATACCAACCCCGGTGGTGGGTCTGCGAACCAATAATCACACCAGAAAGTCCTGGAGGACGGAACGGCCAAAGAAGCCATCCCTCCGGACTTGGCTGTCCAGGCAGTAGTGTCTTGCAAACGTGTGCAGCGATGCCCAAGTAGCTGCCTGACAGATGTCTTGTAAGGGCACTCCCCGGCCCAGGGCAGTTGTAGTCGCCGTGGCTCGGGTAGAGTGAGCCCGTAATCCAACAGGGGGCTCCTTTTTAGCCAAGGAGTAGCATGCCTGGATACACAAGATGGTCCACCGGGAGATGTTCCTCTTGTGCACCGCTTTCCCCTTCTTCGCGCCCACGTAACCAACAAAGAGTTGGTCATCCACCCGGAACTGGCGTGTGCGATCCAAGTAAAATGAGAGCGCACGTTTTGGGTCCAGACGGTGGAGCCGCTCTTCCTCTTTAGAGGGATGCGGAGGCGGGAAGAAGGTTGGCAAGGTGATAGACTGCCCGATGTGGAAGGCCGTGACAACCTTGGGCAGGAAAGATGGCTTAGTATGCAACACCACTTTGTCCAGATGGACAGAAAGGAAAGGTGGAGTACAAGAATGGGCCTGGAGCTCACTCACTCTCCTGGCAGAGGTGATGGCAACCAGGAAAGCAGTCTTCAGAGTTAGAAGGCGTAGAGGACAGTTGTGAAGTGGCTCAAAGGGAGCGCACATCAGAAATGTAAGAACAAGGTTCAAGTCCCACTGAGGCATCACAAACGGAACAGGAGGAAACGTGTGTGTGATGCCCTTAAGAAATCTATTTACAATAGGGGACTTGAACAAAGAAGGTTGATCAGGCAGCCTCAGAGGCTGAAAGGGCAGAAAGGTAGCCCTTGATAGTGCCCAGAGCAGAGCCCTGCTGGGCAAGAGAAAGAAGGAAGAGAAGAACCTCAGAAAGAGGGGCAGCGAGAGGATCCACAGCCTGTGCTGTGCACCATGCCACAAATCTGTTCCACCTGCAGGCGTATACCTACTTTGTGGAGGGACGCCTGGCTGCCAGTATGACGTTACAGACTTCAGGAGGCAAGTCAAATGGCCTCAACTGTCGCCGCTCAATCTCCAAGCATGGAGGTGGAGACTGGACAGGTTCGGGTGGAGGACCGTCCCCTGCTGCTGCGACAGAAGGTCCTCCTGAAGAGGCAGACGAACCGGGGGATCGACTGACATACTGAGTAGCTCTGGATACCAGTACCTTCGAGCCCAGTCCGGAGCCACAAGGATGACTTGGGCCCGGTCGCGCTTGATCTTCTTCAGCACTCTGGGCAGAAGTGGTATAGGCGGAAAGGCGTACAGTAGACCGCAGCTCCACTCGCGATGAAAAGCGTCTCCGAGCGAGTGCGGAAATTCCAACGCGCAGAACTGATGACATTGCGCGTTCTCTTCGGTGGCGAATAGATCTAACCAAGGCTCTCCCCATTGCTGAAAGAGGCCTTGCGCCACCTCCGAGTTCAGACGCCATTCGTGATCCATCATGCACCGACGGCTGAGCTCGTCCGCCCTGGCGTTCAGAGAACCTGCCAGGTGTTGAGCCACCAGGGTCACGCCCTGGCGTTCCAGCCATTGCCAGAGGCGCAGAGCCTCCTGGCAAAGGGTCCACGACCCCACCCCGCCCTGTTTGTTGCAGTACCACATGGCGGTGGTGTTGTCCGTGAACACCTGCACTACACTCCCCCGGACAGAGGGGAGGAATGCTTTCAGTGCTAGACGAATCGCCCGTAACTCCAACAGGTTGATGTGGAGCCGGGCCTCCGCCGGAGACCAGAGGCCTCTGATCTCCGCCTCTCCCGTGTGGCCTCCCCAGCCCTGGAGGGACGCATCCGTCACAACTACGTGCTCCGGTTGGGGAAGGGAGAGGGATCTGCCGCTGACCCAATCGCGGTCCGTGAGCCACCACTGCAGCTGTCTCGCAGTGCCCTCCGAGATCAGGACGTGGTCGGATAGGTTGCCCTGATGCTGGGCCCACTGAAACTTCAGGTCCCACTGCAGAGCCCTCATCCGCCACCTGGCGTGATGCACCAGCAGGATGCAGGAGGCCATCAGCCCCAGAAGCCGCAGCGTCAACCTGACCGAGACCCGGGATAACGGCTGAAAGATGGGAATCAGGGCCTGAATATCCCAGACCCGCTGCTCGGGTGGATAAACCCGAAACTGCACCGAGTCGAGAACCGCTCCGATGAAAAGGAGCTGCTGAGAGGGGCACAGGTGTGACTTCGGCACATCGATTGACAACCCCAGCCGATGCAGGAGATCTGCCGTAGTCTGGAGGTGGCTGACGACTGTCTGGGGCGAGCCCGCCTTCAACAACCAGTCGTCGAGGTAGGGGAAGACTGAAACCCCTAACCTGCGCAGATGAGCTGCGACCACCGCCATCACCTTTGTGAACACCCGTGGGGCGCTGGTAAGGCCGAAGGGGAGCACGGTAAACTGAAAGTGCTCGTGGCCAACCATGAACCGCAGGTAGCGCCGGCAGGACGGGGATGTGGAAATAAGCGTCCTGCAAGTCCAACGCTACCATCCAGTCTCCTGGGTCCAGGGCAGCTAGGACCTGAGCCAGTGTCAGCATCTTGAACTTCTCCTTCCGGAGGAAGTCGTTGACGTTCATTAGGTCCAAGATAGGGCGTAGGCCCCCTTTGCCCTTCTTGGTTACCAGAAAGTAGTGGGAGTAGCAACCACACCCTACTTCTGGCCCAGGAACGTGCTCGATGGCCCCCTTGGCCAAGAGGGCCGTAACTTCCTCCTGCAGAAGTCGCAAATGATCCCCCGATACACGGTGGTTCTGCGGTGGCATGGCTGGAGGAGTCGCCTTGAAGGGGAGGGAGTAGCCCCTTCGGACGATCTGCAGCACCCACTTGTCCGAAGTGACGGTGCGCCAGTGGAGGTGGTGATGGCGAACCCTGCCCCCCACTGGTGTCACATGGGCCTGAAAGCACGGACTAGGAGGGTTTTGAGGCGGATGCTGCGGGGGAAGGTGTGGACTGACCTCGCCGTTGTCCCCGACCGCCGGGACGGCGGTGCCCACGGCCGCCACCGCGTTGGGTATTACCCTGCGGAGCGTGGCTGGCAGCACGTGTGGGTACACCCCTTCCGTGGCCACGAAAGGAATGAAAGGCAGCCGATTGCTGGCGCGGGGCCGAGAGGCCCAAGGACTTGGCCGTAGCCCTGGAGTCCTTAAAGCGCTCGAGCGCATGGTCTGCCTTGTCGCCAAAGAGGCGACGGCCATCTAACGGCATGTCCATCAATGTGTTCTGGACATTGGCCGAAAAGTTGGCGGACCTCAACCAGGCGTGGCGTCTGACCGCCACCGTCGTTGCCATCGCTCTACCCAGTGAGTCGGTGGTATCCAGCCCACACCGAATGGAATATTTGGCTGCATCCCGGCCCTCCACAAGGGCTTGGCCGAGTTTGGCCCGTACCTCCAACAGACACTCTGGCAGCACGTCCGCGACCGTATCCCATAGAGAGTGGGTGTAGCGGCCCAAGAGGCATGCGGTGTTGGAAGACCGCAGTCCCAGACTAAGGGACGAGAAGATCTTTTTGCTGTACTGCTCGTACCTCTTGGATTCCCTGTCCGGCGGTGCCGACGGGAATGCGGTCTGGGAATTAGAGGCCTGGATGACCAGGCTCTCGGGGGTAGGGTGGGTGGACAGGAAACATAGGTCACCCGGGGCGGGCGGTGGCATCTGGCCACGTTCCTATCTACGGGCAAACCCGTAGCGGGCTTGGACCAAGTGCCCAGAAGAACGTCGGTCAAGGCCTCATTAAAGGGCAGCAAAGGCTCGGCCGAGCTTGACTGCGGTTTAAGGACCTCAGTGAGGAGATTAGTCCTCACGGCCGCGACGGGGAGCTCAAGGCCCAAGGCCTTGGCAGCCCTCATCAACACCACACTGTAGGTTGCCCCCTCCTCCGAAGCCACGGTAGTAGGGGAGACCAAACCAGTGTCTGGAGAAGTGTCCAGGCCACTGGCCTCCCCAAGGTCTCCTGCCCAGTCCTCATGAGACTGACACTCTCTGGTCAGAGGGTCCTCAGACCCCTCCCAATCCTCTTCATCACCCATCTCCTGAAACTCAGGGTTCTCAACTAATGCGGCCTGTTCATAGAAGTGAAACTCCCCAAACGATGTCTGGAGCGGCGCCCATCGGGGCCGTCCCGACGTCGGAACAGGAATGAAGGGGGCATCGGGGACGGCGCCGCCCGAGGACGGCGCCGGAGGCGACACCTGATGGTCCGACGCCGGGGAGGTCGTAAGGTCCACCGGTGACGATCCAGAACCCGAAGAAGGTCTAGCGGAGTCCCGCGGGGCCGGGCCCGAAGGCGCCGGTGGCGCCGGGACAACTGGACCCCGCGGCGCCGTTGGGAGAGCGGGAACCTGCGGCGCCGGGCCCGAAGGCGTCGGCGGCGTTGGGGCCGAAGCACCTGACGGCGTCGGGGCCGAAACCCCCGACCCGCTAGGGGTCCCAGACTGGTCCGCTGGGCCCGAAGGCGCCGCGGAGCCCGTCGGAGGAGAGTGTTTCCTCATGGCCATGAGGAAGCGCTCGATCTCCTCCGGCGTCGCGTTGAGCCCAGGGACCGGAGCCCAGGGACCGGAGGGTTTGGGGCTGAACGCGGCACCCGCGACTCTGACGGAGCCACGTGGACGGTGTCACCCGAACCCCCGGCCGCATCGCGGGGAGTCCGCAGAGCGATGACGCCTCTTGGACTTCTTGTGCTTCTTACCCGACGACTACTTCGACCCGGAGAAGTGCGGCCTACTCTCGGAGCTGTGGTGGCTCCGAGCCTGCGACCTGTCCCTCGACCTCCCGTGGGACCGAGACCTCTCGCGGCGCGGGACCGACTGCCGGAGTTCGAGTCGCCTGCGGGACCGCTCCCACCTGGCTTTCGAAGAGAGGGCCCGGCAGTCGGAGCAGGCCTTGTCGTCGTGATCGACGCCTAGACAAGTTAAACACAGGTGGTGAGGATCTGTCACCGACATCAGGCGGTCGCAATCCTCGCAGTGCTTAAAGCCGGGCATCCCTACGGCACCAATTGGAGTCGAAAGACTTAAAAAAATTTTTTTTTAAAAATCGATCAAAAAGTTTGTCAAAAATTGACTAGGGTTACAGCTTTTTCCAGATCTGTGCTTGCTGGCGCGGAAAAAAGAAGAACTGACGTCAGCACGCGGAGGCGGTGTCTAAGTACTCCGACGACATCATCACGGCGCCCACGACGCCTACCGACGCGCAAGGGTACTGCTACGCAAAAGTTTCCAGATCCAGTCTGACGCCTGGGGGTATTCTAAGGTAAGGAATCTAATACTAACGTGTCTCTTTCAGATATGCGTTCTTTCTGGGTGAAAACCTTGGTGTCTTGATGTGAGTCTGCATATTTTGCAGTGGCCACATCTATACTTACTTCGTGCACCGGTTTCTATATTCCGCACCAACAGCATAAGATTACCTGCCTTGAGAAAGCCCTGGCTTGATGGCACTTCGGTGAAACACGTTTCGGCTGTTTCTCTGTTTCGGAACGTTTTCAAATAAAGAAGAAAAGAACACCATAAACAAGTATTCAATTTCCCAGTGTATATGATGTCTAGAACTGAATTGGGGATTCAAGTACCCCTGAAATCCATATTTAAAGAAGCACATAACCAATCGCACAGATCTCCACATCCATAGTGTCCAAGGATTTTAGGTAAATTCCATAATGACTGAATCGAGGGCTGAGGAGGACCACCTAAAAGGGAAATGACTTCATGGTCTCTATGCTTTTACTTTTCTTAAATGAGTGCATTGGTGGATCCTTTATGTCAATTTTATCCGAAATCAGTTTCCAATAGTTGATGATGCGCCTAATGTTGTTACTAAGTGTACAGTAACATGGTAACACAGATCATTTTGTTCATGGTGTCAATGGGACATGGTTTAGTTTCCAAAATAAATTCTCGGGGATTGAACCAAGCCCTCTTACATGCCCTTTTGAGGGGGCTTCTTGGGTAAACTCTCTCAGCGAGTCTGTGTTGTAGATCAGTGGACTCCCTAAAATCTTCTCTTCGGGAACAATTCCTGCGTAATCTGAGAAATTGGCCATATGGCAAGTTGTCCCTCAAACTACTTGGGTGATAGCTGATGTTACGTAGGAGGGTATTCCTTTCAATACCTTTTCTGAACAAAGTAGTATAGAGTTGACCTTTCTCTGCTTTGATTGAGATGTCAAGGAAATTAAAGCTGTTGTGGTTTGATTGGATCATGAACTGGATGTAGCTGGGTCTATCATTAAGCCATATATGGAAAGATTGGAGGTCAGATTCATTGCCTGTCCATATGAGAGGAATATCATCTATGTATCGTTTCCATAGTGATATGTTCCTGCGATAGGAGTTGTTCTCACTGAAGATGAAGTTGGTTTTTCAAATTATCCATATACAATATGGCCAAATTGGGTGCGAAGCTAGTGCCCATAGCAACTCCCTTGGTTTGTAAGTAAAAATTCCCTTGGAAGAAGAAATAGTTCTTCATCATGGCTACATCTAGCAACACTATGATAAATTCAGTTGGAACCTGGGTGGGTTGTGGTCTGCTATTGAGGACAGTCTTCATGATTTCCAATGCTGGTCTTTGTGGAATGCTAGTATACCATGATGCAATATCCATGGTTAACAGTAATAATTGTGTGGGTCAAAAGCAAATTTGAAAATCAGCTTGATCGTTTACATTGTGTCCCCTAAGTATGCCTTAGTGGATTCAGCACAGGGTTTAACCCCTTCGCTGCTGGGCTAATTCCCCCGCGGTGCGGGGGAGGGAGGCCGCACGCGGTGCTCGTGACGAGCTCAGCTCGTTGCGCTGCACGGTGGCGCTGTGCTCATGACGAGCTGAGCTTGTCATGACCACGCCCATTTCTTAAAACCCTCAGCACAGCAGGGGAATTATCCCCACGTGGGAGTGCCACGGTGGTCATGACGAGCTCAGCCTGTCATGAGCACAGCGCCACTGTGCCTCATGTTAGGAAAGAAGTCGATGTATTTACAAATGGTTTCCAAAATAGACCCGCAGCCAGATACTATAGGGCGGCCCGGTGGATGTTGTAAATGTTTGTGAACCTTGGGAAGGGCGTAAATCGTAGGTACTCATGGCTTCTTTTTATTGAGGAAATCCTATTCCAAATCTGTGCGGTACCCCTCATTTAGACCTTTCTTAGTAATCACCATTATAAGTCTGCTGATTGTTTTAGCTGGATCAGAGTTAAATCTTGTGTAGCTAATGCCATCTGTGAGTTGGTTATTAATCTCTCTTTTGTAGTCAGTTGTGTTTTGGATAACAATAGCGCCACCTTGATCTGCTGCTTTGATGACAATGTTACTGTTGTCTTTTAAGGATGATAGAGCATCTCGTTCTGCCTTTGAGATGTTGTAGTTCACATACTTGTTTTGGGAAATCATGTGCACCACATCTCTCATGACCACTTGTTTATATCCTAATATTTTATGGGACATGAAATGAGCAGGCGGGGTAAAGGTCGATGCACACCTCAAGCCAGAGCCAGAGGTGACATGGTACTTTATTGAAATAGTAGTGTAGCCTGATTGCAGAAAAACTGGTGATGTTTCATTTTGATATTAAATGTTTTGGTTAGAGAGGTGGGTACAAAGGATAAGCCTTTATTGAGCATGGACCACTCATCATGGGATAATTCATAATTCGATAGATTGATGATGGGGTTGGTTTTGTCCATGCCTACCAACGGTAGTGTTGCCTTCTTGTCTGAATTTCCCTGTGGCTCTCTTGTTGGAAATGGACCTCTTTCTGGCCCATGTTCCTGCATCTTCTCATCTTCTCCAATTCTGTCCTCTCAGTGGGCCCTGGTTCCAAGGATTCCCTCTTCCTCTGGGTGGTCTCCATTTTCCTAAAAAAGAGCCCTGGGCTTGGTCCTGGTATCTGTAACCGTGATTGTCTTGTCCTGAACTAGTAACTGGTTGTTCAGTGTCACTTCCCCTGCTGCTTGCTCCTGAAGACTCAGAGAAGGTTGTGAATCTTCGTTGGACCCTGTATCCTCCGCTGCCTCTTGTGCGGCACCTGCCTTGTGTGTCCTGCTTGAATTAGTCCTCTTGTAAGTAGGGTAAGTGATATTTTTATCGTAGAAACTAAGGTCTTTGGCTAGTATGTCTAGCTTGCATGCCGGTGTGTTTGTATCAAATTCACGCAGGGTCCGGTCTAGACGTTCGTGCTTACCTACCATTAGTCAGTGCAGTATCTTCAGAGATCTCACTTATGAGATCAGTGATCTCTTTTGTCATTTTCTCAACTTGTGCTAGTGTTTCGATACCTTGAACCATCCAGTCGAGAGAGCAATTATTTGCCACGTAACTGGAATTCGCCTTAAATTTGGGTAAATCTACAAAAATAGCAGGCTCATTCCTGACCTGAAGTCCTACCGGAATAATATTGGCTTGTAGATATTTAGTTAACATATGCCCATGGAGTCTAGTTTATAGAAGTTTTTTTCTAATTTGTTTATTTTGTCATTAAGGGTAAAATCAATATTGGCCGATGTAGTGGCAAGAAAGCCTGATCCAGCCTGATTGTGTAAAAGAATATTAATGTATTTTTCCGTGTATGCAAGTGTCTCGTTTTCAGACATTGCAATAGGTTCTAAGTGGAACGAACCCCAAAGGAATAATTCCTAGCAACAATCCCACGCAGGTAAGCACCTGCTCAGATACACCATTACAAACAATTGGGAAACCCACAAAAATCCGTAGGACCTGGGTAGTATATTTAAAGAGACACAGTTGGTCCTAGCAGAGAACAAAGAATTCTTCCAAAGTGACTTATTATACTTTTTTCAAAACTGTTTTTGAAAGGACAGGCACACAGCGATCAATACAGTGGTAGAATCCTTTGACTTGATGGAATGGACCCCTCGGTCCTTCTGGAGGCTGTTTTTGGGCCAATACATAGCAGTTCTTAATATTTGCTATCTACCTTGACAAAGTCCTTTTCTGCACCGCCGTGCCTTTGCCCCAAAGAACCCCTCAAAGAGCTGATCATCCCACACAATGTTCTTTTGTGATATAAAAACTCAAGACTCTCTTGGGGTCCAGTTATACACCAAGTTATTTTCTTAAAACTATTTCTAATCTATCTCATTATGTAATGTATTCATGTTATACCTGCCTGATCCTAGACATACACATGTTTGTGTTTAATGTGCCTGGAGTACTAGTTCCCCCTATTCCTCACACCTAGTTTTTGTTACCAAGTAGTTTCCCACGAAGCCAGGCTGGATTACCCCATTGCTTTTTAAGTATATATTTTTCACGGGTCCGTATTCAGTAACAAGTGCCTCCCTGATTTCAGGGCGTAGGCCTGCTCTTCATCATACCGGGTTTTTTAAGCGAGTGGGAAGTCCTATAATGAAGCATGACACCTGTCACATTTTTGTGTATGTCAAGGAGCAGACTGGTATAACATGAATACATTACATAATGGTATAGATCCGAAAATGTTTTTAGAAAATCACTGTGGTGGCTTTTTTGTGTTGAACAGGTTTGTCTGGAGGCCAGCTCACCCTTGAGGCCCCGTAGCCTCTGGTTTCCTACCGTGGATGTTCTGAGTTTTCGTGACTTTATGGTCTGTTTGGGTCCGGCCTACTCAGTTTCCCCTCTTATGAGGGTGGGGGAGTAAACAAGTTTGGAAGGGTAATGGATTTTCAGACTTGAAAAGAAGTCACACATTTAGAAAAAAGGAGGCTATGGTCCTCAACATCACAAGGTGGTGTAGGGTGGCTGCACTGAAACTCTGCAGCCCATTGACGTGACAAGCTGAAGTTATTGTGACAAGGAAGACAGTCTTCAGAGGGCAGCTGTGCATCGACTTGAAGGGAGTGCACATAAGGTTACAATTCAGATTCCACTATTGACATTACAGAGGGTTTGGTGAAAACCTATCAATCAAAACTTTTAGAAACCTCATGCCAGCCGGTTGAAAGGGAACACAAATAAACATTACTGGTGCCCACTGAAAGTGCATGATGGGCGAGAGAGAAATAATATATTCGATAGATTGGCTAGCATGGGATCTGAATTGCTGGCGCCTGGTGTAGATCGACTGTGTAGGGGGACGCCTGGCAGCAAGGACGACTTCCACAACTCAAGGAGGGAGTTGAATGCATGGAGGATTACAACATAATCTGGTATAATTCAAACATTTGAAGGTTTTACAAGGTGTTATGCTGTTGTCAGTGTTGAACACACCTACAATGCCATAATATTCAGTAAGTAGTAGGTGAATAACCCCCAGCTGTGTTCAGGAATGTATTAAAACATTTTAATATCGCACTCTTACTTTTCTAATCTATTAATAGTCTTGTAAACCAGACAGTCCTGAGAGCGTGAGAGGTATTGAGATGAGAGTACAAGAGCTCAATACACAGACTTTCCATGCTTAAAACAGTCAACTAGAAGTCCATTAGACACACTGCCAATGGGAAGACACTACTTACCCTGTATTACGTCATGTTTAAATTAAATATGTGCGTTATAACAATGGATACAGAAAAACAACACGTTTTGTAAACATTGGATGAGCACAGTATTGAATTTGAAAAGGTTTGTAAAACAGCGAGAAAACATCACTGAAATCCATAAATAAACACTGAAAACAGGACAGCCTACTTAGAAACCCACCTGGATGCTTTCCTGTATTCAGACGCCGTGCTGCGGCTGGTTTTCAGTGCATCTGTTGTCTTTGATTTCCTTCCAGGCAGCTGACCTCTTGCTCCTGGCTTTATGTGCACTCCGCACCTTCCTGTAGTCAGACAGCGAACCACTGTTGGATTTCAACCTTCCTGAAGAGCAATGACAAAGCCAGTGGGTATGGCTTATAACTAAAAATGCAAGCCAGATCCGCGGACATTGCCTCTGCTTGTTTGTTTGTGGTTAGTTGCCTTGCAGAATGGCCTTTTCGTTACAGCAGGTGTAGGATTTAATCACCAACCTAATATTTGAGGTATAGAACAGATTTCTGGGTGAGGGGGCTTTTGCCAGGGTTGTTGTTAATCTTCCCTCTTGTAGAGTAAAGCAAGGAGCAGTTAAGTTGTGTCAGATGCACTGAGCAGATATTTCTTTAGACAATAAGGTCATCAAAAGGATGCCGCTGGGGGCGTGGCTTGGAGCATCAAGATGGCGGTCGTCCCCTAAGAGTGCTCTGGACCTGCTCTCATCCATAGCCATCTGATGCCTCATCTATGCTTAAAATTGTAATTCAATTACGCCTTTCAGCATGCATAAACTCAGCTCACGGTTACATAGATCCAAAATAGTTAAAGTACTTGGATGTGCAACAACCATTAGATTTAAAAAACGCATGAATTTATTAATCACAAAATTGGATCAACAGACAGTAGATATCTTACTTAACTATAGCTGAGAAGGAAGGGGTCGCTCCAAGGGAACGTGCAGGAAAAAAGGGGGTTGCTCTGATGTGCAGTGAGTAGAGATAAGAAGGGGAAGAAATCCCAAGCAAAATCAGATGGCAATATTGATAAAAAATATATTATGACTGATAACAAAAATCAATCTCGGTGGTCTGGCCGGTAATTGTTAATTATACAGTAATTGGTTCAGCATAATTCATAAACAATGGAGAGATATATCATCTTTGGCAGGGTAGGCGTCAACGTTTCGACCCGACTTGGAGGGAAATTTTGACCTTAGCCTGCGGGTCTTCTTCAGGACAAGGATCTGATAGAGACATCCAGCTGTAGATTCCTTAACTTAGAATTATCCCCAGGCGTGAGACTGGATCCGTAAAAATTATTGCAGCAGCACCTCTGCGCGATGGGGGGACGTGACGCCAGTGAGGTCATATAAGTCTCTCCCGGCATGCTGATGTCAGTTTTCCGCATGCAAGGCGGATCCGGAGTAAGCCGTTCCTCTGGCCTGTTTTCAGGCCCCCTTTGACGCTTCGTGTCTGGAACAGTGTGCGATGCCTTCGGGCTTTAAAACATGTGCCTCCTGTTCGCGGCAAAGGTCCGCAACAGACCCACACCTTATCTGCATGTGGTGTCTGGGAGAAAACCACGACTCGACGGATTGCGACGCCTGCCAACAACGCAAGCCAAAGTCCCGGCAGGAGCGCCGGAAGAAGCAGGTCCCAGTGGCAGTGGGTTCAGTTTGCGGCGATAGTCACTTCCCCGGCACCGTTCCCTTCTTCGGAACCGGAGCCTGTTGTGGTTGAGGCCGAGTCGGCGCCAGAGGAGGCTGAGTCGGTGCCGGCCGAGGACGCCCTGGCGCCGCCTCGACGCCGGATCCTCGACTCCTCTACGGAGGCTTCCGGAGGGAGTTTGGCGTAACCCCGACGTCAGTGGATGCCGGATCCGTCCTCGTCTCTCCCCCCCTTTGGAATTTGTGGCTCCAGCAGACTCTCCACCTCCTCAGGAGCCCCGTCAGGACCCTCATTTGTCCATGGGGCTTCCTTCCTTTGGACACCGGTCTAATTCTCTGTTCTTCAGACAATCACCTTGGAGTGGGAGGCTCAGCTTACAGCCCTCCCCCAAGCCACAGAAGGCTTACCGACAGCCCAAAAATGCACAGTCCAACTTGTGGACACTAAATTAAAGGGTAACCATCCCAGGATAGAACGACCTGAGATCTGCCAAGTACAGGCCTGTGGGGGCAAAGCCTGCAAGGAGGCGCTGAACTGGTGTGAGCATTAAATAAAAGGACCCTATCAAAAGGCAGGTCAACAAGGTGCTCCTGAATATTCTCTGGGAAGACGCCATCCCGCAACCAAGCATGCGGCGTAGAGCAACCAAACCGGCCATAGCTCAGCCTAAGGAATCTGAGGTATCCAGGGCCGAGCAGATAGTAACTTCTACCAGTTAACCAATATTACTAGGATGTGAAACTGATTGTTTTATCTGTTGGATCTGTCCTACTTCACAAGCACTTTCCCTCTCTTTTTCACACTCCCTTTGGAGCAATCTTTCTCTAATGAAACATTGAATATGGTGATATGTGACATATAAATATAATCTAGTAATAAAACAGACACTATTTGAACTATTTTCTGCCTTTGTCTTGTGAGGATATACACGTTTGAAATGTTAAGGAATTGATGATATATTGATGATGCAATGTGAATTCTACATGTATCTGATATACTTTTTAGTTGATGAATACTTCTCATAACTAAAGTCTAGCTTTAAAGTTGTCTAGGACCCATTGTTTTCTATATCATAGGTGCCTGTTACTGCAGGGGAGTAACTCCTTTACTCCAAGGCAGATTCTTCAGTCATGCAACATCGTGCAGACAGTCAAAGTACTGGGGTTCTTCTTAGTAGAATCTTGTCCTGGTAAAATCTAAAGTCCTGTAATCTGGTAACCCACTTTATACCCATAGGAAGGGGTTGGAAAGGTTCTAGGGACCCTCCTGGGGAGGGGCAGGACAGAGGAGTGGCTACACCCATGTCCTATGTCCAGTTTCACGCCAGAGCGGGAGCCAATGGCTGCCAGAACTGGTTTGAGCTGGACTATGCACAGGGACACCAAATGTGCCCCCAGCGCATACTTTCTGGCACTCTCAGAGTGCACCCAACCAGCCCCAATACACTTGTACACATCCTATCACTGGGAGGTGGTTGCACCTCCCTGTGACAGGATGCCTATTGTCATGCCTTCCTCTGCGCGAGCTTGGCTCTGGCAGCCACAGACACAATTCTGCTCTCCCGCTGCTGTGTCCATTTTGTGCTACCCGGCTCGAGAAAGCTGGTACTGGGTAGACAGTAATGGTTTCAGAAGGGTGGAATCATACCTCCCACACCAGTTACTGTGTGGAGGTATGATTCCACGGTGTTTGACACCAAACACAACATGTTTCTAAGCAGCCATTTTAAAGTTAGCATTACCGTGAGGTTATAATGCACATATGTCTGGCTGCATCACAGACACCCCCGAGAATGGTCTCCGAAGGCTGCAGAAGGGCCCTACTCATGCAGGGGCACCCTCTCACGTAAAACCCAGCACCCTGCCTTCAGGATTGATAAGGCCTGCCATAGGGGTGACTGATAGATTTTTAAGTGTAGGGATTTAGATAGATATAGTGAACCTATATCTAAGTAAGTTGTGCAAGCACCAGCTTACACAGGCGTCTGTAACAGACCTGTTGTGTCATTTTGAATGGCCTTTCATGGGTGGCATAATACATGCTTCAGCCCATGGAAGGCCTCGGTGGTACCTAGTCCTGGGTACATGTGTACCATATACTAGGGACTGAGAAGGGTTCCCCCATATCCAATCTAGAGTATACCTAAACTACATGCGTAGCAATTTAAGGGAGAAAGCAGATTGACTGGGATCCTGCGGATCCCAGTCTGACTAGTCCAAAAACAGTGAGACATCAGCAAAAAGTGGAAGTAACCATAAGAAGCAGATCCTACTATCCTACAGAGTGATCATAGGCAGTGTGCTACTATGAGCAAAGGAAGTTGCAGCAGTACAAGGGCACACAAATGGCAAAAGAACATTATGCACTGTCAGATAACAATAGTAATACCATTTAACTGCAATTATGATAAAGACTGCTGCAGAAGTATTCTAGTGTTCAATAACTGGGAAGATGTCTCAGTAAGTTAAATGGTTGCCACTGACATCAATGCTGATCAGCAGTGCATGAGCCTAGGTAGGTTGATTTAGGGCCTGATTAGAGCTCCGTAGACTCTTTACACCATCACAAACATGACGGATATCCCATCTGTCGTATTACAAGTGCATCTTAACCTATGGTACTTGTAATGTAGCGGACAGGATGTCCCTCACATTTGTTATGGAGTAACCTGTCCACAAACTCTAAACCAGGCCCCTAATCTTTTATGTACAGTACTAATAAATGGTAGAATATGGTATCTAGCTCTATATCAAAAGCAAGTTAGCATTGTAAAGCTACACTCAAATAAAATAACACAGTTTGTGAAAGGGTAAGTACTGGCAGAGAAGTCTTGACCTATTACTGTGTAAACCTGATCCTACTACTGAATAAAACTGACCCTACTGATCAATTTATAGAGGGAACTTCATGGCGTTTGCACCAAGTCATTGTATTTGTCATTGTAACAAGCATCCCACTAGGGAGGAAGTGAAACAGGGCACTCGCAGGAGACAAAACCACCGGAGGCAGGCAAGTGCAGAAGACCAAACTGAAGGTTCTCGCAGAACGGGGAGGGAGGGCGGGTCGTGAAGGAATCAGCAGCTAGAATCGTCTCCACCAGATACATTGTTACCGAAGGTAAGTAACTCGTACATCTGATAGAGACTACTAGCCGCAGATTCTTTAACATTTAAAATGTATCCATTTAGAAATAGTACCTGATTTTTACCTTGTTCATAGGCCCAATGGTGGCGAGAGCTGAGAAAAACAACAAACGCGTAAAGGGCCCATGAAAGTTGTTTTGTTTAAGTCAAAATGTGGTTTTCTTTGGGCAATTTGTTTATCAGAACCTGCACAGACCTTACTGTACCAGACGCACAAGTTACTTACCTTCGGTAACGATCTATCTGTAAGAAACAGTAGTTAGTATTAGATTCCTTACCTTAGAATATCCCCAGGCGTCAGACTGGATCCGGAAACTTTTGCGTAGCAGTACCCTTGCACGTCGGTAGGCGTCGTCTGCGGCTCCGCGTCAGTCGTCGTTGTCGCCCGAGTACTTACACGCCGCCGTCGCGCGCTGACGTCAGTTCTTATACACAGCTTTTCCGCGCCAGAAAACGCAGAGCCATGATAAAAACCAACACTGGTGCCATAAAAACTAGGGCCCTGAAGGGGTGACCTTAACCCTAGATATCGGTTCGCAGAACGGGAAGGATGGGTGGGGCGGTAAGGAATCTAATACTAACTACTGTTTCTTACAGATATATCGTTACCGAAGGTAAGTAACTTGTGCATCTGAAAGAAACAGGTTAGTATTAGATTCCTTACCCTAGAATAGATACCCCAGCAATACCAACCCCGGTGGTGGGTCTGCGAACCAATGATCACACCAGAAAGTCCTGGAGAACGGAACGGCCGAAAAAGCCATCACTCCAGACTTGGCTGTCCAAGCAGTAGTGTCTTGCGAACGTGTGCAGCGAGGCCCACGTAGCTGCCTGACAGATGTCCTGCAAGGGGACTCCCCAGCCCAGGGCAGTAGTAGCCGCCGTGGCCCGTGTGGAATGGGCACGAAGCCCCACAGGAGGCTCCTTTTGAGCCAAAGAGTAACAAGCCTTGATGCACAAGACGACCCATCGAGAAAATGGTTCGTTTGTGCACCGCCTGTCCCTTCTTAGCGCCCACGTAACCAACGACGAGTTGGTCATCCACCCGGAACTGGCGTGTGCGATCCAAGTAGAAAGAGAGCGCACGTTTTGGGTCCAGACGGTGGAGCCTCTCTTCCTCTTTCGAGGAATGCGGAGGCGTAAAGAAGGTGGGCAAGGTGATGGACGGACTGATGTGGAAGGCTGTGACTACCTTGGGCAGGAAAGAGGGTCGCGTCCGCAACACAACTTTGTTTTGAAAGGAAAGGAGGCTTAGAAGAAAGGCCTGGAGCTCACTCATTCTCCTGGCAGAGGTGATGGCAACCAGGAAAGCGGTCTTCAGAGTAAGGAGACGAAGAGGACAATTATGAAGCGATTCAAAGGGAGCGCACATCAGAAAAGTTAGAACAAGGTTCAAGTCCCACTGAGGCATCACAAAAGGAACTGGTGGAAACATATGAGTGATGCCCTTCAAAAACCTATTTACAACCGGGGACTTGAACAAAGAGGGAAGATCAGGTAGACTTAAGAAGGCAGAAATGGCCGAGAGGTAGCCCTTCAGAGTGCCCAGAGCAGAGCCCTGCTGGGCAAGAGAAAGAAGAAAGAGGAGAACCTCTGAAAGAGGGGCAGAAAGGGGATCCACAGCCTTTGCTATGCACCATGCCACAAATTTGTTCCACCTGCAGGCGTATACCGATTTTGTGGAGGGCCTGGCTGCCAGAATGACATTACAGACTTCAGGAGGCAAGTCAAATTGCCTCAACTGCCGCCGCTCAATCTCCACGCATGTAAGTGAAGACTGGACAGGTTCGGGTGGAGGACCGTCCCCTGCTGCTGCGACAGAAGATACTCCTGAAGGGGCAGACTAATCGGGGGATCGACAGACATGTAGCTCGGGATACCAGAACCTCCGTGCCCAGTCCGGAGCCACAAGGATGACTTTGGCCCGGTCGAGCCTGATGTTCTGAATAGATTATAGTAGATTATATCGGAAACCGATGGCTAAAAATTAATTATTGACTTTCAGTAGCCATCATCCTAACTCTCTTCGTGAGAACCTGCCTGTTGGGCAGTTTCTGAGGATCCGCAGAAACTGTTCTGACAAATCGGACTTTGAGTTCTGAGCCGGAGACCTCACCACTAAGCTGAGACAGCGTGAATATCCTAAGCGTATGATTAGGAGAGCTCATAAACTAGCTTCTAATAACAATCGGGAGGCCCTACTGGGTCCCCCTTTCGAAAACCTCCTTTGGATAGGTTGACCTTTGTGACAACATTCAGTACTCTATCAAATAAGATACAGAAATCCGTGCGTAAGAACTGGAGGATCCTGAATGTAGCTGGATCAAGTATACCGACCCCTCTATTTTCATTCAAAAGAGGTGCGAGCCTAAGGGACAGCCTGGTCCACACCAGACCAAGAAAGAGAATCCACGAACACTCTGTGGAACCTGCCAGCAGTTCAGGGCCACTACCCCTGTGGCTCATGCACAGCTTGTCCCCAGACTAAAAAGACTCTTACAATTGACATAGGGACCAATAGACCATGGGTCCTCAAGAATCACACCAATTGTAATAGCGACAAGGTTATTTATTAAATCACCTGTCCGTGCTCCATACGTTACGTAGGTATGACTACGAGGAAAGTCAAAACAAGAATAAACTAGCATAAGAGCACAATCAGGTGCAATAAGCAAGCCACTCGGTTGACTAATCATTTCTTAAAAATGAAGCACAAACCAGAAGAAATGAGTTGGACAGTCTTGGGAGCAACCTTTTGTGCCCCAACATGTGAGTGATGTCACGAGATATCTTTTCCTGAAAGAACAAAAATGGATTTTTAAACTGAAATGTGACATAGAAGGCCTAAATGATGAAATCCCTTCGGCTACCATATGATCCACTCATTCATATCTGTTTGATCTGTTTATTAGTGCTATGACTGCTGAGACTTACTCTCTCTTCTGCCTTAGGTTTGATCAATAATGCTCGGATAGGTAATACCTTGCTTCCCTAACCACATTATTTACAAGCCTTTTCTAAAATGTGCTGCCTTGAACTGTTCATAACTTGTAGGGGCTCCTACGTTTATGTTGCCCATCTACGTTGGTTTATTTACATTTAGATCGACGCGTGTGCAGTTCTTTAATGTTTTTCTAACATCACATTGTATCACGCGCTTGTTGATGCAACACATTACATTAGTCATGTCAACATTCGAGTCGAATATATTCATCTCTTTCAACAAAGCACGAGGTTTCTTAGGCGCGCTTTGCAAGAGAATGCTCGTCTAGACTTTGGGTGCTTGATGCATATGCTCGGACACTCTTTCTCTCGCTGTATTTAGGGTCCGCATCTTCAACAAAATGCTAGTTTCCTTTGTTGATCATGTCTATTACCTTTTTACACCGCTAATGGAGTCGTGCATGCTCACTTAACACATCTAATGAGTTGCCTCTTTGGTCCGCATCCTTGTTGACTTAACGCATGCGCATGCCAACGCTAAGTCCTGTCGCGGCTTCCCATCAGGTCCGCCATTTCTGAACGCGAACATGTGGGCTTGTAGGTAACACTGTGTTTTGTTTCCTATCAGGTCCGACACTTGTTTATACCGTGCTGGAGCGCTTTGCTCTCATTGGTTACTGCCGCATTTAAGAGCTGCTTTCCGGTTCCGGTCAGGTACCTCCCCCTCGGCTCAGGATTAGTCAAGGGGTACCGACGGACAGGTGAGGCAGCTCGTACGGCGGCGCTTTGCTCTTCAAACGTCTTTGGATTCCTCTATTGGAATTTCAATATAGATATACTAGGAAACCTCTTGGAGCCGCTACGAGTGCTATACATTCCGTTCTGGACTCCACCTATGTAATAATTATGACATTTGCTACAGTAAGTTCGTAGCACTTGTGACTGCATATTTTAAGCCCAAATGAAAGAATTGGAGCGAAGACGTTTTCGTTATGGTCCCCTGGTGGGCTTGTAAGGTACTGCCGTTTATTATGCTCAGAATTTAGGCCAAGGTTTATTAGCTGCTATGCTGTGGGAACTTGATAGGGTTTGACCTAATCAGTCATACATTCCTTTTATCCACAATTAGAGGGGGGCCTCCATCCCTGAGCAGTGGCCAGGAGAGGCGAGGATTACTCCCAAGAGTTTTTGGGTGAGTAAATACAACCACGAATCAATACTTGATCGCAATAATGAATAAATTATAAGCGATGATACATGTGGCGCAATTCATATGTATGCCTGAGTTTCTACTTATTGAGATGCCCATGCGGTCTCCAATACGTGGGCATGACACTCGCAAGGGTGTGTGAGGCCATTATATCCAACAAATTGGATACCCAGGGGTGGTCCTCCATTGAGCACTAGCCCTTATACCTTAGTGACCTTCTCCTTCTTTCTTTCTCCCCCTAGGAACAGCCCAGTCATCTCTCTTGTTGTCTTGATATCTGGGGCTACAACTGCGGCCGGACCTTCCATTCTCTTTTCTCTGAATGGTAATCAAAGCCCTACTGGATCACAGTTGATCCTTATCCTCCCCTACCCTACCCTTTGTTACATACACAAGCCCATGTTGCTGCCTGGCATGTCAGGACCGAAACTCCGTGTGGTAAAGCAGTGGTCGCAGCTACATCTCTGGTGGCATGAGCAAGCAAACCTTCAGGGAGTTGCTTCTTGGCCAGTGCGTACCAGGTTTTAATGCAAAGCATGATCCATCTGTTACGTGGTTTCCTATAAGTGGGTGTTTCTTGCTGCAAAAAAACAGTCCTCAAATTAGGTAGTATGCACTTAGCAAGGGAAAAAGCAACAGACACACATTCAAATAATATAACTGTTATGACATATGAGGAGGATAGAGTAGATGATGAATCAACTAGCGGGGGGAATGTTGGAATGGGTGAATACAATGTCAACCGATGTCATAATATGTGCAGGCACAACAATGGCCATATCAGTAAATGCAATGTGAACGTATGCCCTAGTCTGTGCCCATATAACCCGCATGAATCCCCGCCAATGCAATGTCAAGGTAGCGCGGACATCAGCAATAATGATACCAATGTATGTCGTAATTCTTGCCTGTACAATATTATTGTTGCCAATATGAACAATGTCAATGTATGTTCATATCAAAGCAAACAGTACCAGTAAGAACAATGTCAATGTACAAGATGACAACTATATGTGTAATGCTGATAATGTCAATAAAAATTATACCAGTGGCTGCCATATTATTCTCAGGAATTCTAATGAACTCACATCATTGCTGTTGGATTCACCCAAGGTGACCTTCCAATCAACCCTGAGGTACGAGTTCCTTACCTTCGGTAACAATGTATCTTGTAGAGACAATTCTAGCTGCAGATTCTTGGACATAGAATTATCCCCAGGCGTAAGACTGGATCCAGAAAATGTTCTTTGCCACAGCATCTCTGTGCGCCGGGGGGTAGTACCACGTGACTCCGTCCTGACGTCGTCCACGGGCGTGACGTCAGCAAGGTCACATAAGCCCCACCCCGGCACGCCAACGTCAGTTCTCTTCGGATAACTTACGCGCTACAATGCGGAGCCATCACAAACAAACTGTGAGAATATGGGAACAGTGTGCAAAAAAAATCAGATAAACAGAAAGGGAAGAAACTAATGACTAGGAACAACACCATCCGGAAGAATGCCAGGCACTGTGGCTCAGAAAATCATAGAAGGGAAGAGCAGAGCACAGCTACTGCAAAGCAATCCTGCAAGTAAATACAACATCCTCCCTAGTGAGGGACAGCAAGGCCAGAACTCAAGAGTAACGACAATTCACCCCAAGACAACACCAGCAAGGAGAGGCGCATTCCCTGTAAAGAGCTAAGGGTCGAGGCACAGGCAAGAGACCCCAACTCCGAGGACTGCAGAGAAGTCAGAAATGTCAAGCACTGAAAAAAAGGAGAAGAGCATGAGTAGGCCCCATACTGGAAGACCAGGGTGCAGGGACGCAGAAGTACCCATGAACCCACCAACCAATCACCAGAAGGGAAGGAGAGGATCAAACAAACAGAACGAGCATCCCACTAGGGAGGAAGCGAAACAGGGCACTCGCAGGAGACAAACCCACCGGAGGCAGGCAAGTGCAGAAGACCAAACTGAAGTGTCTCGCAGAACGGGGAGGGAGGGCGGGTCGTGAAGGAATCTGCGGCTAGAATCGTCTCTACCAGATACATTGTTACCGAAGGTAAGTAACTTGTACATCTGATAGAGACTACTAGCCGCAGATTCTTTAACTTAGAATAGATACCCTAGCAATACCCAGAAGGGAGGAGGGCCAGCGAGAAAGTCTCCCAGTAGGAAGAAACACAGAGCCCCAGCAAGGGGTGTGTAATGGGGGAAAGAAGAGCGGCCCAGCCCCCACCAAGCAGAAGGAAGCAAGGACGAGGCGAAGGGAGGCCAGGACACCCCAAGCCCAGCCAAGGCACCAGGGATGTCCGCCAGAAATCCCCGGAGGGACAGACAACAGCAGAGGAGTACGGAGGTAGAAAAGAATTACCCCAAAACTCCAAGGAGAAGAGGTAGAAATGGAGGCAAAGCCCTCCATGGGAAAACACACACAGTGAAGGGGACAGCCGAACCAGCCACAGCCTCGAGTCAGCGGACAAGGTAGGAACTGCTCCACAGCCTAGAAGGCAGGCGTGAGAGGAAAGACGTAGTCTCACAAGGCTCCAACAGACCAAGAGGCAGGAGAAAAAGAGCACATATCAAAGCCCCCGGCTGAGGACCAGAAAGAGCAAGCATGCGCAGCCGGTAGCTGGCAAGTACCATGAAGCCGAGCGCCTAAACCAAGCAGAGCGCAAGACGTAGGTAAAGGCCAGGGAAATCCAGAACAAACCCCAAAAGGGAGACCATTCCAGACAAAACAGACTCACGAAAGAAGTGGGACCAGCCAGAAGAAAGGAGGAGGGGGACGGACAAGGCCATCCACCAGAACATGGGGAAAAAATTAGGGAATCCAATCCCCCCTGGAACACCAAACAGAGGACCAGGCCGAAATGCAGAACAAAAAAGGAAGGTGGAACCACCACAGTGCAACGCCGAAGGCGGCATGCCAAAGCCAGTCCAGCAATACAGCGGAGACTGAAAAGGACAGAACCTGGAGTAGCGCAAGCTACACCTAGACAAGAGCAAAGAAACTGCACCAGCAGTATACAGTAACGCCAGGAAAGGTGAGGAACCCGCAAGGGGGAGTTCACACCCTCCCAGTGCAAGACAGGGCTATAAAATAGCTACAAGTACCCCACATAGTGAAAGACATGTCCCAAAGAAAACATGGGAACCACTCTTTGGGAAAAAATGCCGAAGCAGGGAACAAGAACATAAGACGTGTGGTATGAACCACAGACGGCTTAGCAATCAGCCAAATTATACACACATGTCAAAAGGGCTGAACCAGCAGCCAACAGAAGATAGGGGCCAACCAAGAGACTCCGAAGGCACGTTAAACCACACAGAACATACAAACAGGCCACTCAAAACACCAGATTCCAGGAAGCAGGTGGGATAACGCCTCCCATAAAACCCTGGAGGATCAACAAGCCAGCCTACGGAGGGGGGGAGGACGGAGCCCCGCCAGGAGATGCTGAATGGCGGAGTCCGCATGAGTGTTAAACAAAAGGACCCCATCAAAGGGCAGGTTAACCAGACGCTCCCTAATATTTTCAGATAAAACAGCATCCCACAGCCAAGCATGGCGACGGAGAGCCACAGAACTGGCCATAGCATCAGCAACATTCAAGGCCGCACGAAGAATAAAAGCGGCCAACTCTCGACCATCCAACACATGGTGTCGTAGATCAGCGCGGGCACCCTCATGGGAGACATGAGAAAGAAGGGACTCCACAGAATCCCACAGGCTGGAGGTAGCCCTGGCCAACACACACAGAGTGTTGAGCGCCCGCAAAGCAGCACTGGATGAAGCGAAGATGTTACGCCCCCATGAATCCAACCACCGGGCCTCCCGAGATGGAGGAAACAACAACACCACAGGCAAGGACAGAAAAGCAGTCCGCAGAAGAGAGCCCTGAGTAGAAGGGTGGAAGAAAAGACCGACGGGGTCGTGCAGAGCAGGATGGTGGCGAAGCAGGAGCGGCTGAGGCACCGGATCACCCGTGGCAGGATGCCCCCAAGCCCCCAGAAGAGAGTTGTGGCATAACGCTTCGAAAGGAAGGAACAGCTCCCGACCACCAGAGCCCTGGTGGAGAACTTCCAGAAGATTATCCGTAGGGAATGGGGAGACCGGGTCACCCATTCGCAAAATGCCATCGGCCGTGGAAATAGCCCGAACAAAGGCAACACTGGCCTCCGTAGAGTGTAGCGGGGGAGAAAGCAATTCCTCCGTGGGCAATGGCTGCAAACTGAGCTGTCCGACCCCAAGTCCAGCTAGAAGGGGAAGCGACCAGCTCCTGAATGGTGGGGGATCCATGGACGAGTGGGGAACCTGAGGGACCCCCGGGGAAGGCGGAGAAGTCAGTGAAGCCAGTGGAGGAACCAACCGCGAGCTGCGGAAAAGAGTGTAGAAAGGTGGATACCGGACTATGGTTACCCCAGATTTTTTGCCTAGTGTTTAGCTGGTTTTCGACTTAGTTGGCCTGGGATCCTGCTAATAAGGGCCCCAGGCTATCTGCTCTCACTTGAAAATGGACTCCATGTACTTTAGGTACATCTCTAATTGGATATTGGGTCACCTTATGAGCCCCTGTATAGTGTACCATAGGTACCCAGGGCATAGGTGCATCCAAGGCCTACCAGGGGCTGCAGCATGTATTATGCCACCCCTGGCTGGCCATCCAGATTGACACAACTGGCTGATCACTCAGCTGGGACAAGGTCGTATAATCACCCATTGCTTAGGAATAGTATTGTGATGTGAAAAGCACTTGTATAGCGCGGCTTACACATACGGTTTCTTGGCGCTTTGGCGTGAAGGGGAGAAAGCAATAGCGAGAAAAAAAAATAAAAAAAAAATAAAGAGATGATGAGATCCAGAGGGATTAGTCATAGGCCAAGTGAAAAAGAAATGTTTTCAGCAAAGACCTGAAGCGATTGTAAGAGGGAGCAAGTCGCAACTCAATGGGTAGAGAGTTCCATAAGGAGGGCGCCAAGAACGAGAACCGGAGAGCGCCAAGTCTCTTACGCTTAAATCTCGGGACTTTAAGAAGAGCCAGGTGAGAGGAACGCAGGTTCCATGAAGGGACATGCGGGTGCAGTAAGGCAGAGATGAAGGACGGGCCAGTACCCAATAGGGTTTTGAAGATCGTACAGCCTAGCTTAAATTTACAGCGCTCGGACACCGGGAGCCAGTGGAGTGATTTTAGCAAAGGACGGACATGGTGGTGCCTGGGCTGGTGATATATTAGGCGGGCAGCCTGGTTTTGGACCAGCTGGAGTTTTTTAAGCTGGTAAGCTGGGATCCCGACGTACAGAGAGTTGGCGTAGTCCACCCTAGAGATGACTAACGCCAACAGGGCCAGGGTAAGGGCTTCCGTAGTTAGGAAGCGAGCAATCTTCTTAATTTTCCTCAGCTGATAAAAGCTAGAAGACACCGTGGCACTGATCTGAGCCTTCATTGTTAGATCCTGACTAATAATGACTCCTAGACTTTTGGCCGTTTTAGCGGGCACCGGAGCAGCGCCCAGACTAGACGGCCAATAGGTGGAGTTCCAGGGATTGGAGAGGCCCCCGACAAGAACCAGTTCGGTCTTGTCGGGGTTGAGCTTTAGTTGGTTGGCTCCCATCCAATTGCTAATATGGCAGAGGATAGTTTGAAAGTCAAGGACTGACTGGTGCGAGGAATAAATATTAAACACCAGCTGAATGTCATCCGCATAGTTGAATGCAGTGACATTCATGCCACGGAGAGACCGAATCAAAGGGGTAAGATATAAGTTAAAAAGAAGAGGGGATAAGGAAGAGCCTTGCGGGACTCCACAGGTCAGCCCAACTCTGTCGGCCGAGAAGTGGGAGAGTCGCACCGCCTGATGCCGATCGGTCAGGAATGAACGAACCCACCCTAGGACCGTGCCCCGGATGCCAGCCTCCCTGACACGGCCGACCAAAATATCATGGTCGACCGTGTCAAAAGCGGCTGACAAATCCAGGAGCACTAGGGCCTGGCTGATGTTCGAGTCAGCGCCCCTGCGTAGTTCTTCCATGACAGAAAGAATGACTGCTTCTGTCGAGTGGGCAGGCCTGAACCCAGCCTGTTGAGAATCCAAAAAATGAGATTGTTCAACAAACGAGCTCAGGGTATTGGCCACATGAGACTCAAGGACTTTATTAAGGAAATCCGTTTTCCCCCCCCAGCGCCAGGAAGCCGCTTGGCCACAGTGCGCTTAATCAAGTTTCTTTTCATTTCATAAGGATAGGGAGAAGAGATATGGGGCGGAAGTTGCTCATGACCGCAGGATCGGCCGTGGGCTTCTTCAAGATGGGAACCACTTCCGCAATTTTGAAAGAACTTGGGACAAAACCGGAGGAAAGGGAGAGATTCAAGAGTGTCAGGGGAGGGGTGGGACAAACGGTGAAGATCTCGCGAAGAACCGACGGAGGACAACAATCTGTCGGGGAGCCCGAGGTAACCTTACTCAAAAGAGCAGGGAAATCCTCTTCCAGAATAGGGAGAATCTGAGTTAACAGCGGAATATTTTGTGAGGGCAGAGGAGTATTGGCAGCAACACCAGATTCAGTAGCGGCCACAGAAGAGATGCTATCCTTAATTTTCTTAATCTTTTCCACGAAAAACAAGTTGAGGGAGTCACAAAGTGCCTGAGAAGGGAGGGGTTTAATAGTGACCCTGTCCGGATGTGAAAGTTCCTCCACGATGGAAAAGATATCTTTAGCTTTTTGGGCAGAGTCTAAGATCTTATTGGAAAAGTACGAGGTCTTGGCCGCCAAGATGGCAGATTTATAACCTTTCATAAGGGCTAAGAACTCCGCTTTAGCGTCAGGGGCATAGCACCTGCGCCAACGGTTTTAAGATCTTCCGAAAACCATTTTTGAGCGTCATGAAGGCGCTTGGCTTTAATAGTTTTATAAGGAGCAACCTTGTCACTGGCCACTTCAAGCCAGCCCGTCAAATCTGACGCGTAGGCATCAATTGAGCCCTGGACAAGGGGGGGGAGAAACTGAGAAGAGTGACAAAATCGCCAAGATTGGCCTTATTCCAATTCCGGGCCGAAAATGTCGACCCTCGTGAGTGACTGTGACGGGCGAGCGACTATTCCTATATCTACCCTTATATCTAGACACATATGCACCTATAAGTCACTCCTATGGCAGGCCTTAACAATCCTGAAGGCAGAGTGCTTGGTTTTATGTGAGATGAGGCTCTAGCATGAGCTGAGCCTGTCTGCAGCTTTCGGAACCGTGGCCTTATAGCTGTTCTAGGATATCGCCATACCATATACTCTTAAGTGCATTATAATCCTTGCGGTTAGATGCTAACTTTGGTTTGGCATTATCTAAACATGTCGTGTAAGGTGTCATACGCTTTGGAATACTACCCCCTCGTCAATTCTGGCGACGGGGGTAGCATTTCACCCTTCTAGAGGGAGAAAACATGTTAGTTCTGACTATCCCGGTTAAAGTTAACCAGAGCCCCAGCGTCACAAAATGGACACTGCTGCCACAGACACAAGTGTGACCTCCTGCTGCTGGGAGTCCTTCCAGTGAGGGAGGCTTGGACAATAGGTTTCCTGTCTTGGGAGGTGCTAGCACCACCCCCAGACAGGCCGTAGTGTATGAGGGAGGGTTGAATGAAATGAGACACTGCCTGGGACACGCAAGGTGCTCCATGCATAGTCCGGTTGAAACCAGTTGCTGGGGCACTCCAGCCTCAGCTCTGGCGTGAAACTGGACAAAGGGAAAGGGGTGTAATCACCCCCTTCCCTGGTCCCACCCATAGGAGGGACCTAGCAAGTAATCCAGCCCCTCCGATTAGTATATAGGTAGGAGCTGAGTCAAGAGACTTTAGATTTATCCTGAACTGAAACTTGAAACTAAACTCTGGAACTTCGACATTCTATTGCAACTAGAAGACTGAAGAATCCCTTGTGGTCAAGGAGTAACCAGCCTGTGCAAACAGGCACCATCCAGCGATCTGCTGTTTGCTTTGTCGACGCTCCCGCCGGAGCCCGAGCACAGAGCCTGTCAAGAACCAGACTTCTAGACTTCTTTGACCCCGATCCACAGCCACAGCAAAGCTGAGACCCGTGGAGGCGACGAGAGACGTGGGTCCGGCCATCTTCAAAAACCAGCTCATTGCAACTTGTGCAGCTTCTGAGGCACCCTCGAAGTTGTGCATTGGGGATTGAGAAGCCCCAGCCCTGAGCACCTTCTACACAGACGAACAGCACTCCACACTCCACGAGTGCCGCGTGGTGCCTGCTAGTGTTTTTGTGCTCAACGTGTCTGTCCGGTCACTTGCCCGTTAGCTAGTGGCCTCTGTGACGACGAACCTTTGAATCTACACCGCTGGCCTGCTTGCTCCAGGCTGGCCCCTGCTTCCCTGAAAAGGAGAAGCCCCGCTGGTCTGCAACAGAGGCCATCATCGATTCCTGTGTGGGTTGCCTTTGCCAAGGCTTGTTGACTCCAATCCGGAAGCTGACACTGCTGACAGTGAGATCCTTTGTGGTACAGTCCGTGTCCAGCTCCTGGTCATCGTCGACACCTGTTGGTCCACGTGGCTGCAGAGACTAGCTTCACGACATCACCTGATTGCTTCACGACATCGCCTGGTTCCTTCCTGGTCACTGGCTAGTGACCCAGACTCTGTCCCCTCTGCTTTCAGGTACTCTTCATCCTTGGTCCGCCCTTGGATCCAAACGGACACTTCTCTCCTGGTCGCCTGGTGCATTTTTTCACAGGTCTCCATAGGATTCTGCGACGAAATCCCGACACACTTTGACACCTATGCACCCGGCTCCTGTGGGTGAGGTAACGTGAGTACTCCGGTGCTTCTGTGGGTATTGACTATCCTAGTGTCCTAGTTTTCAGTAGCTTTCTCCTAGTCCATCCAGAAGTGTCCTAAGTCAACTAGTTTCTAATTCTTTCATTCCCATTGTATCCCTATGAGAACCTGCATGTGTGTTTAGACACTGCACATACATCCCATGGGCCTCCTACTTCCTAACCTTTGGTAGTACAGTGTAGCCCCAGCGATTCCCTAGGCCCTAGGCCTACTCCTTGTTCGTGACGTGGTACTTGTACCACTATTTTAGTATATGGTTTGCAACGCCCCTAGGGCTTGACTGTATTTTTGCAACTTATTGTATGATAATTAAGTAACTTGTTATGTGCTTGTGACTCTGACCTCATAAAGAGTTCAGAGGGGTTGTGTTAGTAATAAATACATATATATTTTATATATAACCTGTGTGGTGTCCTTTCATTTGGTATTAAAGGGGCTACATATGGTAAACAGCTGGCTTCACATGCTCTCTGAAGTTTTAGCCTAAGACTGCGTTGTCCATGCTACCACTAGGATAGCTGGTCTAGAAGGTTGTCTTTACAACCATCACCATAAGGGTTGTTTGTACTGATACAGGGTGCCCACTAGAATAGTGGAGATCACCTATCAGGCTAACTTCTCACAAAGAGGGTCAGAGGATTGAGGCTGCGGGGAAGGTGAGGAGCACTCCCTGGAAGACGCCAGTGAAAAGCAACAATGCAGCCTCCTGTCTCCGGAGAGGAAGAGACAAGGAGATGACAAACCCCCAGAGAGGAATGAACCTCTGGAGACGACTCAAAGACTCGACACCAGCACGGTGCCGTGGAGTCCTCCACAGGCGCCGGCTCGATGTCAATCGATGCCGGAGTGGACATTGGCAGCGGCGAGTTGACCACCACCACCACCACCACCACCACCACGTGCTCCACAGGAGATTGGGGCGGGGTCTGAGTGTAGTAACAATGTAATGGAAATAACGAGGACTCCAGGAATATATTGAAAAGGATTGATTTCTAAGCATGAAAGAATAGATGCAGCTGGAAGGAAGGTTCATCCAAAGAATGATTCCTAACTCCAGTTTCAGTATACACAGTAGAACATTCATTTGTAAGATAACATTCTACATTACATAGAAAGAATTCCATTTAAAGGAACATGCAATCACTACACATCCCCCTTCTTCAATAAGAAAAACAAATAATAAAAACAATATATACAATAAATGTTAAATAACGAATCTTCAGTAAACTCACCATTTGGAGACTCCAAAGAAACAGGAACTTGTGAACCATCCTGAGCTTCATAATCTTCACCCACACCATCTCCCTTTTCAATTTAAGAGAAATTTTTTACCCTACCACCAATAATCCCTTTCCAATTCACTATATAGATTCCCTTCTAAACCAGTCTCGCCTGCTAATGCAAACCGACTCATATGATGAATGGTGCTAACATCCAATTGGACCGTATTCTTCATAATCCTTACAACAAACTTTGAGAGTAACTTTCCAACTTTCCTTGCAGATTAAACACGCACTATGTGTTCAACACTGATATTTACTTTCTTAGTGTCATGTTTCCTATCATAATAATTTTTATTTCAATCTAGTGACCTCTAAATAGATTGCTGAACTTAGTCAGCATTCCAATACACTGGCTACAAAGCTCAAGGTGTTGTAAGTCTTGCTGTCAAAAAATGTCAGGACTAACTTCACCTATAAAGGAGTCAAAACCTTCAAAAACTTGTTTACAGTGTAGCCCTAACGAAATAGAATTATGTGTAGAACTATCAGAGCTGTTGTGTAAACTGTGTTTGTGTCCTCACCATCCTCCTTTTTGAAATGAGACAAAACTTCTAACTACCCATAAACTCTTTTAAAATCAGTAGTATTTTACTCTTCTACAAAGAAGTTCCCTGCTGGATCAACTCTTTTCTATTTACTCTTCTAACATAGAATCTCACTTGAGATAGTAGTGTAAAACAGTAAATTCTCGTCTAAAACTTGTACTAGTTACGAAACTCTCCATCAAATCTGATTTGAACCGGACACCATAGTTCGTCAAACTAAAAGCCGGAAAACCCTCTCTTTAAAAAAAAAAAAAACACATCTCTAAGAAACTAAACACACATTATGCAACCAACTTATTTACGATCTTCACTTCAAATCATCCTGAAAAGAAGTCCACGAACCTATGGACAAGTTTATCTATGCTTATATCAATACATTTTAATACGTCGTTTGGTCCAAAAGATTCCTGGATGACCTTAAAATTTTGGGACCAAGTTTAACATTCCTATACCTTTCCTGAATAACCCTACCTTAATAAATCTACTAGAAACTGCACATAACATATCATCTTCTTTATATTCCTCTTCCTACATTAGCTTCAGACAGTGAATTTTCAAATACTGTAGCAACACGCCACACAGTCTAGGGCAATTTCTTTAAGCAATAAGGAATGCCTATTGAGATGCCTGGAACACACTGTATATTATAAATGAAATCTTTGAGTATTGTAGACATCCTGGCTACTCTACCTGATGCTCTGGATAAATCTTCCATAGTTAGTATTCTAAGTAAAGTTTTGTGGTCTGACCTTAAAAGACATTTCCTGCCCTAAATGAGTGCATAAGTCGTTCGTCTTAAGTAGGTTACATTTTTTTTTTTAACGCTTACAATTGTTGCTTTGAATAACTAAGAAACTTGATTCTGAGAATGGATAAAACTTCCCTTAAAGTAGTATTCTGCTGAATCTTATCCTTGCCCATAATCAGAATATTGTTTTGGAAGACACCAACCTCTGAAAAGTTTGACATCAACTTCTGAAACACTGCAGTAGCTGATGTCCAGTGACTTTTGGTCTTTCCACCCTAATACCGGTGGACCATTATTTGCAACATATAATTTTCCCATAGCATGCTTTCCTTTAAAACAAAACATGAGGGTTCTAAACCCTAGCATACCAATTTTCCCGCCTGTAAAACTTTCGGCAGTAACGTCATTGGATTCTAACCACCATCCTATATTGTTCACAAAATGAGTTTTCCACATCTCTTGTGGCACAACAGTGAACGGTGAACCCGAATCTGCTGCCAATTGTACTGTAATTCCACCCAAAGAAATATCACAAAAAGGATTAGATGATGAGTCACTAGAGGTATTTAAAACAACTTTTCTCCTTTGTACCAAATTTCCTTGAACAAGATTGTTGTTGAAATTTGATGAAGAAAAATCATCCTCGTGTTGGACATACAACAATTTCTTGTTCTTTCTGTTGCACAGTCGCGAAAAGTGTCCTATCAATCCGCATTCCCAGCCTATGGCAGATCTGGTAGGGCATTTTTCAAAGAAAATAGCATGTGAATAACTACTACATCCAAAACAAACTAATTTGCTACACACCTTTTGCTTAATTCCCTTTAATGTTCTTCTAACATTGAAATCAGTTAGTTGAAACTTGTTGGTTTCAAAATTCTTATACCCTGTTACTTCTTTTACCTCCTTCACCATAGTTTCTCTTAGCATCCTGTTACCTTGCAAAGACGTAGCTTTAGCACAACGATCAGACATTTCTGTCTTATTAACTAAGGCAATTATATTTTTAAGACATTTATTACTCTCGACCCATAACTTGTCCTGCAAAGATTTGTTTTTGGTATACCTTACTATTAGGTCAAGGATTAGATCATTGTGTAATTGAGCAAATTCACATTTCCTCGTTACTCTTTTCAAAGCTGAAATAAATTCCTTCAGAAATTCAGTAAAATCTATTGAGGAAGAAAAAATTTCATGCAAATTTCATAATACATTTTTAAAAACATCCAAATCCCTTACTGTTCTTTGATGTGTATGCATATCTTCAAGAATGCGCAAACCCTCTGGATCAAGTGAATATAATAGCATTTGTTTCTTCTTTTCAGGAGAGAATGTACCGTTGACATCCTCTAAGTTAGCAATGAAATCTAAGAAACATGCATTCCAATCCATCCAGGAAACAGGTTCTTTACAAACTGACAATTTTTTTTGGGGTGAATTGATTTGTAAATTCAATGGATTTTTGTCACTGGTTGCAACTGTTCTTGATGTCAGTGGCATAATTGAATGTTTTAAAGAAAACAAATACCTGAAACAAGATAGGTTAGTTATCCGAAACGACCCCTTCGTGAATGATGTCTTTGTGAAAAATATAATTTACCTAACACAATAACTAGTTAGTTATTTGAAATACCCACTTCGTGAATGATGTCTTCGTGAAAAAGAAATACTTAACACAATAACTAGTTAGTTATTTGAAACAACCACTTCATGAACAATGTTTTCGTGAACCAACAGTTGAATATTGAATGAACCACTTTGTAAATGATGTCTTCATGTAAAGAATGACCAAAAACAACAATTACTTAGTTATAGTACTTGTTGAAAAATTGAAAGCAACCACTTCTTGAATGATATCTTCATGTAAAGGAATATAAAAGACAATAACTCGTTAGTTATTGTACTTGTTGAATTATTTAAAAAAACGACACTTCGTGAATGATGTTTTACACTAGTAAAATATTGTACTTGTAGAATTTTGAATACGACCACTTTGTGAATTATATCGCAATCACTTCATGAATAATGGCAGTTTGTGATGCATACAGGTTAAAAAATCTTTTAAGTAAAACTTGCAAAATAAATTGGGTTAGTGAAAAAGAAATAATATATGATGATATAGAAACTCCAAATCATGAAATAACCACTTCGTGAAAAGGTGTCGTCCAGTAATATTTTAGACTTCCAGCTGCTTTAAACTCGAAGAAATGAAGAAATTTGAAAAGTGCCGCTAAATTCCTCTCCAAATACTGTCTGTTCCGAAGTTTCTGCAACGCGAGTGGTTGCCAAGGAAACCCGAAACAACACTTCCAAAATGGCCGTCAAACGTAGCCTAACCCGTGATGATGCTATCACCCTGAGAGGCGTGATGCGTGATGATGCTGGCGTGCGTCCCAACGTGTCGTGATGACGTGGTGTGGTCCAGTGACGGGTTTCCAAAAAGAGATTCGATGGAAAACTTCCTCGAGACCACGTTCCAATGCAGGACGCTATTGCTCGGAATCCGTTACAGCACGGCTTTCAAAGGTAAACAGTATGTAGAAATCTTACTGTTTAAAGTAGAAAAATTACAAACATCGCTATGTAAACCGGATAATTTCTTATGTCATGCCTTTTTCTGAAATAAGTGTCCAGTATGAATCACGCTTTAAAATGCCCAGTACAAATCACGCTTCAATTAGTCTAAAACGGCTCCTGGAATGGCAGAAAAGCGGGCATACGAAAGTGTACAAGAAAGTACTCACAGGCAGAGAAGAAATTTCCAGGTGATTGAGCGATGGGTGGTAGATTTAACAAAAGGCAGTCAATTCTTTCGTTTGAATTCGGTTGTTCTTGTTTCAAATTCGGTTCTTCTTGTTTCAAAGACCATCCATGTCGCCATAATTGTAGTAACAATGTAATGGAAATAACGAGGAATCCAGGAATATATTGAATAGGATTTATTTCTAAGCATGAAAGAATAGATGCAGCTGGAAGGAAGGTTCATCCAAAGAATGATTCCTAACTCCAGTTTCAGTATACACAGTAGAACATTCATTTGTAAGATAACATTCTACATTACATAGAAAGAATTCCATTTAAAGGAACATGCAATCACTACACGGAGTCTGTTCGGCTAAGGAACGGCTCCGAAAAGGCGCTGGCTCGACCTCACACGGGCAGTCACCCTCGTAGAGTACAAAGAGGGACTCGGGTAAGCACCCCAAGGGAACTCGGGGCACAAGCCCTGAGTCCCGGCAACTTCCTGCAAAGCCACATGGAGCCCCGTAGGGATTTGGAGCAAGGCAGGGACGCCATGTGTCGAAGAGGGGAGCCCCGAAGGACTGCACCTCAACGACACCACCCTCCCATAACCTAAAGCCAAACCTGTCGGCGTCGAAGCCGCTGGTGACTCCACAGAAGGCCCCGCGCGAGGCAAGGGATCCAGGGACGTCTCAGGTGGAAGAGGGGCCAAAGAAGCCTGCAGAGCCGCAGCGTAGTCGGTCATTTGGGTCCTAGTCGGCCGGATGACAGGAAACGGCGGGTAGGGTGGCGACAGGTAAGGGCGCATGTCCTGAGGGGAACCCACGCCCTCCACCGAATGAGGACAGGGCCTCGGAGGCAAGTTGCAGGACCTACCAGTCGACGAGTGACGCCCTTGGAGCTGTGGTGAAGGGCTATGTCACAGGTGGAATCAGCGTCTCCTGAATTCCAAGGTAGGGGACTGATGCTGGGACGACACCGACCTGGACAAGCGGGCTGACAGCAATTTCATCCAGCACTCCTGCCGTGACTTCGGTTTGAGGTGCTGACAGGCGTCGCAGTCGGTCAAGTCATGGTGCTTGCCCAAACACCACATATAAATCGGGTGAGAGTCCGTCGCAGAGATCTGATGTGCACAAGAGGGACACGTCTTGAAGCCCAAAGGCATTCGCACACTGTTCCACAACGCAAAGCGTAAAAAAGAAGGCCTGAAAACAGGCCAGGACACGATCCAGATCCGCATGGCACATGGAAAAGAGAAAAAACTGACGTTGCGTGCCGGGGTGGGGCTTATGTGACCTTGCTGACGTCACACCCGCAGACTACATCAGGGCGGAGTCATGTGGTACTGCCCCCCGGCGCGCAGAGATGCTGTGGCAAAGAAAAGTTTCCGGATCCAGTCTTATGCCTGGGGATAATTCTACATTAAGCAATCTGTGGCTAGTAGTCTCTATCAGATTCAGAGATACGTGGTCATCCATGTCCTAAACTAAAGGCAAACACACATCCAGGGAAAGCCCTGATCGTTTCCACCGATTACATAGTTGCACCACAAACAAGTCTGAGGTAATTGGCCCCAATAAAACGTTTGGCCAAAGGCTCACGTTCCGAAGAAATACCACAAAGCTAGATACCACATGTAGATAGGTACAGTCAACCAATCAAGACACAATATGCACACCACACGTACTGATCACACACTACTCATGCCGGGCATCTGGACGCATACACAAGGGGCTACATTAATTCTCCTCTTGGTCAAGAGCCATCTGTGTCCTTATCAGATTCACACATTCAATTGACTGTATAAATTGCTGGCCAAAACGTTGTACATCCAGAGATTTTGAGCTGACTTACTCTGTCCAGGCTCTCCTGGCTTCAGTGTTTAATTATACCAACTTGTTCCTGTTTTGCCAAATGCCTCTTGGCTTTTCATTTCTCCAGTATTACATCTTTCATAGATTCACATGCTTGTATCTTCCCCGTCGTCATGGTGGGAGTCTCACGGTAACAGAATGACCAAAGCAGTATCATAGAGAAGATAAAACTGCATAGAAAATCCCATAGGGACTGTAGCATTTGGTAACCAGACCATGTCGTTATTTGGTCCAAAAGTCAGCCAATCAGCATTGCTTCCCTGACCTCACACTCCCCAGCAGAAGCTTCCTGCCTCAGATTTCCAACCGCCTTCGTGTGAGAAAGGAGTCTCCCTGAGCTCTGCTCAGTTTACTGTTCCTGAGTGAACTTTTGACCTTTTGCTTCTTATATCCTGACTTCTGGATTAAGGTATTGTGTGACTATATTTCTCAATATGGCTGAAAGCTCTAAGAAGAGGCTGTTCAGGCCTTGCAGATCCTGTGGGAAGGCCAGGCTTTTCTCAGAAGACCCTCATAAGGACTGCCTATACTGTCTTCATCCGAAGCATGTTGCTAAGGATTGTAAATACTGTAGAACTTTTTCTGTCAAAACTCTTAGAGACAGAGAAGCTCGCTTGCTGTTATGGCTTCAGAAGAAGAAGGCCATATCAGACTCAGATTCTGGGGAAGAATCTTCTAAAATAACACCTAAGAAGAGAAAGGCCTCTATTTCTGAGGAGAAAGTGGAGCCTAAATAGAGTAAACCTAAGGAGAAAGCAATGTCATCTCTCCCTATTACTCCTCTGCAGAAGCTGTCAGACCAGAAAGGGACAGGGTCCGCTCCGTCGACCAGTTCCCTAGCTTTTGCTTCAAAATCTGTGGAAAAGCCTTCAGTTCCGTCGACGACTGCACCGTCGACGACGACTTCGTCGACGACGACGGCTTCGTTGACGACAGGATCTAAAGCAGCGTCGACTACGTCGACGACAACAACGTCGACGAGTAAGATTATCCCGTCGACGAAGAGACCGTCGACGACCACGACGACGACATCGTCGACGAAGGGCTCGACGACGAGGATGTCGACGGGGGCCCCGTCGACGGTGGACCCGTCGACGACGGCTCCGTCGACGGTGTCGTCGACGGCACCGTCGACGAAAATTATACTGAAAACGGCAAAAGCTTTCAAATCACCACAGGCGAAGACTATGATTTCAATCCGGTCTTTTCAGTCGTCCAAGGGTTCGGCGACTATCAGCAAATCTGCGGAATTCACATCATGGACGAAGATTTCACCTCTCCCACCATCTTCTCTGTTGGAACAAGACTCAGATGGAGAGGAGTCCTCAGGTGCTGCCTACAGTCCTTCACAGCTCCAAATAAAGAGCCAGGACACAGATGAGGAGGAGGTATTCTCCTTTAAGGACAGAACTCAATCTTCCAGGTATGAGTCTTTCCAAGACACATGTGAGTATAATGAGGAGGAAGAGCAACAAGAGGAATCACGTGAGGTAGAGCGGCAGGACACAGTTTCCATTCCGATATCTCTTGTATCTGACCTCAGGTTCATGATAAACGACTACTACCGTCGTTTCCCGGAGGCAAACGCCCCTCAATCAGCTACGCCAATAGACTCTTCGCAGCCATCCAAGGCGAAGGACACCACTCAAGATCAAGGGGTGAGATCACCGCCTTTGGTTACAATACGAGATGATCTAACGGAATCCGACGAGGATGAACAACCTGAAGAAGGGGAGCTTGTTCATGATGCTTCGGGACAAGAATGGAATGAATACATCTTGCCATCGGCCCCGTCACCATCTCCACTGCCATCCACCTCTCCTCCTCAAGACATCTGAGGTTTCCACGACATCATGGAAAAAGCGGCGAAGAGGTTTAAATTAGATATGGAGGTTAAAGAAACAGACTGTTTCTTGTACGATTTCAAGGACGATGCCAGGAAATCAGCTAGATTTATTTCAATTATCCCTCATATTTGGGAAGAGGGCCTAAAAATTTTGAAAACACCGGCTTCCATAGCGGTTTCAGTTCCAAGGATTGAAAAGAAGTATAGAGCGCCAGAGTCTGCTGCAGCCTGTCTAATAGGACACCCCAGACCAGAGTCAGTTGTGACGCAGGCAGCGCAGAGGAATTCTAAGAACCCGGTGGCTACTTCCTTGGTGCCACCAGACAAAGAAGGAAGAAGGATGGATGGTGCCGGTAAGAGGTTTGCAGTCATGGCAGCCTCTACTATTAAGGCAGCCAATGCTATGGCCCTAATTAGCCGTTTCAACAGACAAATGTGGTCAGATCTGGCACCCATACTGTCTGCGCTCCCGGAAGATAGGAAAGAGGAAGCGGTGGCCATCCTCAAAGACTGAGCAAATTCCGCGGCTGAATCCATTGACATCGCCATGGATGTGTCATCTATGGCTTTCAGACAGATGGCTGGAGCAGTTTCGCTTCGCAGACAAGGCTGGCTTAAGGCTACCTCATTTCGTCCAGAGGTCCAAGCGAAGATTGCGGACATGCCGTTTGACGGCGAAAATTTATTTGGGAAACATATAGATGAGGCGTTGCAAGGCATCAAATCCGACACGGATACTGCTAGAGCGCTGGGATCTCTTCAACAAGGAAGGTTTCAGTCCTTTCGTAGAAGAGGTACAAGAGGTCAATTCAATCAGAGAGCCTCATATCAGACCAACAGATATCAGCCGTATAACCAACAGAATTATCGGCAATACAATTCAAACACCCAGTTCAAGCCCTACAACTCCTCTTACCAGCAGCAATCTAGGGGCAAGTCTGGCGCCAGGGGGAAAAATCAACAGTCTAACAGACGTCAATGATTTCAGGCCGGCGCTCCCCACAATGCAGATCCCGGAAAACGACCAATATCTGTCTCAATACTTCAACAACTGGAAGTCCATAACATCGGACAAATGGGTTCTAGATGTCATCAGCAGGGGTCATACCCTGGAATTTGTAGAAATGCCACCGGATCGTCCCCCGGTGCTCAGGCTCTCTCAACATCATCAGGAATTGCAGAGGGAAGTCCACTCGCTTCTGCAAAAGGGGGCCATAGAGGAAGTGCCGCAACATCTCAGAGGGTAAGGCTTCTACTCGCATTTCTTCCACATCAAGAAGAAACAAACCCTGAAATGGAGACAGGTATTGGATTTGAGGGATCTGAATCAATACATAAAAAAGATTCCATTCAGAATGCTATCATTGCAAGAGATCCTGCAAATGTTAAAGGAACAAGACTACATGGCGTCTTTGGATCTCATGGATGCGTACTTCCATATTTCAATCCATTGGAAGCACAGAAGATATTTAAGATTCATCGTGGAGAGTCGCCACTTTCAATTCAAGGTCCTTCCATTCGGCCTCAAATCGGCCCCGAGGGTGTTCACCAAATGCATGGCCCCGGTGGCAGCCCATTTAAGATTGCAAGGGCATTACATTTACCCATATCTGGACGACTGGTTAGTGACAGGTCCATCTTTCAGGGAAACAACAACGTCTCTCCAGTGCTGCATTCGTCTGTTTCGACGTTTGGGACTGAGGACCAACTTAGAGAAGTCCTCGCTGACTCCAGCCCAGGGCATTCACTCCCTAGGAGCGTGGATATGCACCAAGGCAGTGAAAGCTTATCCTTCCAAGGAACGGATGACAAAGATAATGGGTCTGGCCACGACCCTTCAGTCAAAAAGGTTCACTTCTGTGAGAATATACAAATCCATGTTAGGGATGATATCTTCTTGCATCCCACTGGTACCAAATTGCCGTCTTCGAATGAGACCTTTACAGGAACAACTGGACGAGCAGTGGGTTCAGTCCAAAGGTACCTTCGAGGATGGCATTACCATCACGAACCGTATGAAGGTGGCCATGTCATGGTGGAAGGTACAGAAGAACTTGGATCAGGGCTTACCCTTTGTGACTCAGACTCACGATTACGTGATGACGACGGACGCCTCCTTACAAAGATGGGGCGCACATCTTCAGGAGCTGGAGATCCAGGGCCTCTGGTCAAACTGGGAGGCACAGCTTCACATAAACATGCTAGAACTCAAAGCTGTGTTCCTGGGGCTCCAAGCCTTCCTACCCAGGATACGACATGCATCGGTGCTTATTCAAACAGACAGCACCACGACTATGTTTTATCTGCTAAAGCAAGGGGGAACAAAATCCAAACAACTGTCGATGTTGGCGCAAAGAATCTGGAAGTGGCTGATAATCCACGGCATTTCAATTCAAGTGCAACATATACAAGGCATCCTCAACACACGGGCAGATGCCCTGAGTCGCACACCGAATGTGACGCACGAATGGGAACTGCACGACACTCAGCTCCACAGAGTGTTTCAAAGGTGGGGCACTCCCACATTAGACTTGTTCGCAACCAGGGACAATTCAAAGTGCGCCCAGTTTGCGTCCAGGTACCCTCAGCAAGATTCCAGGGGAAATGCATTCCACATGGATTGGACGGACATGTTTGCCTACGCGTTCCCTCCGTTTTCACTGATACCACGAATACTTCGCAAAATAAGGGCGGAACCGTGTCAGGTCATACTGACAGCACCAGCCTGGCCGAGACAGGCATGGTATCCAGAACTGCTACGGTTGTCAAAGGGCAACAAACTGCAGTTTCCGACATTCCAGAACCTCATTTCCATGAAAAACGGTCAGATTCTTCATCCGGACCTGCAATCGCTAAAATTGTCCGCATGGAACCTCAGGAGCGGGAATTCCAGGACTTAAACATTCCTCAAGAATGCAGACATATTCTCTCACAAGCCAGAGCTACGTCAACCAACAAGACATATGCAGCTAAATGGTCTCGTTTCTGTCACTGGTGTGACACTCACAACTTGCATCTGTTAACAGTACACCCTGAAGGTATTCTACCCTACCTGTTGTCACTATCTAAGGCAGGACTGTCGCATGCCTCGGTAAAGGTACACTTAGCAGCAATATCACGCTTCAGGAGAAAGCCAAATGAGCCATCTCTCTGGTCTTCCAGGCTAACAAAGGAGTTCATTAAAGGACTTTTTAGAGTTTTTCCACCCATTCGGCGCCCACCAGTGCCATGGCACCTCAATACAGTTCTATCGCAACTTATGAGGCCTCCTTTCAAGCCTATCCACAACACAGACTTACAGTTTCTTTCATGGAAGACAGCCCTGCTCCTCGTATTAACATCAGCAAGGAGGGTTAGCGAAATTCAAGCCTTTTCAGTGGAAGAACCTTTCTTACAATTTCGCCAGGACAGGGTTATTTTAAGGACAAATCCTACCTTCATACCCAAAGTCCCTACGTCTTTTCACCTTAATGAGCCTATTATTTTGCCTACCTTTTTCAGCAATCCCTCAACTGATGCAGAAAGAGCTTTGCACTCTTTAGACATTGCTAGATGTTTGAAGTTCTACATTGAGCGAACAAAGACATTTCGCAAATCCAAACAATTATTTATTGCTTTTGAAGGCCAAAGGAGAGGCCTTCCTCTATCAAGACTGAGTATTGCAAGATGGATATCATCGGCTATACTAAAGTGTCATGAGAAAGCGGGAAAGCCGCTCTCTTCTACGGTGAATGCACATTCCACAAGGAAGATGGCGACATCAATGGCCTTATTCGCAGGAGTGTCGCTGCCAGACATCTGCAGAGCAGCGACGTGGACGAGTGTGCACTCTTTCACCAAGCACTACTGTCTGGACACTGCATGGAAAGAGGACACGGCAGTGGGACAAGCTGTTTTGAAACGCCTATTTCAATAAGGTACAATTTGATTATCTGCTAATTTGTCTATTCAGTACTTTTGCCTTATGCTTGCATGTATCTTTATATATACATATGTCTCTGCATACTTGGTATTATATGGATATGTATTATTCTAACATTGCTTTATTGCAGAGCTTCCTTCTGGGTTCTGTCCTGGAAACGCTGCAAACCTTTGTGAGCACTGCTTACTACTCTGATACAAGCATGTGAATCTATGAAAGATGTAATACTGGAGAAGGAATTAGTTACTTACCTGTACACTATAGTTCTCCAGTATTATCTTTCATAGATTCACATGCGCCACACCCGCCTCCCCGTTTCGCAAGCAGACCTGTTTCTCGGTATTTATCCATGTCTCTCACTCGGGGACGGAAATCTGAGGCAGGAAGCTTCTGCTGGGGAGTGTGAGGTCAGGGCAGCAATGCTGATTGGCTGACCTTTGGACCAAATAACGACATGGTCTGGTTACCAAATGCTACAGTCCCTATGGGATTTTCTATGCAGTTTTATCTTCTCTATGATACTGCTTTGGTCATTCTGTTACCGTGAGACTCCCACCATGACGACGGGGAAGATACAAGCATGTGAATCTATGAAAGATAATACTGGAGAACTATAGTGTACAGGTAAGTAACTAAATCCTTATTTAAGGTAAAGTCATAATAGAGCAACATTTTGGTGAGCCAGCCAGGAGAGATTGCTTCATCGAGCCCGACTGCTGTCGAAGGAAGGACCACGACGACCCGCACAAATTCACATCTGCACAAAAAGATTGTTGAGCTGAAGCCATAATTGCGTAGAAGTTCTGCTGTATCCACGGGCAGAGGTCCATCTAGAGGCAGTGGTCATAGTGTAAGAGAACTACATCTGATTCTTAGGCCCAGTATGTGGCGTGTGGCAAACCAGGACAAGTGCATAGATCACTTTTGCTTTTTTCTCCTAGTCAGCACGCTAGAAAAAGGCGAAGGGAGCTACAATTTTTGTTGCCTTACCCTGGGTGTGGAGCTCAGGGTAAGGCTCGTCCCTGGGTGTCAGTAAGGGATTGCCTGTACCTCTGGGCATTATGGATCAGAGGATACGCTTAGTCTCTGGGTGTCAGCAGGGGATAGATTGGCCCGCTGAGCGTTGTGGCAAGTCTGTTCACATAGGCTCTGGGTGTGATATAGAGCTATTATCTCAAACTTGATTTTTTAGTTACAAACATACTTGGGGTTATCGATTCCAACAATGACTGCACTGGAAGGAAGTGAGAGATGTTCCCTTTCTTCTCTCCCCTTATTATATCCTGGGGAATAACCAGGTCTTAATTTTCTTCAGTAACAGCAGCAGGCCTTGTGTTCTCCTGATTTCTAAGGGGAGGTTGTTCCAAAGGCGAGCCGCTGCCACGCTAAAGGCTCTTCCTCCCAATGTCACCCTCCTAATTTTGGGCACTCTTACACAGTTGGTTGTAGCGGAGCAGAGATTCCAGGTAGGCTTGTACCACTGAAACCTATCCTGAAGTGGCTTAGGGCCTTGTTCATAAAGTGCTCTATACACAATGCACAAAGATTTAAAACGGATCCGTTGGGCTACTGGGAGCCAATGTAGATCCGTCAGTGCTTGTGTTGTTGACGATCCGCGAGGTCGGGAGAGTGCTAACTTTGCTGCTGCCACCTGGATACTTTGCAATCTGGTAATCAAATACCCCAGGGATTCCAAAAGCAAAGCATTGCAATAATCCAGGCGGCTAAGTATGGTACTCTTAACCACCGTTGCTCTAACCTGGGTAGGCAGCAGCGGCAGCACCTTACAAAGACCTCGGATAATGGAGAAACAGGTTCCCGCTAGTTTATTAACATGGGTCTCCAGATTGATATTCTTGTTAAAACTGATCCCCAAGTTACGCACCGTATTCACTGGGGTCAGTGTACCATCTGAAGTTAGGGGCCAGAAATCTATTGGCAGGCTTCGGGAAATCCCCCCCCGTCCTACACTGTAGGACCTCTGTTTTCCCACTGTTAAACTGGAGAGAATTTGCCTTCAGCCACTTTGCCATTTCATGCATACAATCATGGAAACGATCCAATGATTCCGCCTGGTCCCCCTCCAAGGATATCAAAAGCTGCGTGTCGTCAGCATAATTAATCACGCTTATGTTATACGCCTTAATGATACCCAACAGGGGTTGCATATACGCGTTAAACAAAATAGGGCTAATTGACGACCCTTGCGGTACCCCGTGAGGAACTTCCACCATTTCGGACAGGTACGAGGGAAGTGCCACCGCCTGTTGTCTATCCGACAGATAGGATCGCAGCAACCCGAGTACTACTCCTTTCACTCCAAAGGTCTCTAGCCTTGAGAGCAGAGTGTCGTGGTTCACTGTATCGAATGCGGCGGACAGGTACAGCAGGATTAAAATTGCCGACTGGTTATGTCTCGTTAGTAAGTTTATGCTTTTAGGTGATAACTGTCTTTTCCAGATCAGAAGTTTGATTGCTAGTTTTTTTATGCAAACAAATCTGCACTGCCCTGAAGGACGAGTTACTTACCTTCAAAAATAATGTATCTGGTAGAGGCACAGTCTAGCTGTAGATTCCTTAACTTCGAATAAATCCAAGCGTCAGACAGGATCGGGAAAACTTTCCGCAGCAGCACCTCTGCGCACCGGGGGCAGCGCCGCATGGCTCTGCCCTGATGTCGTCCACGGACGTGACGTCAGCGGTGCCATATACGCCCCTCCCCGTGCCTGATGTCAGTTTTCGCTGAAAAAACTTTTCCGCGCCACAACGCGGAGCCACCACCAACAACTGTGAACAGTGTCGGAAAAAGATTAAAAAGAAATTGAATGGTAAAAAACAGCACCATAAAGGACAGTGCCAGGCACTGTAGACTGTAAAATAGTGAAGTGAAAGAGCAGAGCACTGCTCTGAGAAGCAACCCTGCAAAGGCAAAGGCTAAATCCTCCCCGGAGGCAGATGAAGATGTGGAAAAACATCATGGCAGAAGACAGAAGTCTGCTACCACAATATATAACCATGAAGGGCAACAAGCCCAGAACATATGAGCAAGGACAATCCATGAATGTCGGCACCAGAAAGGGACGTCGTATCCCCTGTAAGAGAGCCATAGACTGAGGCAGAGCCAATAGACTTCAAACCAATGGACCGGCGGGGGGATAAGAGACCTCAAGGCTATTGAGAAGGGGGGGGAACATGAGGAGACCTCACACTGTAGGACCCAGGTGGTATGGATGCAAAAGGACACATGACACATGAGCATACCGCCCAATCATACGAATGGGTGTAGCAGAGCAAGCAAAACTGAATGCAGCATCCCATTGAGGAGTGAAGTGAAAGATGTGACCCCGCAGGAAGAGAAAGCCACCTGGAGGGAGGCGAATGCAGAAAACCTAATCTGAAAAAGTCCTCGCAGAACGGGGAGGATGGGTGGGCATTAAGGAATCTGCGGATAGACTGTCTCCACCAGATCCATCGTTAACGAAGGTAAGTAACTTGTCCATCTGATAGAGACATCTAGCCACAGATTCCTTAACTAAGAATAGATACCAAAGCCATGCCCATATAGGAGGCGGGTCTGCGACTGAACCCCACCAAGTTCCAGAGAGAACTTAGCTGTCAACAAGGTGACGAAACACCGTGGGGACAGCAATGCCGGCGTAGTCAACACCAGACCATGAAGCTCCGAAAAGAGCAGAAAACAATGGGAGGCAAAGGCACCTCAAGCTGTGAAAGAACAGCACGAAAACATTCGTGGGTATACCGGGTGGAAATAAAAAGAAGCACAGAGCCAGAAATGCCGGTGCGGAAGTGAGAGTCCATGGCTTCGTAAAGAAGATGAACTGAGCCTAGGGTCTGATGGATCCGCAGAATCCGATGCGTCGACAGGAAGCAAGACCCAGAGAGAAAACAAAACGACATGACAGTCAGCACATATCATCCGAGTATGCACAACAGTGGTAAAAAGCACTTTTGAACCTGCGCTAGCTAAGATATGTGAGGTAGCATTGGCAGAAAGTGCGGGCATCACATGAAACACCACTCCAGTACACAGTCGCTCCTGCATAAAGACATGTGAGAGGGCGGACGGCAACAAGTAGAAGCACCCAGAACTCAAACACAGTAAGACTGGTATTGATGCGTGAGTTGGTTCTACAGTGTGGACGCCAGAACCACATGAAGTATAGGGAAATCCTCCCGTAGAGTAGCATGAGCAGCCCAGACACACACAAGAGGTTGCACCATGAGCAGACCGCAGGGACACTGCAGCAAGGAACTTTGTCTGCGCGACTCAACTGTGGGAAGAGCAGAGACCAGATATATATTAAGAAAGAGACACATCGAAAAATAATGTGTTGCATAGAAACAAGACAAGGGTACGCCATAAGTACCAAAAGTCATGGTGAAGCAGAGTTGGACAGATAATGTCCAGATCCGTAAGCGACATCAGCCACCCGTATCCAGGAGGAGCCATGGTCCCCCGCTAGACAGACGAGGAGATGGATCAGGACACAAAAGTGTAAACAGTCAGGAGGAACATAATGGCCTAGGGATGTACAGACAAGACCACCCAAGAAAACGAGTATCTTGAAGAGAACACTTCCCCTGAGAGTGTTACAGCAGGAACCCAAAGCAGAAGCATGGAAAACACCTGCGCAGAAAGGAGCCGGGAAAGAGGAAAAAACACCTGTTTGGAAAGTGCACAGAAAATGAGGGCACAAGGCAGTGAACAGCATAGACTTAAATGGCGATGATGCCACCACCTATAGACAAGTCCAGACAGGGCTGAAGTACGAGAAAGTAATACCCATCCCGGAGATTGAAGTATAGAACCAGTCACTGCAGAAGCGGAAGATGGAACGCAGGCACCCCATGATAATGAACATACCAGGGTGCACCCACAATACGCGCAAACACTGAAGAAGTGTGCCGTGCCGCGGCACTGCCCTTGCGCTATACGATGGCAGAGCGTCAGCTGCGGAAAAACTGTGCCTGAACGGAACAGAACTACGTGTCCCAAGGGACAGTGGCTGGCAAAAAGAAGAGCAGCCAACATGGACAAAGATGAACACAGCGAAGCTGAAATACGTCCCTAGGAAAGGCAGGCAAGGCAGAAGCCTCAAGGTAGGGAACCTCTGCCGATGCTACAAAGTAGCCCCCAACTTCAACTGAAAGTGCAATAGAGCGACGCTAACCTGTGGGTCGCATAACAGCATATAGAGAGAACAGACTGATCCACAGATGAAACTCTGTGAGGAAGACTCCACAGGAGCGAACCAAGCCTTCCTTGTAGGAAGGCAGCTAGACAATAGCCAGGAAATACCCCACATAGGTTAAGTTTTAACCCTGGCAAGGGGGCCCTCTTGAGATAAGCACCGACAGAGGACTGAAATGAAGGCAGAACCAGTTGACCAGCTGTACTGACTGAAGGCAAACATGGCAGAGTGGCCGCCGAGATAATCTGGGCATTACATCATGAACCCAGGGTTTTAAACAAACAAGGCAATGCTGCCTATGTACAAGAAAAGGCAACACAAAGTCATACAACATATGAAAAAGATAAGCCACAAGGCCGAGGAAGCTAGGCCACAAGGGCCAGAAAATCACGGGAGACCGCGGATTCAGCGTGCAAATAAAAAAGGTCCACGCCATTGAATGGCAGATCCCGAAGAGCGTCCCGAACATTGTCGGGAAACAGACTATTGTGCAACCATGCATGGCGGCGCAAAGCAACCAACCGGGCCATTGTCCTACCCACAGAGTCTGTGGAGTCCAAGGCTGATCGAAGGGAAAATTGTGCCATTCGCCGGCCATCAAGAAAAAGGCGATGCAAGTCAGCCCGGAGTCCTTCTGGGAGAGAAGGAAGAAGGAGCTCAACTAAGCCCCAAAGAGCAAAAGAAGCACATGCGAACACGCAAGACATGTTCAAGGCACGGATACCTGCACAGGCGGAGGCAAAAATGTGGCGACCACATGTCTCCAGCCAGGGAGACTCCCTAGTGGGAGGTAGCAATGGCAGAGCCGAAGAAGACTGCAAGGCGAAAGCCACCTGGAAAATCAGACCCTGAGCTCTAGGGTAAAGGGACAAGCAGACAGGATCGTGTGGGGCTGTACGATGCCTGCCAGCAATGGCCTGATCAACAGGATTACCAGAGGAGGACTGTGCCCAGGTACAAAGCAGGATGTCAAACAAAGACCCACCAAGGGGCAGCAAAGGCTCCACGTCCACAGGCTCAGTGTGGAGAAGATCCAGTAAAGGATCAGAGGGCTGCAATTGAAGAATATCAGCAGCCCTGCGAACAGCCCTTGCAAAAGCCACACTAGCCTCTGTCGCCATTCTGGGGGGCGACAACAAACCATTGGTCGGGGACGGTTGGAGGCTAACTTGTCCACTAGACAGTAAAGGTGGAGGAGCCTGAAGTTGATCCGAAGGCCATGGAACGCTAGGCACCTGTACCAATGGGCACCGAAACAACCCTGAGCACAGTGAGCCCAGAGGGATTCAATTGTCCTGGAACAGATGAGCTGTAGGCGCCGGCACCTATGCAGGGACGGCATTGCATCGACGTCGAGTACCTCCAGAGGTCCGCAGCCGAAGTCAGTGCAGGAAGCCGCATAGGGCTATGCAGCGACTGGACGGGTGGGCTGGACAGACGACTGGGATGTCCCTCCGGGACGTGTCCCAACGTCGTATTGACTCCAGAACCAGAGTGGATGCACACAGCCAGCGCCGAGGACGAATCCACCGGCAAAGACCTGACATGAATGCCTTCCTCCTCTGTAGGACCCGAAGGCGCACCAAGGAGAGGGGGTGACCCGAAGAAAGACTGGGGAGCTCTTGAATAGGCCTCCATCTGGGTCCTTGTCGCTCCAACATCCGGAAAGCGTGGGTATGAAGCACAAGTTACTACTTGTGTAACAATATATCTGTAAGGGACATTAGTTAGTGATAGATTCCTTACCTTAGAATATTTCCCAGGCGTCAGACTGGATCCGGAAAGTTTTGCTTAGCAGTACCCCTGCACGTCGGTAGGTGGAGTTGTGCGGCTCTGTGTCCGTCACTGGCGTCGTAAGTGCCGAGATGACATCACGGAGGGTACTTAGGCGCCACCCAAGCGAGCTGACGTCAGTTCTGTACACGACTTTGTGCCGAAGGGCAGAGCCATGCAGAATATCGACCATTGGTGCATAAAACTAGGGCTCTAAAAGGGATGACCTTAACCCTAGTAATCAGTTCGCAGAACGGGGAGGATGGGTGGGGCGGTAAGGAATCTATCACTAACTAATGTCTCTTACAGATATATTGTTACACAAGTAGTAACTTGTGCATCTGAAAGAGACATGTTAGTGATACATTCCTTACCTTAGAATAGATACCCCAGCAATACCACTGTGAGTGGGACTGCGAACAAGATTACACCAGAAAGTAACGGAGCACAGAACGGCCAAAGAAGCCGTCTCTCCGGACCTGACTGTGAAGGCAGTAGTGCTTGGTAAACGTGTGCAGCGAGGCCCACGTAGCTGCCTGACAAATGTCCTGCAAGGGAATGTTGCATCCCAAGGCAGTAGCGGCTGCGGTTGCCCTGGTCGAATGGGCACGCAGCCCCACAGGAGGCTCCTTCTTGGCCAAGGAGTAACATGCTTTGATGCACAGAATGACCCACCGGTAGATGGTCCTTTTGTGCACAGCCCGACCTTTTTTGGCGCCCACATAGCCAACAAAAAGCTGATCATCTACCCTGAACTGCTGTGTACGCTGCAGATGGAATGCAAGCGCCCGTTTTGGGTCCAGACGATGGAGCCTCTCTTCTTCCCTTGAAGGAGGCGGAAAGAAGGTGGGCAAAGTGATGGTCTGCCGGATGTGGAAGGGCGTGATTACCTTTGGCAGAAAAGAAGTACGGGTCCGTAAAACCACCTTGTCCGAATGGAAAGGAGGTTTGGAAGAAAGGGCCTGGAGCTCACTCACTCTTCTGGCAGAGGTGATAGCAACCAGGAAAGCCGTCTTTAGAGTGAGAAGACGTAAGGGACAATTATGAAGGGGCTTAAAGGGAGCGCACATCAGAAAAGTCAAGACAAGACTCATGTCCCACTGAGGCATTATGAAAGGTACTGGTGGAAACATATGCGTAATGCCTTTAAGAAAACAGTTAACAACCGGGGACTTAAAAAGAGAAAGCTGATCTGGAAGCCGTGAAAAAGGCGGAGATGGCTGAAAGATAACTTTTGACAGTGCACAGAGCAGAGCCCTGCTGGGCCAAAGAGAGAAGGAACAGAAGAACCTCAGAAAGAGGGGCAGAACTGGGAACCACAGTCTTTGCTGTGCACCATGCCACAAATCTGTTCCACCTGCACTCGTATACCGTTTTGGTGGAAGGACGCCTGGCTGCCAGAATGACATCACAGACTTCAGGAGGAAGACCGAAAGGTGTCAACTGTCGCCGCTCAAACTCCACGCATGGAGGTGGAGGCTGGACAGGTTCGGGTGGAGGACCGTATCCTGCTGCTGAGACAGAAGATCCTCCAGAAGAGGCAGACGGATCGGGGGATCGATGCTCATACTGAGTAGCTCGGGATACCATACTCTACGAGCCCAGTCTGGAGCCACAAGAATCACTTGGGCCCGGTCACCCCCTGATCTTCTTCAGCACTCTGGACAGAAGTGGTATAGACGGAAAGGCGTACAGTAGACCGCAGCTCCACTCGTGACGAAAAGCGTCTCCAAGCGAGTGCCGCCTTGGAAATTCCAACGCGCAGAACTGATGACATTGTACGTTCTCTTCAGTGGCGAATAGATCTAACCATGGCTCTCCACACTGCTGAAAGAGACCTTGGGCCACGTCCGAGTTCAGGCGCTATTCGTGATCCATCATGCATCGGCAGGTGAGTTTGTCCACCCTGGCATTCAGAGAACCCGCAAGGTGTTGAACCACCAAGGTAATGCCTTGATGTTCCAGCCACGCCCAGAGGCACAGAGCTTCCCGACATAGGGTCCACGACCCCACCCCGCCCTGCTTGTTGCAATACCACATGGCGGTGGTGTTGTCCAAGAACACCTGCACTACACTTCCCCGGACACAGGGAAGGAATGCCTTCAGTGCAAGTGGGATCACCCGCAGCTCCAGAAGTTTGATATGGAGCCAGAACTCCACCGGAGACCAGAGGTCTCTGATCTCCGCATCTCCCATGTGGCCTCCCCATCCCAGGAGGGACGCATCCGTCACCACTGTGTGCTCCAGTTGGGGAAGGGAGAGGGATCTGCCCCTGACCCAATCGCGATTCGTGAGCCACCACTGCAACTGTTGTGCAGCGCCCTCCGTGATCTGGACGTGATCAGACAAAAGCCAGTCGTCGAGGTAGGGGAAGACTGACACTCCTGACCTGCGCAGATGAGCTGCGACCACTGCCATCACCTTCGTGAACATCCGAGGGGCACTGGTAAGGCCCAAGGGGAGCATGGCAACCTGAAAATGCTCCTGGTATACCATGAACCACAGGTAGCGCCGGCAGGACGGGGATGTGAAAATAAGCGTCCTGCAAGTCCAACACCACCATCCAGTCTCCAGGGTCCAGGGCAGCCAAGACCTGAGCCAGTCAACATCTTGAACTTCTCCTTCCGGAGGAAGCGATTGACGTCCCGAAGGTCCAAGGTGGGGCGCAGGCCCCCCCCCTTGTACTTCTTGGGGACCAGAAAGTAGTGGGAATAACAACCACTCCCTACTTCCCGACCGGGAAAGCGCTTGATGGCCCCCTTGGCCAGGAGGGCCGAGACTTCCTGACTGAGAAGAGTCAAATGATCCCCCGACATGAAGATCACGTTCAGGCTCCTCACCCACGCACACAAGTCTCTCCACGACCTGGGCCCCAAGTACCTCAACGACCGCCTGACCTTCTACACGCCCACCCGCCAGCTATGTTCTACTAGCCTCGCCCTCGCCGCACCACGCATCCGAAGAGCCAACGCCGGAGGCAGATACCTGGCGGCCAAGACAAGGAACTCCCTCCCCATCAACCTTCGGCTGACCCAGGACCATCTCGCCTTCAGGAGACAACTCAAGACCTGGCTGTTCGAGCAATAGCAGACCCCTTCCCCCAAGCGCCTTGAGACCCTTCGGGTGAGTAGTGCGCTATACAAATGGTATGATTGATGATTGATTGAGGTGGCATGGCCGGAGGGGAGGACAGAAAGGGGAGTGTGTAACCTTGACTGATTATCTGCAGCACCCACTTGTCTGAAGTAATTTCGCGCCAGTGGTGGAGGTGGTGGCGTATCCTGCCACTCACCGGCGTGGGGTGCTCCCTGAAGCTCGGATTATGAAGGTTTAGATGCGGAAGCAGCGGGGGTGGAAGCAGACTGACCCACGTGCTGGTTACCAGACCCGCTCCTGCGGAATCCACGTCCGCAGCCGCGCTGAGGCTGGTTCTGCACAGGCTTACTGAAAGAGGGTCAGAAAATAAATTCCCCCTTGGGCCGTATTGAACCTAGGCATTCATTCAGCTCACCAATATCAACATAAAAACTTAGTGCATCACATGCAAAAAACAAATGAGGAAATGCCGAAATTATGAATGTATAAAAAAGAGAATACAATTTATTTAGACAAGTTAAAACCAACTCAGGCTTGTGCCAAACAAACCTGATAAGACCACATTTTGAATTATAACAATACACATACATTTACATTATACATATACATTAGCAAATGATCAAAAAGATAAAAACAAATCTCGGGACAGAAAATAAGGAAAAATGTGATTCCTATTAACACAAGGAGAAATACAAAGGTAAATCAAAGATCAGTACTGATCATTATTATTATTATTCCATCAGAATTTTTGTCTCCCAAAACTCAGAGTAGTTCTTTCTTTCTTGATCATCGACGCCTTCGGGTCATGGCTCGACAGTCACGGGAGTCATGGTCGGTTTCCAGGCAGTAGAGGCACACATCGTGGGGGTCCGCCACCAAAATGTTACATGGGTGGCACCTAAGTACCCTCCGTGATGTTATCTCAGCTCTCACGACGCCAGTGATGGATGCGGAGCCACACGACTTTCCGCTGCTGCTGCGGAAAGTTTTCCGGATCCAGTTTGTCGCCTGGGGATATTCTAAGTTAAGGAATCTGCGGCTAGATGTCTCTATCAGATCTAACAATTGCACCTTTGTTATAGGGTGTTATTACTTCATTGCATTATTGTCTCTATTTTTATGTTAACCAATCTTTTGTTGATGCATCAGGTTGGTTTGTAGATCGTAACCAGTAAATTGACATTTTGGTACCAACCCCATGTACACAGTTCCTCCAAATAAGAGTGGAATTGGTAACTAATTTTGAGAAAATCTCAAGATAATCAAAATTTTGCTAACCCGTAAAACAAACTTCCCACTCCACCATGGAAACTCCACTAGACCACATGAAAGCGAGGTTTTCTACCCAGACCAGGAAACTAGAGAAACACTGCAGTGGCACGCCCATACCAAAACACACCCATTTCCTTAGCCTGAAGGGGGCACGTTCAACACCGACACATTAGAACACACAAAGACTCACATACAGACCAGGCATATAGGCTAAGCAGGAGACCCTACTAGAATTATGGCCCATCTTCGAGGTAGCACCAACCTGCAAAACTATTCCAGAACTTCTGAGTTGGGGGTGGGAGCTGTGCTTTCACAACTTAATGTAGATGGTCAAGACCAGCCCATTGCTTTTATTAGCAGAAGGCTGACCCCTAGAGAGAAATGTTGGTCAGCTATTGAGAGGGAGGCCTTTGCTGTGGTTTGGGCCCTGAAGAAGTTAAGCATACTTGTTTGGCACTCACTTCAAGATTCAGACCGACCATAAGCCCCTCTGGTGGCTAAATCAGATGAAGGGTGAAAATCCCAAACTGCTCAGGTGGTCCATTTCCCTACAGGGGATGGACTTTACAGTGGAGCACAGACCAGGCACTGACCATGGCAATGCAGATGGTCTCTCCAGGTATTTCCACTTAGAACATGAAGACTTATCTGGTCAAGGTTAAGTTTAATGTCCCTGCGTTTGGGGGGGGGGGGGGGGGTTATGTAGGAGAGTAGGGTCTATCCTATGGTCACCCCATTTTTTTGCTTTTTGCTTCACTGGTTTTCGACTTAATGTGGCTGTGGGCCTGCTAATCAGACCCACAGCCCTGCTGTTCTCTCTCTAAATTTCACACCATGTACTTTAGGTACATCACCAATTGGGATTTGGGTCACTCTTATGAGTCCCTGTACAGTGTACCATAGGTACCCAGGGCATAGGTGCACCCAAGGCCTACCAGGGGCTGCAGCATATCTTTTGCCACCCCTGGCTGGCCATCCAAACTGACACAATTGGCTGATCACTCAGCTGGGGCAAGGTCGTGTAATCACCCCTTGCTTAGATATAGTATACCTATGTCTAAACTTATATCTGGACACATATACACCTATAAGTCACTCCTATGGCAGGCCTTAACAATCCTGAAGGCAGAGTGCTTGGTTTTATGTGAGATGGTGCTCTAGCATGAGCTGAGCCTGTCTGCAGCTTTCGGAACCATGTCCTTATAGCTGTTCCAGGATATTGCCATACCATATATTCTTAAGTGCATTATGAACCTCGCGGTTAAATGCTATCTTTGGTTTGGCTTTATCAAAACATGTCGTATAAGGTGTCATACGCTTTGGAATACTACCCCCTCGCCAGTTCTGGCGACGGGGGTAGCATTCTTCTAGAGGGAGAAGACATGTTACTTTCCTTAAACCCGGTTAAAGTTAACCAGAGCCTCAGCATCACAAAATGGATGCCGCTGCCACAGACACAAGTCTGACCTCCTGCTGCTGGGAGTCTTTCCAGCGAGGGAGGCTTGGACAATAGGTTTCCTGTCACAGGGAGGTGCTAGCACCACCCCAGACAGGAGATAGTGGATTGGGGCAGGCCGGGTTGAATGAAACGAGACACTGCCTGGGGCCCACAAGGTGTCCCATGCATAGGCCAGTTCAAACCGGTGCTGGGGCACTCCAGCCCCAGCTCTGGTGTGAAACTGGAAAAAGGGAAAGGGGAGTAACCACCCCCTTCCTGGGTCCCGCCCATAGGAGGGACATAGCAGGTAATCCAGCCCCTTGATTTGGAATAAAGGTAGGAGCTGTGTCCCAAGACTTTAGATAATCCTGACTGAAACTCTGATACGAAACTCTGGACCCTTTGACATCCTACTTGACGTAGAAGACTGAAGAATCTCCCTTGTGGTCAAGGAGTGACCACCCTGTGCAAGCAGGTACAATCCAGCGCTCAACGGTTTGCTTTGTTGTTGCTCCCGCCAGAGCCTGACAAGAACCGGACTTCCAGACATCCAACAGCCCGATCCACAGCCACAGCAAAGCTGAGACCCGTGGAGGCTACGTGAGACGTGGGACCGGCCATCTTGGAAAGCCAGCAAAGTGCTTTCTGTGCAGCTCCTGAGGCACCCTCGAAGCTGTGCATTGGGGATTGAGAAGCCCCAGCCCCGAGCATCCCTTGCACCGAAGATCACCTCTCCACACTCACCGAGTGCTGCATGGGGCCCTTTTGCATTTTCCTGCTTGACGCGTCTGTCCGGTCACTTGCCCGTTGGCTAGTGGCCTCTGTGACGAGGAACCTTCGAATTTTCAACACTGGTATGGTTGCTCCAGACTGGCCCTTGCTCCCCTGAAAAGGAGCAGCCCATTAGACCTTGCTGGTCTGATCCAGAAGCCATCTTTGATTCCTGCGTGGGTTGCATTTGCCAAGGCCTGTTGACTCCGAATCAAGATCCAACAACGCAGACGGCGAGAGCCTTCGTGGGACAGTCCGTGCCCAGCACCTGGTCGTCGTCGACACCTCCTGGTCCACGTGACAGCGCAGACAAGCTTCACGACATCACCTGATTGTAACTCGACATCGCCTGGTTCCTTCTGGTCACTGGCTAGTGACCCAGACTCTGTCCCCTCTGCTTTCAGGTACTCTACATCTTCGATCCACCCTTGGATCCAACCGAACTCTTCTCTCCTGGTCGCCTGCAGCATCTTTTCTCCAAAGCTCCATAGAACTCCATGACGAAACCCGACACACTGACACCTATGCACCCGCTTCCTGTGGGTGAGGTAACGCGAGTACTGCGGTGCTCCTGTAGAGATTTACATCCCTAGTGTCCTAGTTTTAAGTGGTTAAGTTCTAGTCCAGTCGGAAGACTTCCAAAACTGCAACTTTCTAACTTTACGCACCCATTAACTTCTATAGGTGCACGCGTGTGCATTTAGACACTGCACCCGCATCCTGTGGGCCTCCTACGTCCTAACTGCTGTTAGTCCAGTGTAGCCCCAGCGATTCCCAAGGCCCTAGGCCTTACCATTGTTCGTGACGTGGTTCTTATACCACTATTTTAGTATAGGGTTTAATGGGCCACCAGGGCCTATCCATATTTGTGCAACTTATGTATGTTATATTAAGTTACTTGTTATACGCTTGTGCTCCTGTGCTCATAAAGAGTTAAGTGGATTTATTTAGAAATAAATACATATATATTTTGAATATATAACCTGTGTGGTGTCCTTTCATTTGGTATTACAATGTTTGCATATGGTAAAACAGCTGGCTTCACATGCCCTCTTGAGTTTAGCCTAAGACTGCTTTTGTCCATGCTACCACTAGGATAGCTGGTCTATAAGGTTGACTTTACAACCATTACGATAAGGGTTGTTTGGACTGGTGCGAGGTGCTCACTAGAATAGTGAACATCATATACCAGGCCAACTACCCACACCCATGAGTAAGGCATCTGCACCCACCATACACCAGCAGGGATGTGCTCTCATTAACACCGGCTATTCCAGTTGCCGTTGTGATGGGTTACACCAATCCACCGGTCGAGGAGGCTGCTGGACCCCCCCAGGGGCAGCAAGCCACCGGGTGGGAAAGGGGATCCCAGGTCTGCAAACCCAGGCACTATCGGCTCCGGTCCTGACCAGTACCAGACCCCCTTGGTGTTACACCCCTCACCCATCGACAATGACCCAACCGGTCCAGACCGAACAAGAAGTGCATCTCCTGAGCAACCCACTGAGGGTCATAAGGTCAGAGAGAGGTTTGTGACTCTCTTAGAAGGTGATTCCACCAGTGGAGGGGAAGAATGGAGCACCAGCCCCACAAGATCTGACTCTGAAGGGGGGGCCGCGGGCTACACTCCACCAAGGCAGGGTTATGGCATGGAGGAAGCATCAGAGATTGAGGTTGAGGCCAAAACATTACCTAGAAAAACAGCAGCTAGAACCGAGAGAAGGAGGCAACACTGGCCAGAGGTAGAGGAAAGGCGAGAGTTAAGGACTGAAAGAGAGAGAGAGCTCTCCCCTGAGAAGCCCAGCAGGGAGGGGAATAGAAGCTCTGCCTCGGTCCCACATAGAGATAGGCCTAGGCCTAGGAATGAGTCAAGAGGAAGGTCCCTAACAGAATCCCACATATCACTGCTTCATCGGCATAGGCAAGGGGCAGATCTTTGTGCAGCCTTTTTGTTATTGGCTGGACCGAAAGGAAGGGCCAACAGTATGATCACCCTTGGCCAGAGGAGGGTTCCTTTAAACACTGTAGAGGATTGCATTCGGCATAGAGGGGCTTATTCTAAATGGATCCACCACCCAGGAAAAACCCTGATCGATTCCACAAATACATAGTTGCACCGAGGATATTGGCCCCAATAAACCATGTTTGGCCAAAAGCTTGCATTCCCCAAAAATACCACAAACCTAGATACCACATGTAGATAGATACACTCAACCAATCAGGACATAGCACGCCCACCACATGTAGTGATCACGCGCTCCTCTTGCGGACAGCTGTCCACATACACACTGGCCCACATTTGCTCTCCCCTAGGACAAGAACCATCTGTGTCCTTATCAGAACCACGCATTTGATTGATTTTTTTTAAAAAATATATTTTTTATTGAGGTTCAAACCAGCATATCGTCATATCAATATCACATGCAAAAACATCTGAAAGGCTGTTCAGTAGGCAGTATTCAAAACAGGATAAACCAGTACTCAACATTTTTATTCCCCTCCCTAACTCCCCCTCCCTCCCTACCCCCACCTGTCAGTGTGCCCTTATATATTTCCCTGTATGCAGGCTCCCAGAGCTCTAGGTTCTGCCAAGTCTAATGCAACCAATTAAAGATAACAGCAGCAGTGATCCCAAGAGACGGGAAGACACCGCCAGACTACCCATGTGTGCTCCAGTACTCCCTCCTGGCTATTCAGTATTTCTGAACGTGTCGTGCCGTGCCGAGCTCCTCTCGATATGTGCTCAAGTATCCCCATCCAAAACATTCCCCTCAGCATTCCCGGGAGTCCCTGCCCTGGTCTCCACACTCTGATCTATAACTGCCTGAACCTCGTTCTCCTTGTTTAACTCATCTAGTGAATGGAGCTCCGGTACCAGTGCCTCCCAAGCCCTTGCAGCTTCCAGCGCCTTGTCATTAGAGGAACGCCTGGCCAGCTGAAGCCGAAGCGTCCCCTCGCTCCTTGCCCAGTTTAAGAAACTCACCTTCCACCTTCTAAAGCTAGGGCCCGTCCTCGACTTCCAGTGCATGGTAAGCTCCCTCTTCGCCATTATCAAACCCAAATCATAAAATTTGCTGGTTATTTTAGTGTTGGGGGTGTGCGGGAACCACAGCAGAAGGCAGGTTCCCATCTCTACCTCCAGCTCCCGCTCCGTCACTTGATTCAAGCACGCCATCACATCCGCCCAGTAAGAACCTAACCCGGCACAGGACCAAAACATGTGGCTGAAGTTAGCGCCTTCTGCATTGCATCTAGGGCACAACGATTGGGTCCCCCCAAAGAACTGCTGAATTTTGACCGGAGTTAAATAAGCCCTGTGAAGAGTATAAAATTGAACCAGTTGAAACCTGGCATTGCGCGTGCCCTTCCAAGCCCGCCTCAGCAATTGTGGCCACGTCGTCTCAGGGATGGGCTTACCCAGATCTTCCTCCCATTTACCTCGCAAGCTGCCTAAAGGGGGAAGATTTTCCGTAGACAGTCGCCTATACAGGCAAGTGATGGCCTTGAACGTACCCGCCGCCATAGTGACGTATTGGCACCCCAGCGATGTTGGGGGTTCCGACAATCCCGGCTTCCACTGTTTCTGGATTCCCGCCACAAGGGCAGCATGCAATAGATAATCCCCCCTCGGTAAGTCGAAGGCTCCCTGCAAGGCTGGGAAAGACATCAAGATACCGTCCCTATACAAATCCCCAATCATGTGGATCCCGCACTATTGCCAGCCAGCCAGCGCCGACCAGTCTCCGCCATGGGGAAGGGCTGTGCACATGCCCAAGGGGATTTCCGGGGCATATGGGCTCGCAAAACCTGCTAGTTTCTGACAACATATCCAACATGATCGGAGGGTGCGCTTCTCAAGAGTGAGCTGATCCAGTCTAAGTTTCTGCCGAAGGATAATGAACGATAATACGTGTCTGGGGATGACCCTACCCTGTGGTCCATCAGGCCCTCTGAACTCTCGCGCCACTGCCTGCGTAAGCCATTGCAGCTGCGCCGCCAGGTAATACCACTCGAAGTCTGGGGCCGCCAGGCCCCCTTCTTCCCTTGGTCTCATCAGGGTGGTCAACGCTACCCTCCGTCTGCCAGATCCCCAGATAAACCCTGTCATCAGCGTTCGGAGTGTCTTAAAAAAAGAAACAGGGATCCAGAGCGGCAAAGTGCGAAAGTAGTAGAGCAACCGAGGGAGCGCCACCATCTTCAAGATGGCTACGCACCCAGCCACCGATACAGGGAGAGTGCGCCAGAACACTATGCTACCTCTGAGCCCCCTTAGCGCGCCTCCCACATTCCCTTCAAAGAGGTCGGCGGGGCGTGAAAAATGCGGACCCCCAAATACGGCAAGCAGTCCGGTTCCCACCTCAGGTCAGCCAACGCTGGTGGAGGCCGGCCCTCAGGGGACAGGGGAAATAAACAGTTCTTATTCCAATTCACCTGCAGGCCCGACAAGCGGCCGAAGTCTCTGAGCAAGGTTCTAGCACCCTGCAATGAGTTCCCTGTATCAGCCAGATATAAAAGGAGATCATCCGCGTATAAGGAAATGTGATGTGGCTCCCCACGCAGCAGGACCCCCTCGTACAACCGACCCTGTCGGGCGTGCGCCTCTAGCGGTTCTTTTGCCAGCGCAAGCAATATTGGGGACAGGGAACAGCCCTGGCGAGTTCCCTTCTCCACCAGGCAAGCCGCCGAGATCGTGCGTTCCATACGAACCCTAGCCGTGGCGGACCTGTATAACAAGCTGGTCCAGCGTATAAAATGATCGCCTAGTCCAAAGCCGTTCAGCATTCTGAACAGATACGACCACTCGACACTATTGAACGCCTTTTCGATATCCACCGACCGCACCGCTGCCCTCGTAAAGCCTTCCCCTCCGTCCCCCAGGATCCGTATTAGCCGCCGTATGCACGTCGCGGTGTGCCTAGCAGGGATGAAACCCGACTGGTCTGGGTGCACCAAAGTGCCCATGTGGTCTAAGAGGCGCGTGGCCAGGATCCTACTAAGGATCTTGTAGTCCACCGTAAGCATGGAAAGCAGCCGGTATGCCGCCCTAGACGTGTGGTCCCCACCCTTCTTCAGCAGTGGCACTATGATCGCTTCTCTCATGGTGGGCGGCAACCTGCCCAGTTCCCACGCCTCTCTATAAACCAACTGCAGGCGCGGCGCCAGGATGTCTAGATACGCGGCGTAGAACTCCACCGGGAGTCCGTCGGCCCCTGGCGTCTTTCTCCTAGCCATATGTTTAACCGCCGCCCTGATTTTTCCCAGCGATATAGGTTCACCCAGCTTGGCGCCCTGCTCCGGGTCCAACTGTGGTAGCTCCGCGGCCTCCAGATAGTCATCCAGGCCACCAGGGGTGTCCCTCATCCTGCTCTGATACAACAGTGTATAATAATCCAAAAATTGGTCATTGACCCCCTTCTGTGAAAAGACTAGGTCCCCTGTGGGCGTGGTCAACGACACTATGGGGGATCCCCAGACCGCCGGGTTAGCCAGCCAGGCCAACAACGACCCTACTTTGTCCCGCTCACTATGAGCACGGCCATGTATTCTCTATAGTCATAGCAGCGGAGCCGCTCGACCTGCGTTGCCACTTCCTCGCGCAACGCCGTCACCTCCTCATGGCCGCTCCCATTCACGTGGCTATCCAATTCTGCCTGGCGCAGACAAGCCTCTGCCCAATCTACATCCTGCAGCAGCACTTTACGCGTCCCCGCGATAGAGGAGATGCATATGCTTCTCACCACTGCCTTAAACGCATCCCATTCGTGGGCTCTGCTCGACGCCGTCCCCGCGTTGTCCGAGAAGTAACGCTCTAGGCCCTCCCCGACCTCCGTGGTAAAGGTGGGGTCCTCCAGCGCCGCCGGATTCAACCGCCATGTCGGGATCACCTGCTGCTGTCGCGACCAGAGTAGGGTTATCAAGCAGGGGTTGTGGTCTGAGAGTGTCCTCGCCAGGTACTCGCTATAACGCGTGAGTTCCAATGCACAAAAAGCCATCAAGCCATACATGCAAATCATGTGGGGCCGAATAAAAGAAATAGTCCCTATCCGCGGGATGTTGTGCCCGCCATACATCCACAAGGCCCCAGGCTTCCTGCCATTCCTGTCGCACCTTGGCCACTCTCCGTACTACCGACGGCGCCAGTGGAGGGTGAGAGCGATCCAACTCCACGTTAGTGACGGAATTAAAGTCCCCCCCATAAACACTGTGCCAACTAAGAAAGATGCTAGCTTCCCAGAGAGCCGCGCAAAGAATGCGGTGTGTTCAGAGTTTGGAGCATATACACTGCAGAATGTCACATCCCTGCCATCCAGGCGTCCGAACACCAGCGCAAACCTTCCCTCCGGGTCCACAATAGTGTTCGTAGGCTGAAAAGGGACCCCTGATCTCACCCATACTAAGGCCCCCCTGGCAAATGCAGAATAAGTGGTATACAACTGCCCCCTCCATCTCCTTTGTAACGCCCACCCCTCTGTCTGATCAATGTGCGTTTCCTGTAGGAAGGCCATCGGGATCCCCCTGCGGACCAAATATGCATGTACTTTATAGCGTTTCCTCATGGAGTTCAGCCCTCGCACGTTCCAAGTGACACACTTCAATTCAAGTCGGGTCGCCATAGAAAAGGATTTCACAGAACACAATCCAGCGGGCACACTGACAAACCCCCCTTACCAAAACATCCCCAACAACCCCCCACCCCATCCTTCCCCAGAACAGGCTCTAAACCATAGTTACCCATCCAAACACAGTCCCCACTAAGGGAAATACCCTGGTAACTACCAGGGTCTCACAATAAGTGCGAGGTAGAGGGGGTGGTCCAACACCAGCACGAGCCGGACAGCAACTTTACCAGTCCAGCCTAACGGTCGAGCCTCATATGCAAATTTCCCCTCCTCCTGGCTACGCCTCGCCCCAGGGGAGCCCCCCCAGTTGAAATCTCCCCCCGCCCGCCCACAGCAACCGCCCCCGCCCGGGCCAGGCATACAACCCCCCGCCATCTCTGGCCGAACCACATCCACCCCTCTCAGTGGCATAGTGCCGCGTCTGGCATGTCCCCCCTTACTGTTCACATGTTGAAGTCAGGCACCATCACTCGTCCAGCAGGCCATCAGCAGTCCCTGGGGTAACCTGAGGCAGATGGCCATCGTCCTCCTCAGAGCCCTCCGACCCCACCACCTCCGACCCCTGTTGAGACTCTGTGTCCGCCCGTGAGGACGCAGTCGCTGCTCCAGATATGATAGCGACCGCCAGTAGTGCCGCCTACCTCTCTAGCCCCGTCTGGGAGGTTGTTGGGGATTGTCCATGCGCTCCGCGTTTCCTGGTGCGGCGGCTCCTTCGAGATCTAGGCTGCATCTCAGCCTCCGAGTCCCCTTGTCCTGGGCCGTCCTTGCCTGCGCGGTATTGTTCAAGCCATTGCCAAGCGTCTTCTGAGGTATCAAAGAAGGTAGCAGTCCCATCCACAATCACCTTCAGGCGTGCCGGGAAGAACAAAGCATATTGTATGCCCTCCTCTCGGAGGGCCCTCTTGACCGTCAGAATGGAAAATCGGCTTCGCTGGACCTCCTGGGAATAATCAGGGTAGAGGGAGACTGAGGCATTGTCCACTTTATAGGGGCCAGATGTCCGGGCATTCCGCAGTATGAGATCGCGGTCCTTAAAGTGAAGCAGGCGTGCGACCAACGGTCTGGGAGGGCGACCGTGGGCCGGAGGACGGGCCGGCACGCGGTGGGTTCTTTCCAGGGTATAAAACGGTGATAGGCCTTCAGGGGCGACTGTAGGAGAGTGGGGTCTGCAATCCTATGGTCACCCCAGATTGTTGCTTTTTGCTTCACTGGTTTACGACTTTCCTTGGCTGTGGGCCTGCTAATCAGACCCACAGCCTAGCTGTTATCTCTCTAAATTGACAACCATGTACTTTAGGTGCATTTACCAATTGGTACTGGGCCACCTTATCAGTCCCTGTACAGTATACCTTAGGTATCCAGGGCATAGGTGTACCCAGGGCCTACCAGGGGCTGAAGCATGTATTATGCCACCCCTGGCTGGCCATCTAAAACTGACACAACTGGCTGCATGACAGCTGGGGCAAGGTGGTGTAATCACCCTTTGCTATAGATATAGTATACCTATATCTAACCCTACACATGGTCACATATCCTCCTATCAGAGGAGACAGCTGTAGGGGTTATATTAAGTGCAGATAGAAGGCGCTCTACCTATGGTAAACGTTACGTTTCGTAGGAAAATGGTGTCTGTGGCGTGGTGCGTAAAGAGCGAACGGAATAACCCTAACCGTTCAGAGAAAATCAAAAGACCTTCATAAATAAAAGGGAGCAATGCTCTCGCAACCACAAGGCAGTGTAAACAGCATATAAACAGTAGTAACAATAAGGTAGAAAACAACAGCAGATCTTATATTTTCAAAATTTCCAAAGACGTTTATTGGATCCACATTCAGCCGACACGTGTTTCGTCGTGTTCAGAAGTGGAGTCAACACGACTCTTCAGGGCTGGTAAATAGACCCAGGCATCTATGGGTCGATGCCAGACGTTGGTATAGTCGAGCGTTTAAGTCCTGTCTAAGGATTGATGGGTAGTCAATGTTTGAAAGATCCAAAGAAACTTAGTTCCGGGTTCGGAATACGATCACTTTTTCGAACGTGGGCGCTCACTGAGGCGCATTAAATAACAAGACAAAGAGACTAAACACGTGTTAGTGTCTAGCTTCTACCGGGAGGGGATCCAAAACGAGTCAAGGGCTGGAGTTTACTGGTTTCGTTTACCTTACGTAAGTGGTGCACTGTAGTTTGGAGTCCCTCCTCTGTGTGTTCCCGGTCGCCGTGTTCCAAAGACGGACGTCTTTGGAACACGGCGACCGGGAACACACAGAGGAGGGAGAAGCTAGACACTAACACGTGTTTAGTCTCTTTGTCTTGTTATTTAATGCGCCTCAGTGAGCGCCCACGTTCGAAAAAGTGATCGTATTCCGGAACTAAGTTTCTTTGGATCTTTCAAACATTGACTACCCATCAATCCTTAGACAGGACTTAAACGCTCGACTATACCAACGTCTGGCATCGACCCATAGATGCCTGGGTCTATTTACCAGCCCTGAAGAGTCGTGTTGACTCCACTTCTGAACACGACGAAACACGTGTCGGCTGAATGTGGATCCAATAAACGTCTTTGGAAATTTTGAAAATATAAGATCTGCTGTTGTTTTCTACCTTATTGTTACTACTGTTTATATGCTGTTTACACTGCCTTGTGGTTGCGAGAGCATTGCTCCCTTTTACATATCCTCCTATCAGTCACTCCTATGGCAGGCCTTATCAATCCTGAAGGCAGAGTGCTTGGAATTATGTGAGATGGTGCTCTGGCATGAGTTAGCCCGTTTGCAGCTTGCGGAACCAAGTCCAGAATGCCTATTAGACCGACTGGCCCTACCATTGAGAGCGGCAGGTATTACAAAATGGGGGGACCTGTGTAACAATTCGGCATTATTAAGCTGGGAATCCCTTTCGAACCTAACAGAGGGCTCTGTTACAAGGTTTAAATTTTATCAGTTGTCCTCCTGGTGGGGGAGGCAGCGTTGGGCCAATGATAAGGAAATACCTCTATTGGAATCAATTGACAGGGGCAGGGGATGGAAAGGTGAGGTTGCGCATTGGTACAATATATTTGTGGGGGCTAAAGACAATCTAGGAGCTGAAACCATCAAGCTATGGGATAACTTTCCAGACCTTAATGGCGGGGAGGTACTGAAGGTTTGGACAGACTCTTTTACACTCTCCCAAAAAATTATAAAACCATCCAATCTCAGAAGAAACCACCTATTCACATTATATAGGGTCTATTGGACTCCAGCGAAACTATCTAAGTTGTCAGCAGAAGTATACTTCTGTCCAAGATGTAAGTCTCCAGCTGTGGATGACAGACATATGTTTGTCGATTGCCCGGCCATTACGAGCTACTGGAGTGAGGTGTGTGAATTCTTAGAAGAAGTGGTATCATCCCCAATTGCTCTCAGCCCTAGATTGATTCTTTTTGGTCTCCCCCAAGATTATAATATTCGAAACTGTATTTCACAGTTCATTTTCTATGTTATTGTTATTGCTAGGAGAGAGATTTGTAGGGAGTGGAAGTCTGTAAACCCCCCCAGATTTGTAGACTGTCTAAGAAACATCATGGTGGTTAGTCGTTTAGATATGCTGTGTGGTGGAGAAAGCGCCAATAAGATCTGGTGTGCCCTGAATGCATGGACTGAGCGATAACATCCAATGAGTCCAATGATTATGCCAGAGGTTAGTGGTCCTATCCTCCCAAAGTGGCAAGCTACATCGTGAATGGGAGTTGGCTCAGGAAACAACCTACCTCTGGGTGATCTCCATTGGCTATCCATAGACCCCAGGGCGGAAACATCTGGTCTGTGTCAGTGGCCTGGGGAGAGCCTATCTAGAGTTGACATTATCTGGTGGCATTTATGAGGACAATAAAAAAAAAAAAAAAAGAGCTGAGCCTGTCTACAGCTTTCGGAACCAAGTCCTTTAGCTGTTTCCATGATAACGCTATACCATATACTCTTAAGTGCATTATCAACCTCGCGGTTAAATGCTAACTCTGGTATAACATTATCAAAACATGTCGAGTAAGGTGTCATACGAATTGGAATACTACCCCCTCGCCAATTCTGGCGACGGGGGTAGCATTCCACCCTTCTAGAGGGGCACGACATGTATGTAACTGTGAACCCCGGTTAAAGTTAACTCAAGCCTTGGCATCACAAAATGGATTCTGCCACCACAGACACAAGTCTGACCTCCTGCTGCTGGGAGTCCTTTCAGTGAGGGAGGCTTGGACAAAGGATTTCCTGCCTTGGGAGGTGCTAGCACCACCCCAGACAGGATTTTGTGTATTGTGTAGGACAGGCCTGAAAGGAATGAGACATGCCTGGGGCACACAAGGTGCCCTGTGCATACACCGGTTCAAACCAGTTGCTGGGGCACTCCAGCCCCAGCTCTGGCGGGAAACCGGTCAAAGGATAGGGGGTGTAACCACCCCCCTTCCTGGTCCCACCCAGGGGAGGGACCTAGTCAGTAGTGCAGCCCCCTTTAGGAGAATAAAGGTAGGAGCTGGTCCCATTCCAAATTAGATTATCCTGAACAATTCTACAAGAAGAAACTCTGGACTTCGACATTCTGCTCCACAGAAGACTGAAGAATCTCCCTTGTGGACAAGGAGTGTCCACCCTGCAACTGCAGGCACCATCAAGCGTCCAGCGGCTTCACTTTGTCGTCTTCCCTCGAGGATCCAGACTTCAGAGCCCGACGAGACCCGGATTCCCAGACCTCTCCGACCTCAACTCACCTCTACAGCAAAGCTGAGACCCGTGGGTGCGACGAGACACGTGGGACCGGCCATCTTGAACGAACCTGCACTTCGCTTCCAGCACGACTCCCGAGGTAAACTCAACCAAGTGCTTTGGGGATTGAGAAGCCCCAGCCTCGAGCAGCCCCTGCACGGAGATCAGCCCTCCAGCTTCCACGAGATCTGCGTGGGGCCCTTCTGCTTGTTTGCTGCTCGACGCGTTGTCTGGTCACTTGCCGGCTGGCTAGTGGCCTCCTAGACGACGAACCTTTGAATCTTCACTGCTGGTCTGGTTGCTCCAGACTGGCCCTTGCTCCCTTCCAAAAGAGGGGCACCCCGGACTCTCCTAGTCCGCACCCGACGTCTTTTCCACTCACCGCGTGGGTTGCCTTTGCCAAGGCCTGTTGACTCCAATTCCGGATCCGACACTGCCGACAGCGAGAGCCTACGTGGGACAGCTCGTGCCTCCATCCTGGTTGTCGAGACACCTCCTGGTCCACGTGGCTGCAGAGTCAAGCGTCCACTCTTCACCTGATCGCGATGACAGCATGTGGTTCCTTCCTGGTTCCACACCGGTCACTGGCTAGTGACTTTGAACACTGTCCCCTCTGCTTTCAGGTCCTCTTCTTCACCGATCCACCCTTGGATCGCACCGGACATCTTCCTCCTGGTCGCCTGTTGCATCTTTTCTTCCAGGCTCTATAGACTTCAATGCGAGAACCCGACACACTTTGACACCTATGCACCCACAGCCTGTGGGTGCAGTAACAAGAGCATTTCAGTGCTCAAGGGTAGTTTAACTGTCCTAGTGTCCAGTTCCACCGTCGTTTTAGTCCTACCTAGTCAGGGTTGTCCGTACTCACCTTTAACTTGAACTGTACTGTCCATAGACGTTGTTACGCATCTCGCGTGTGAGTTCACACTCTGCACACGCGTCCCGTGGGCCTCCTATTACTTACCTAAGGTGAAGATAGTGTAGTCCTAGCGAACCTCCAGCCTCTGGACAGCTCCATTCTTTTTTATCGACTTTCACATTCCACTTACTTAGTATATGGTTTGTCGTGCCCCTAGGGCACCATTGTAATTTTGTGCAACTTGTCGTATTTTTCTTAAGAGATTGTCATGTGATTAGCCCTCTGACCTCATAAAGAGTTCAGAGGTGTTGTTATTAATAAATATACTGTTTATTTTCATAACAACCTGTGTGGTGTCCTTTCATCTGGTATTCAAGGGGTTATATTGTGGTAAAACAGCTGGCTTCACATGCCAAAAGAGTTTCGCCTAAGACTGCTTTGTCCATGCTACCATTAGGATAGCTGGTCAATAAGGTTGACTTACAACCAATCACCATAAGGACTGATACAAGGTGATCACTAGAACTAGTGAGCATCATATATCAGGCCAACTTCTCACAGCGACCACCTCTCGCAGACACTTTTCCAGAAAATCAACCATATTGTCCCCTTCGCACTTTTCGGGAAGGCCTACCACCCTTATGTTGTTGCGTCTGTTGCGTCCTTCTGCATCTGCAGCCCTCCTTTCCAACTGTTGCACTCTGCGCGACAGGTCACTCAGCGACATGTCCATCGCCTTCTGGGCAGGTTCCAGCGTTTTAATCGCAAGTTCTGTGTTCTTGACGCGGTCTGCTAGTTTACTGTGGTCAGCCCGCAATAGTCCAAGACTTGTAGACACCTGCGTTATGTCGTGGTGCAATGATTCTTTCGTGTCCGCTATGGCCTTGAGGATTTGGTAAAGTTGCTGTTGTTGCAGCCCCGCAGCTATGCCCCCAGCCGAGCTCCGATCCTGAGACTCGGGCATGTCGTCAACGGGGTCAGTTTGTGTTGCCTCCGGGGTGCGCCACGGTTTCCCCATGGCCCAACATCAGTGTCCGGGACCCAACGCAGGAAGACCGGGCCAAGCGCTCCCAGTCGCACCCCTCAAGGAACGATAAGGCGTGCACCAATGATACTCCTCAACGTCCGTGGTTCTCGTCGCCCAGCCTCACCACGGTGGTGCCCCTTTGCCCGTCGCACATATATTGGCGGTCAAAGCGCCAGCTACTCTCGGCCAGGGGTATGGCTCCACCGGTCCCCCTGGAGAAGGCCACGCTCTACCCCACTGGTGACCCGCCCACTGTGGCTGCCCTCTTCTTCACCACGGCGAGGCTCCCACGGGTGTTCTCACCGCGTCTCTGGCCTCCACTCCAGGTGCATTACAATCTTCTTCCCATGATCCGCTTTAGTCCTCAGCCAGAGCCCAGCACCCCTTGGCTCTAGTGGCAGTGTGTTCCCTCGGCTGGCGCAGTCACTCCAGTAGGCCCTTCATTCGGCAGGCCACTAGTCATGAAAGCGGGCCACAAAGCTGTACGGCAGGGGGGCCAGCAGGAGCATCCCCGCCTGCTCTCACCTTCCGAAGGGTCCGTCGATCCTCCAGCCCGGGCACTGGGACGCGAGTGCGTGAGTGGGGGCACCCCACGATGCTAGGTCCCCGAGGCGCCCGCACCCACAAGGCGCCTCCGCGGACTCTTCCTCGACGGCGTCGCCGTCCAAGATGCTCTCCGGGTCGCCGAGTTTAGGCCCAGCCGAACCACCGATGTCTGTCGTCACAGAGGCGACCCCTTCTCCGCTCCGGCCACCGGTCCGCCCAGGCGCCGCTCTCCGTCTCGGTGCGGTCAGCGCCCGCACTCCGCCGCGGCTCCCCAACTGGGCCACCGTCCACCGCCGGCGGGCACAGCCACACGCGAGTCTGGGGATACTAGGCCCGATGTAGGGCGCAGTCAAGACGGCCGGGCCCCTTCAAAAGGCGGTAGCAGCAATCGCCGCCTGAGAAGCCCCCGCCGTCCGGATCAAGGCCCGATCTGAGCGCAGGCATCCCTCAGTCCCGGGGGGCCCCCTCTGAGGCCTCCAGCCACAGGGGGGTCATTTATTGAGGATAAGGTCCGAGGCCGACACGGAGCTTTCGGCTCACGCGTCCATGCTCGGTGGCGTCCAAGCCACGCCCCCACGCATTTGATTGATGTACGACTAAGATGCTTATAAGGAATGTAGAGATCATTTTATTATACCTCTTGAACTGAATATGTTGTCAGACAAAAAAGTTCTACATCAAGAGATTTTGAACAGACGCACTCTTGTCCATGCTCTCCAGGCCACATAGTTTAACACCTTTGTTCCGCACGTCAGCCAACGGCCGTCACAAACACTACCTCGGTAGTGCTGTGCACCTCCGTTGGCCGACGCAGCCTCACCCACTCTTCAGAACTCCCGCACCGCGGCAGTATTTGCACCGCAGTAAAGGAGTTAATTAAACCAACTTGTTTATGTTTTCCCAAATGCCTCTGTCTTTTCATTTATTTAAGGTAAATTCATATCTGAGCAACACCTGTGAATTTTCGTGGTTTTATTCTAAGGGTCACAATATGAAATATGGAATAACAAAAACCTTCATTACGTCTCACCTATATTTACATAAGTGTTCTAAGTATGTGAATAATGATTACGGTTGTTTTTCTTCCTGGGCAAAGTTTATTAAACATCCATTGGTGAAAGAATCCAGAAGAAACAATTCTGCAGAATTGTCTGTTTATGAATTCACATCCTAGATTATTGAAGCTTTTAGTCTGTGTATCATATTTGAATATATAGATATAATTACCCTTCATTACACACCGACCCCAAGACCACCCTCAGAGGCACTCATCTACAGACCCCCGGGACCACGCACACAATTCAGCGAAGCCATCGCAGACTTTATCAACCCGCACGCCCTCGCCTCCTCTGACTACATCCTCCTAGGGGACCTCAACTTCCACCTGGAGAACAACAACAACAGCAACACCACTACCCTGCTGGACAACCTCGCCAACCTCGGACTCAAGCAACTGGTGAACACCCCCACCCACTACGCCGGCCACACGCTTGACCCCGTCTTCTCCTCCAGCAAGCACATCGCCTTCAGCCACTCCACCGGACTTCACTGGACCGATCACAGCTGCGTCCACTTAAGCTTCAAGAGAACCACGACCCACCACCACCCGCAACAAGTTCCTCGCAGGAGCTGGAGCAAGATCACCGCCGACCAGCTCACCACCTCCCTCAGCCAGAACCCTCCCACCAACACGACGGACCCCAACGAAGCAGCCCGCATCTTCACACAGTGGCTCATCAACTGCGCCGACAACCTTGCACCACTGAAGAACGCTCCCAGCAGACACGGCAGCAAAAAAGCCTCGTGGTTCATCAACGAACTCAAAACATCCAAGAAAAACTGCTGCACCCTCGAAAAAGCCTGGTGCCACGACCAGACCACAGAAAACATGACCGCCCTCAAGAACGCCACCCACACACACCACCAGCTGATCCGCACCACCAAAAGGACATCATTCAAAGAACGCCTGGAAAACAACACCCACAACAGCAAGGAACTCTTCAGCATCGTCAAAGAGCTCTCCAACTCCAGCGCCGGAAACAACAACATCACACCCTCGCAAGACCTCTGCGACTCACTCGCCTCCTTCCACTGCAAGATCGCCGACATACACAACAGCTTCGACGCACCAACCACGCACCCAACCACCGAAACAACGCCCCCCGCCACCACCCTCTGCAACTGGACCCCGGTCAGCACCGAAGACACTACCCGCACGATGAACACCATCCACTCCGGATCCCTACCGACACCTGCCCCCACCACATCTTCAACAAGGCCGTCTCCATCATGGCACCCCAACTCCGGAACATCATCAACATCTCCTTCAACACCGCCACCTGACACGGAGAGCTGGAAGCATGCCGAGCTCAGCGCCCTCCTGAAGAAACCGACAGCGAACCCCACCAACCTCAAGAACTTCCGCCCCATCTCGCTCCTCCCTTTTCCTGCCAAAGTCATCGAGAAGACCGTCATCATACAGCTCACCGCCTTCCTCGAGACGAACGGATCCCTCGACCCCTCACAGTCCGATTTCCGAGCCAACCACAGCACCGAGACCGCCCTCATCGCAGCCACCGACGACATCAGATCCCTGCTTGACAACGGGGAAACAGCTGCCCTCATCCTCCTGGACCTCTCTGCAGCATTCGACACAGTCTGCCACCGCACTCTACTACAGCGCCTCAGGAACATCGGAATCCAAGGGAGAGCACTGGAGTGGATCACCTCGTTCCTCGCCGGAAGAACCCAGAGAGTCCGCCTCCCCCCGTTCCGATCCGCGGCCACCGAAGTCATCTGCGGCGTACCTCAAGGATCCTCGCTCAGCCCCACCCTCTTCAACGTCTACATGAGCCCCCTCGCGGCCATCGCACGCCAACACAACCTTAACATCATCTCATACGCCAACGACACCCAGCTGATCCTCTCCCTCACCAACGACCCGGCCAACGCCAGAGCCAGCCTACACGAGGGAATGAAAGACGTCGCCGAATGGATGAAGAACAGCCGCCTGAAGCTGAACTCAGACAAGACGGAAGTCCTCATCCTGGGATCATCCCCCTCCGCCTGGGACTACTCCTGGTGGCCCCCTGCCCTGGGCACCACCCCCAAGCCAACGGACCACGCACGAAACCTAGGCTTCATCCTGGACTACGCCCTCGCAATGACCAGACAAGTCAACGCCGTATCGTCATCCTGCTTCAACACCCTGCGCATGCTCCGTAAGATCTTCCGATGGATCCCCACCGAAACCAGGAAGACGGTCACCCAGGCACTCGTCACCAGCCAAATGGACTACGGGAACACCCTCTACGCGGGAACCACTGCCAAACTACAGAAAAGACCAACGCATACAGAACTCCTCCGCACGACTCGCCCTGGACATCCCCCACCACAACCACATCTCCGCCCACCTGAGAGACCTGCACTGGCTCCCCGTCAGCAAGAGGATCATGTTCAGACTCCTCACCCACGCACACAAAGCTCTCCACGACCTGGGCCCCAAATACCTCAACAACCGCCTCACTTTCTACAAGCCCACCCGCCAGCTGCGATCGACCAGCCTCGCCCTCGCCACCGTACCACGCATCCGCAGAGCCACCGCCGGAGGAAGATCCTTTTCCTACCTGGCGGCCAAGACATGGAACTCCCGCCCCATCCACCTACGGCTGACCCAGGACCATCTCTCCTTCAGGGAGCAACGCAAGACCTGGCTTTTCGAGCAGTAACTGACCTCCCCCCCTGCGCTTGAGACCCTTCCAGGTGAGTAACGCGCTTTACAAATTGTTCTGATTGATTGATTGATTCTGCCCATAATAAAAAGACGATACCTAATATAGAACAGTTTTAAATGGACACAATCTGGTATACTTTGAAATAGCAGTAGTCTGGTAAACATAGGCCACTTCAAAAGAAATTTACACCAGCATTGGCAAGAGTGGCACTCGCATCAAAAGAGTCCTGCTATCACATCAGGTTCTGAACACAAAGGCAACACTCAAATATTGAGAGTAAAAACAAAAAAACACTGTCACTAAGAGAACTACCTTGTGTGTGGATGTACTCCTTCTGAAAGAAAATAATGCAGTCACTCAAAGTGAAGTTAACGAGTGACTTAAGTAGGCTGACCCATTGCCCCATGCTGTATGCTGTAGTGGGCTGAAGCAAAATGTGATCGACACAGCAACAGACCAATGGATGAAGTTTCGTGGCTGAAAGCTTCTTCAAGTAAATATATCAGATATTATTGCGGCAGGGATTCTGCTCTGGAACAGAACTATGCTTAGAACCATAAAACATCCATATGTTGGGACTGAGTCACCATACCACCTCAGTGTCCATGAATCCAGGTGCGACTAGCTATATTGCCTCACTTGCCATCCTAACCTTAACAGAGAAACAAGTGAATTGGCACTCCCAGAACACAACACTCCTGAACCTCTCGGGGATCACGGTAAGAGGACACACCTTTTCGCTATCTCACTCGTACTTGTCCACAATGAGATAACCAGTGGACATGAAGAAAGCTTAGAATAGTTATTCAAATTATCGTGCTCTGTATGCCACAATTAGAAAACAAATGCATAATAAAAAATACTGTTAGCATGTTTATTAATCCATATACCATGAATAGCGATATCATTTTATAGAACATAGTGACTTAACTCCGTAACCTGCTACTAAAGCTAAATAATTATATAAAAGATCTCTGGGATTACCGGCAGACCCTGTTTCTTAGCATACACTGATGGACGCTCTACATCTCAGCGGATGATGGGCTCTTGTCTCAGAACTCTCATTCCAAGTCTCTGTTTGTTGCTCATGTATTCAACTATATGATAGGACATGTGTGCGCATAAATAACAGCTGCTTTCTTGTGTTATGTCTAGGTGCTAGTGCCTGGCCAGAATTTTCTCTGCAGTTGTGCACGTTACAGAGTGAAGTATTTGTGTGAATGGGGGTGCGTGGGGTATATGGTGCTCTTTGTTTTGTTGATCGTATTTACGTTAATTCTGATTTCAGTCTGCTGGGTTGGTGATCTGCGGTATCCTAGAGTAACAGGTTTTCTAGGATACTCAAAGTAGGGAAGTCTCCGGAGTTATGGATTGCTCATGGCAGCTGTATCTCTCATTTCCCTAATGCATTTTTGGACATATCACAATCAGGTCGGGCTGTCATGATGAAGTTTTTACCTTTGATACTCAGGTGCTGAGCTGATTGATATATCTACTTTGGACTGTCCCAATTATGTTTTGTACCGGCGTTTTCACGTATTATTAATGCATCACAAATTCCTGGCTTCTGATCCTAGGACATAGCAGCTTGCAACTATTTTATGTGAGCAGACTTTGAAGTAACTGCTAGTGCTCAACAGTTTAACATACTGTACATTTGATCTTAGGATACAAAATTTTTCTTAATAATTTCTCTTAATATACTACACTCGGAGTGATTGATCTGTCCGGTTTCCAGTCATCTGATCTCACATTGACTATCTGCATTTGCCACAGATAATGACCCCTTGCTTTGAGATGAACTCGCTTTTGGTGGGTAATGGAGTCCTTTCCAATTGTGGCACCTATCACCTTTTGGGCTCCATCTCACCAGGAGCGTTCATTTGGACTTTCGTCCACGCATGGTTCATGTTTTTATTGTATATTCTCTTTCTTTCTCAAATCATGGGTAGGTAAATGATATCTCCCTCTAAGGGTTTCTTTTATAAAAACATCGTAAGGAACGGGAGTGGTCTAAGTCCTACCATTATAGTTATATTTGTTTTTTGTATTGTTATGGATTTTGTGTATTCTTCTTTTTGCGTTGTCTTGGTGGGTTTTTTTTGGTCCTATCATATGGGACAATATTGGTTGGAACTTCTTTTGGTATGATTAACATTTGTCCTCTTAGTACGGTCATAATTTAACTGTTTGCCAGTCACATTGTGATATGTATATATCTGTTATTCTACAACCCTGAAGAACAAGTTACTTACCTTCAGTAATGCTTTTTCTGGTGGATAGTTTCTGCCTGTGGATTCCTCACCTTGTTAATATCCAATGCGCCAGCAGCATTCGGAATTTTTTTTGTAGCTCTCCGCGCCGACGTCACCATAGCATGTCTCCGCACGCGGCTCCGCTGACGTCACCAGAGCCATAAGAGAGCCTCGTCGGCGTGATGACGTCAGCTCCGCCCTTTTTTCCATGCCTTCGAGGCATACAGGCAGACCGACAACAAATATAAAGTATACACAGTACACAGCTGACAGAGGGAGATAATTTTACTGCATAGTTATCCAAGCACACCCTTATCACTTAGCCAGCATTAACCCCTGTGTAGGCCCTGCTGCTTGAGTGTTATAGGCCTCAGTTACGTTGGCCTGAGCACTGCCATTTTCTTTCAGCTTAGAGCAGAAGCAGAAAGCAGGTCTGACCAAGCTTCACTCAGCTCCACTTGTCTGCGTGGCTTCGCACTCCTTCATTTAGGCCCCCACCCTACTGTATGCTAGGTTCACAACGATAAAGGTCAAGTTCCTTATTAATCTTGCAACACACCCCAGGCCCCCACCTGAAAGCTGTGAACAGAGAACAGAGAAAGAGGAAGTTCCCGCCACAGCTAAAGCTAGTCCGATAAATGAGGACAAAAGTAGCAAATCAGTATCACAGACTGGCACATAAATGCATGAATAGAATCCTTCAAAGTAATAACACATTTGTGTTGTGTATGATGAATTAATGACAAACCTCCAGTCAAGATGCCAGGAACTCAGTCTGGACTGGCGTACGTGCCACACACAATTACGAGAAAGGGGCTACATCTACACTTATGATGGGAAGGTACCAGGCAGGGGCGTGAGAGACAATGGAAAGATATGTGATACGAGGTGGCGTGATATGACGTAATTACAGTCTCATTGTTTGGTCACTATAAAAGGGTGGCCCGCGAGAATATCGTTGAACTACTCCGCGTCTGCACTTGAGTGTCGGACAGGGGTTTTTCCCAGGGGTTACTCGCGATAACCCTTGTTTCCTGTACTTAGACTCTAGACTCTGCTGCTCTATTGTATATTCTGCTGTATGAAGTGCTTTTTCCTTATTGCATTCAAACTTATATTTCACCATTTCAAATGTTATATTTGCTATGTTTCCTCTGACCTTGTTTTATCTTCACTGCATTAGAGGTGTTTAACTTGTACTTGCAGGATATGACTTTATATACAGTGGTGAGTGTTCCCAATAATATGTGCTTAACCTTTTTCTATGCAATCTGCCTCAAAGCTCACAAGTGTACTTAAAGCATATTCTCTCTCATAGCAGCTGTAAACAGCACTGTGTATATCAAACTGCTATTATTGAATATTCTAGAAGCTGTGTCTTCTAATAAAACTTGTACAAACTTTCAGAAACAGTCTCCAAGGCTCATATATCCATTTTTTCCTGTTTTTAGAGCAAGCGTTCCAGGAGCACCGGTTACAAATTAAGGTGTGCCATTTCCCTTAGTTCTCTCTCACGGTCTCCCCAGCGCGGCTTCTGAGCTGCTGCGCCAAGCCCCCTGACACCTCCTGCCCACAATTAATTTTCCCTCCAACATCCTGGTGAACTCGACGTGATGGCTAGAAACTAATTGAAACAGGATGCATCTGGATTAAAGGGAGGAAGTACGAAGCTGTTAAGCGATTCTGCACCGCTCTCCGGCCGGGCCATTGGGATGAACACAGCGCATGGGTAAGCATCACATTGTTTGACTGCCCGTTGCTGCTATTGTTCTCTCTTGGGTGCGGAGGAGAGGTGTGTTGTGTCGTGACGCAAGCAGTACTCTTGCCTGTTTTTCCATGCTCCCTGTCTGTTGGCCTCGCCATTTTTATCTTGCGCAGAGGAGGGATTGTGTGCTAAATGGAGACTGAGCCTGACAGTTAGGTCATTATGATTTACGTGTTTCTCTTTCTGTAAATAGCTAGCTGCATGTTATTGCTGTGCCTCGTGTACTTACAAAGAAGAATTGTAACGCTTATTTTCACATTTAGCTTTTTTATTTAGCATTTATTTAGCGGTTAAAGGAAGCCCCTGTTGCATATACGATACAGGGAAGGAGAGAATGCATGTGGCAGTTCTTTCGACATTTGTTTGTATCCCTGAAGGGAGAACCTCTGACTAAGTCTAATAGATTATCGGGGAAGGGAAGGTGCGTCTGGCGTCTTCCAAATGCATATGTCAGTTTTTTAAGAGTGCCTCTGTACATATAAGGTTACGGAGAAGGGAAAGATTGGAGCAGTCATCTTTTCGGTATTTATCAAGTGAGAGTTCCTCTGTACTTATAAGGTTACGGAGAAGGAAAAGATTGGAGCAGTCATCTTTTCGGTATTTATCAAGTGAGAGTTCCTCTGTACTTATAAGGTTACGGAGAAGGGGGAGGTTGGAGTATTCGCCTTTCCAGCATTTATCATGTCAGTGTGCATCTCTGTATAAGGAAAGAGAGGGCCTCCATTTCAGTACTAATGGAGAAGAAGCTAATCTGAAGATCCGCGTAGCTAACGGTATTTTCAGACACCGCTTGTCCCTGCTGTGTGACCAGGGAAATTCCTGCTGTGTGATCAGGAACATTTATCATTTTAGCCAGTGTATTTTCGCCAGTTAAAAGTACCCTCTGTGTTTTTCTCTTCTTTTACGTGCGCTGTTGTACATTGCTTTTTCTTTCTAAAACACAGGTACTAAGGCTGCTAATTATTAGGTATTCTTTTAAAATTGTATGTTGTTGCTTAGTGTCTAAGTAAAGAGTCTTTTATAAGGTTCAAAGGAGTAATTCGTTTTTTATTATTGTTGTTTTCCTCATGGCCATTTTCTTATGTTGACTGGCCCCATACCAATCCTATTATTTTTTGGGTAAGGGCCTGCTAAATACTGCTGCAAATATTTTGTGAACAGCAATTAAAGACTGGGTTGTTAGTGAGATTCAATAACTAGGGAGATTGTAAATGCATTTTTATGTATCCCCATGTGTTGATCTGCCACTGATAAACTAAGAGTTTCCGCAAAGATACAGCATATTGGGCACCACAATTGTCATAGATATATTGTTTTTTAGTGCTGCTACTCTCCTGTGTGCACACGTGGCATTCAGGATAGCCCCCTCCCTCCACGAGCACTGCAGGCTTCACGAGGGAGGACACAGAGAAGCACTCTGCGCTCTCTGGATGACTGAGTGTCGTTTAGAGTAGCATGGAGTGTTTCTTTTTATTTTCAAATGAACAGGATACATGACTATAGGACATACAAAACTACACACGCCATACACGTGCAGATTTTTATGACATTACCAGGACTAGAGGTACCTGCTATTGTGACATCATTGTGGCCTCGCAAACCTTTGTATAGCAAGGTCCTTGAGGCTTGTTTTGGTAACCATCCTACTGTCCTGGAATTCCCTGAGAACTCCCCAGAAGGTATTTACAACGGCCCAGAAAAAGAAGAAATTAGAGGCATTTTATTCCGTCATTACAGAAGCATTAGGTGATGAGCTTGTGGTAAACTGCCCCACTCCCGGAAACAACTGACAGGAGATCAGCCAGATGTCCGGTACATATATGTACACATAACCAAAGAAGTACAGATGAGCCATAGTGGACAACAACAAGTTGAGGTCGTTCTGCACATATTAGACAATAAAATTATATCAGTGCAGAACGTTAGCGCACAAACTCATAGGAAATTTAACAGAAGCCAAATTTCCTTAATGTCTAGAGCGTGGGACTTATTGGGAATCCCACTCACACAGGGTACTGAGATAAGGGCATCTACATTGCGTCTATTGAGACTGTGCCTCCCAGTGCCAACGTATACATCCCTCACTGATAACACACAACTCACACTTCAGTCAGTAGGTAGTGTAATTAATAGCGAAAGCCCTGAAATAGCCAACAAGTGTTCACTCACACCGCCTCCTCCAAGCACCAGCTGCCTGGAGGGGCAGGGAGATTCACAGGATACCCTCACTCCACTAGGCTGTGAGCATCACTCCCACGAGTTGCATGACCAGCTGCAGCAGCAGCCATCACCAAGTCTCACAGAACTACTACAAAGACACCCTTCCACGACGCATTATCCAGAAATGTGGGCATATTTACAAAACCGCATGTTAAAAGGAGATTAGTATTGTTGCTTTCACTGCCACAGATTGCCCGCCGCCCAAAGACAACCCTAGGATATGAGCAGACAGCCCAGACAAGACCCAAGAGTACAGATCACGGTACACATAGTAAACGGCTGTATTGTTGCCCTTTCTGAAGGTACAGCAACATCCCCTGAGTCTGTCTCACACCTGACATGTACAGTCATTTTGACACTAATCTCAGCCTTAGGAATTGACGAAACATCCTTGCAGCAGGTAAGGCTGACAATAACACCCGGTGGCGTTACACTCTTACCCCTGCTTACACACAACACAGAATAATAATGTGCACATCCACCAGCCTATGACACAGATGACATTAATCCAGGACAGGATATCAAGACTGACATAGAACTCTTATCAAATGTCCAGACAGCCATAGGCCATGACGATGCCTCAGCCCCAGACATCTCAGATAATTCACAAGACAGTAGACCAGAGAATACATTAGGCCAGCTATCCCTAAGCTCAGTACTGCAAGGAGCAGCATCAGGAATGCCAGGTCAAATTGACACGCTATTGACAATAAAGATGAGATGTGTCCAACTCTGCAGCCCCCAGCAGGAAGAAAATAAAGAGAGCAATGAGGCCTCTGGTGGTTCGCAGCACAGCTCCCACATGCCACTCCCCAGACTTGACCGCCCAGCACCCACATCCCTCACTGAGGACCATAATCCCCCAAGAACAAGACATTATGGCCCATTCCGATCCCCTAGTCATCAGCATTATGATACACAGACATATTGGAATGAGTGGCAGCCCCTAACACAGGTTCTGACAGAGAGAAAGAACCCCAGCTACAGTTCAATGAAGTAAAAAGAGACAGTGAACAGTATCCCTCTGAGGTAGTACCTGAGGGAGACATTAGCAGAAATAGGACAGAAAGTGACCTATGCCAAAGAATGGACAGAGAAGCAGGGGACATGTCACACAAACAGTACTCAAGAAGCCCCACAGGTAATACAGCAACACTCCAGCAACTGTATTTATACCTAGCCAGTATAGGGGATAGCATGACTGAGCTGATGGGTGACTTGGGCCAATCTAGTAAAAAGAAACAACAAGCACCAAATGGATTAGCTAGTGGTGCGAAGGAGGTAGGGCCACACAGTGGTGGGGTCCCAACTATCATGCCACAGCAAGGGCCATGGGTAGACTTGCATCAGGAAGCACAAAGTGCAGCCCCACCACAGAGCAACACAGCAGCTTCTCTCACAGCCGACTTAAGTGTGCCCCAAGCTCCGTCTACAATCATTAATTATAACACTCAGGTGACACGTCCACCTACGCCTATACCTCAGACGTCGCCTCCAGTAGTTACACCACGTAGACCAATGACACCACAGCTAGAGCAAGACTATTTGGATCTGCCAACAATGTTCGAACAGGCAGAAAAGAGGAGAAGGCAGAGAAGAAGAGAGATAGAAAGTATTGCAGTGTTAGGTAACGAAGGGCGGCCTGAAAACATCCCACAGGAATATGATGTATCAGGTACAGCACACCTGCGTACAGCAAGATCTAGAGAACTGAACAACATTGCCCTTTACAGGCCAAGACAGCCATTGACAAATGGTCTGATGCCAAATGAGATAGTAATACTCGGAGAAGGGAGCGACCTTTATGTCAATCCATTCTCAGATAACTTGGCAGACTGGACAAAGGCTAATGCACTTCAAAAGAATGTCTGGCCCCGAGAAGCATCTTTTGAGCCAGAGCAAATGGCCACTGCTGAAGAATGTATCTTGCAGGAAGCAGGAGATGATGATTGGAACTACACCTACATGCGCCAAGGCCTAAGGGTCTGGAAGAAATACGCACGCAGGTATGATAACACAAGACCCACAGGGGTAACACACCAGCTGCCCCTGCCGTCCGAAGAGGTCAATGACCCCCCAATGGCGGTCACTTGGTCCCTAACAAACAAAGAGAATATGAAGAAAGAACTCCCACCCCTCACAGAGGGTGCGGGAAAATGGATACAAGCCTTTGAAAATGACACTACAGGCATGTCATTGGCTATTTGGGACATGAGAAGCCTACTCACATCCCTGATTGGAAAGGATGCAGAGGATATGTTTTCACGCATCGATGCAAGGCTTTCCACCACTAATTCAGAATTAGATGGTGATCCTTTCAATAAAATAAGATCAGCGCTATGGAACGAACTGCGCCGGAAGTTTCCCGATGTCTCAGACGTTGGATCTCTAATGTCACAAACAAGGCAATTAGCTATTAAGAACGCAGCTGCTAAACTAGAACAGCAAAAGTTAAAGAAAATAAAAGCTCTTGATCCAGTTAGGCTAGCTACACCAGTGAGTCAAGTGACTACTGTCACTAATTCTTCACAAGGTGCCTTGAATATACTAGGAAGTGACACACAGGTAACAGGACAACGACCAGAAGAGCAACACATGCCTGTGTACCAAATGGTGCCCCAGACTCAAGCTCCTGTATCACAGGGAGCTACAGTACTGCCCCCCATCAATTCGGTTTCACAAGGCACCATCCAGCAGTGCCAGGCAAGTTAGGAAAGCCCACAGATAGCTCTAGTGTGTCCCGTGTTGTCATGTCTCACGAACATTAGAGAGGACCCAGTTGTGAATGTCATGATTAACAACAACACGTGTAGTTTCTTGATTGACACAGGTGCCACATTCTCCTGTATCAAGGAGGGGGCACTGCCCATCTCCAACCAGAGCGCAAACACACTAGATTTCTCTGGGGCGATATTAATGGTCCCTTTCACAGAGCCAGTACAAATAGAAATAGGAGGTAAACGTATTCAACAGCGTCTACTTTACACACCACAGTCCCCAGTAAACCTCTTGGGACGTGATCTCATGGCCAAAATAAATATGAGAATATATTTCAATGAGAACGGCACAATGACCTTCTCCATTCCTGATACACCACCGACCAGAATGATGTCTGTCAAACAAAAATTCCTCAAGTTATGTCGTATTGTTTGATCGTAAGCCTGAAGACTGCCCTCTTCAGTGTCCCATTGCACGCTGACGACGAGTATTTTATTCGCATTTTCATTCAGAAAGAGAGAGTTATACTTTCAGTTGCAAAAGAATATGAATGTCTCTCTATGTGAATGGTCAATTATAATTCACACTGTAAACTTCACCAAATATTGCAAGTCTGAGCAACTGAGTAGAATGATTTACTCCTGCCTCCCAATATTCAGCAGCAGCTGACACAAGCACAAGCCAGAGATAAAGCGATGGAATGGAATGCACACTAGTTGCATCACATTTCTTTTCAGATAAATAAATATCACGAGTCACAAGATCATGTGCTGCTAGAGCATTTCATCCTTCTAAGGTGGATTCAAAGAATACCTTGAGTTGGAATACAATAAAGATCTGCTGTTTATCATCAATAAACCATTTTGAGTGAACATGTGCATTACAAATAAGCCATCTTTCTTTTATAATACAACACGTATATTTTGCATGTTGCAAATAGAGACAACACATGTTTTCAGATATAAAATACAGAGAAATTAATAGAGTTTCTTTTTATTTTCGGGCCATGTTCATAAAGTAGCATTCCTGGCCGACTGCATATTCTGGGCGTAGAGCCAAACAGGAAACAGGCTTCCTGTAGTTGGCAGCGAACAATAAGATTGAGGAGTAAGGAAACTGTATGTGTATAGATACGTTGGTCTATGGAAATGAGCAAGAGAAATGAGTGGCCTAGGACCACACAGTTTGGTAAAACAATTAGTAAGGAATATGTATGTGCAGATGGATAAGAAGAGATAAGGAATACGTTTCCAGATATGCACTGCCGTGTACAGCTATTACGTCACACATGCCCAGTGCCCATGCCCCACATGCCCATGACCAGTGCTCTTGGTAATACACAGCACTATGATTTCATTGCACAGCTGCACCTTAGAGAGATACAGGGAAGGGCCCCACCTGAAGGAAAAGAGCTGTGGAAGAAGAGGGGAGTACACAGGAATCAGATTTTATTTGTTTATTTAATTTTCAGACACACAAGGACAGGAAGGCTTTTGCATACACTCAGTTACACCTTCCTACACATGTTCCTAGTGATATCATGTCCACCACTTTGCAGACAGAGCGGTCCATCCCCAATGCACATGAGCATATACAACTCTTGGTTCATTAATGCCTCATGGTATCAACAGTATTTCCCTAATTCAGCTATAAAAACAGTAGCATCAACAATACCAGGGCCCACGGTTCCATTTACTATGTTGACATGCTTGACAAATGCCAGAAATACAGACACGTCATGGTAGTGGTAGCCGGACCGTGTGTCCATTGTGACACAAAGGCCGCAACTACATTCCTGCTTTGTGAGGTCATATGTCACTGAGGATTACTGGATGCCATTCGCAGTGACTCGCAGTGACAGTGGCGGTCATGGTGCCCAATTGGAAGGTAATGGCTACATTGCCTTTCCGTTGCCCTGTTTACACCAGCAAACACTCCCAGCTCTGATCATTACATCACATCTCACCGGCTTGTCACTGACAGATCAATGTATGCGGTTGTTCTCTCCACCAGACTTAAAACAAGTCACTGGGCCCTCTTCTGATATTGTAAGCGATGAATTGTTGTTCATTTATGTGCACTAATGCGTGCTCCAAAGTTCTTTTTCATTCAGATATCAAAGACAAAGACAAGCGTCCGATCTCTGATGAACTTCCGCCTATCTGCTTTGGGACACACATCTTTGTATATGAAGCAGTCCGGAAGTGGAGAAATTTCAATTCAATGAACATTTGCAAATGGACTTTTTTGAGGTTCCACCCGTCACCGTCCAAGTTCTGAACATTGACAGCAAAGAAGACATCATGTGCCAGCTAACTATCCATGATCAAGAATGTGGAGATCGTATGATGGCCTACGGACTGAGACACAGCAACAGAACCACCCTCCATGTCAAGTTTTCAAGGAAAAAGATATGTACAATTGTAATGATATTATTTGTTATGTTTGTAGTTTCAGTAGCAACATTCCGCTGGTTAGCAGTGCGATCAGAGAGAGAATCTATTAGCAATATTAAGTTTGTCACGACCACAGAGCTTCCCGTGTTCCAAACACTTCCTGGTAACAAGCAAACTGGGATAAGCACCAGTAGTAGCTATGACACCTATGCACCACCCACCTCGACACCTTCCTCACCCCAAGCAGACCCCACAGATAGGGACTTGGTACCTGAACTCACCCTGAATCCCCCTATGACAGGTACACCTGAACGTCCCGCCAAAAGAAAAGACGTGTTAGATATAGAATGAGTCGCGAGATAGTGCCAGTTAGATATACAACGTGTACCCAACGTAAGGAAGAACAGGCTTTGCAAATTCCAGACTGGATAAGTAATCTCCAAAAGACAGTTGTTTACACCTTCGACCAGCACTCTATGCCTGATTCCCACTCCCAGCACCCTAGTGAGAGAGCAGAGGATAATGAGATTCACAACGTTCTATTACATAACATGTGGTATAGAGACATGAGGGAGGTTGAAAGAAAGGTCACAAATGAGTCCTGCTTTGTATGTTCACACATTCCTCACGCTGTAGGCGCAGATAGATTGCTCTTTCCTAAAGAAGTCCCACCACCCACAGCCAAATGTCTTTTACACCTGTTTCTTTGCCGCATACATGGTCAGATACAGCTCCACTCAGCCAAAGTGGATGATGCATTTGTAAATACCACAGAGTGGGATGACAAGTATGTAACATTTAGGGTCATCACTAATACATTGGAAATTGAAAGGAGAATGGAGGTTTATCGTGATATGAAAGTACCAGCCGACATATTGCAGGTTTGGGAACGTCACTATAAGAAACTAGGGTACTTCACCTTCCCAACACCCCCATCGAAATGCCACTCACCTGAACATCACCGATGTAACCATACCCATGACACATGCCCTTGTCAGTGGAGACCAATTCTACACCTGAAGGCCAACATTTATTTCAACAACAAGTAGAATGGTCCACATGACTTAATATGTAAGGCAGCCTCCTTAGGTAGCACAACTGTAGGACAAGAGCACAAACATAATTTAAATGAGGATATAGAGAGGGAGTGTGCTGAGATATGGGGTAGGGAAACTAGAAGATACACTTTTAATGAGGGTACACCATACAATACGAAAAGAGCATACAAGCTAAAGTCTCCTCTCCTTTGCTTCCTAGGTAATGGAACGGTTCCTGTGGGTCGGAATACTAATTGCAACAGCATTAGTTTTAATTCGAACTTGAAGTACGGCACATCCATCCTCATGGACATCTATTGGATCTGCGGAAAAAATCTCTATCTGCAGTTGCCCCCCAATGGCAAGGATTTTGTTCCATCGTGACGATGCATAAATTGCATCTCGTCGTCTCAGCAGCAAACATTTCCCACATCTTTGCACACCCAATGGCAGGTGATATCACCCTGCTCCACCACCGAAAAGGAGAAGTCAAAAAGTACTCCTCAGATGACATTTCAGGAGATTCCGGAAGATTTCAACGATGCTGAACTTTACTTTGGGGGAGTTATCCCCATGTTCCAGACAAAAGCCAATGCTCGATGGCTCCAAGTAATGAGATATGAACTGATGCAGCTTGTTAACAACACCCGTGATGGGTTCAACGCCGTGAAAGAAGAACTACGACCTTTGAGACTCATGGTTCTGAAACATCACTATGTTTTGGACCAGTTAATTGCGATGAATAGTGGTGGATGCGCCAGGATGGGAAAGTCGTTCTGCTGTGCCTTGATATTGGCCGATGATGCGGATAACAGAACACTTACAAAGGCCATTGAGGACTTGGACAATTTGGGACAACAGATCTTTGAGGATGGAAGTGCAAAAGCAGATGTTTTAAGTAATTGGTCCAATTTGGACTGGATGCCTTCATGGCTATCTGCAGTACTAAAATGTATAATGCCTATATTATGTGTGCTTGTAATTGTGTATTTCGGAACACAGATTATGTTGCATTATGTTAGAAGATTAAGGTCTAAGAAAGTTGAGATGAACTACACAGATGTGAACACAGGTATGCACAGGGGACAAGGGGAAGATGTAGAGATAGCAGTGTTGAACATAGAGCGTACTGTCCCCGACCCTCACTTAGAGCAGGTCCCTTCTGAAAGTCAGTACCAGTCCCCAGTACATGGTGGCCCACCACTTCTCTCAGGGAGAGACTTGGTACGTCCCTATGAGACAATGTGTAAGAGGTTAGGAGGACCAGGTGAGGATTTAGGAACTACTTCTTTATAACTCGCCCTGGCCACGTCCCCCATTTCCAGCTAAGTATGCAGTTCGTATGATGTTTAATGATGTTTGATTGGTTCAAATATGAACCAGAGGGGGGAATGACAGAGGGAGATAACACAAGGCTGAGTAACGCACACAAGGCTGAGTAACAATGACAACGCCCCTGGAGCACGTGATAAAAAACTTTACGGCTCAGGAAAAACGGATCAGGAAACATTGTAACGAGTTACATTCACTCACACACATTTTTTTTTATTTTTTTTTATTTTTAGCGATTTGTAAAGCGCCTGGTGACCCGAAGGCATCCCCGCGCTCTAATAATTATGTAGACCTGAGGACAGAGAAGGAGGGACTCTATTTAGGGAACAACAGCGTTTTCAGTTTTTTCCTAAAAATCAGATGATTAGGTTCAAGCCGAAGGGAGCGGGGAAGTGCATTCCATCTAGTGGATGTATTAACCGAGAAACGACGGCCGCCAGTACGTGTCTTCCGGTGTCTGGGGATATTGGCCAGGTTTTCATTCTCCGAGCGAAGGGACCTGGGAGCCTTATAGGGAGTGACCATGTCCCTCAGAATAGCAGGGCCAGTGCCACTAAGCAGTTTGTGTGCTGTGCACAGGGCCTTAAATTCGACCCTTTGGCGTATTGGAAGCCAGTGAAGAGCCTGGATCGCTGGTTTGGCTGATACTCTGGAAGGGAGATTCCAGAGTAACCGGGCGGCTGCAGTCTGCGTACGTTGGAGTTTAGCCATGGTAGCTTCTGGGGCTCCGAGGTACACCATGTTGCTGTAGTCCAGCCGCGCAAGCACCAGTCCCTGGACCAGGAGCTTCCTGGCTAGGGGAGGAAGAAGTGGAAGGATCTTCCGAATGGAGCGCATTAGGCCAAAGCAGGTCCCTGCTGTCTTGGTAGCTTGAGTTTTCATCGACAACTCGGGTTCTAGCCATACTCCTAAAGTTTTAATTTCTTGTTTGGGGGCGGGGATTTCCCCGAATTCATCTGGCCAGACAGATGGAGGGATGGTAGTCCATTGCTTACCCAGAAGCATGACTTCCGTCTTTGAGCCATTTAATTTAAGCGATGACTCACACATCCAGTTGTGGATACTTTTAAGGCAGTTTTGCAGATTGTGTGGGTGTTTGTCCAGATGTGAAAGCGAGACGACTAATTGAGTGTCGTCTGCGTAGCTTACTATTTTAATCCCGAAGGGGGTGACCACATCTTCGAGGGGGGCCATGTAAACGTTAAAAAGGGTTGGGCTTAAAGATGACCCCTGGGGGACCCCACTCCTAAGGGGGAGGGTGGCAGAATGGAAGTTGCCATCCCACACCTGGAACGAGCGCCCTGAGAGGAAAGACTCTATCCATCTGAGCGCCGAACCTGCGATCCCTGCGGCAGCCAGCCGATGAAGTAAGACACGATGGTTGACTGTGTCAAAGGCTGCACTTAAATCCAGGAGGATCACTGCCACTGATCCTCCTGAATCCAGGATGCACCTTGCCTCCTCGATAACAGCGAGATGGGCGGAGTCCGTGCCATGGCCCGGGCGAAACCCAGTCTGGGACTGTCGTAAGATATTGTTCGCTTCTAGGTATTGTGACAGTTGGCTATTGACCAGTTTCTCGGCCATTTTACTGATACAGGGGAGGAGGGAGATTGGCCGGTAGTTCGCCATGTCGGCTGGATCGAGCTGGGGTTTCTTCAGAAGTGCTTTAACGACTGCACTTTTCCCGCTGGGGGGGACCGAACCTTGAGAAAGCGAAATATTTATGAGCTCCGTGATTGTGGGCACGATGACCGGGGCTACAGTTTTAAGGACTCTGATAGGGGCGGGATCTAACGGGGAGCCGCTTTTCATTTTGGCCATGGCAGTATCTACCTCATTCCTTGTTACTGCCCTAAAGGAAGTGAGCTGGGAAAGCCCACTGGTAGTTGTTTGATTGGTAGATGCCTCGTTGTCCAAATGGATCGACAGGCCGAGAGGGGGCAGAGAGATTAGGATGCGGTCGATTTTGGCATTGAAATAATTGGCCAACTCATTGCTTCTGTCTGCTGGGGGCGAGTTGGATAAGGGTGGAACAGGTGTTTTTAGTAGCTCTTTTAGGATAAGATAAGATTCCCTTGCCGAGTTATTGGAATTTTTAATTCTTGTGTCATAGTGGTAGGCTTTCGCCAGTTTCAGGGTAGATTTATATATTCTTACCGACCGCTGATAGGCTTCTTTGCTGGCGTGCTGCCAGTCTTTCCTCCATAGCCGTTCTGCTTTCTTGCAGTGTTTACGAAGAGACCGGAGTTCCGGAGTGTACCATGGGGCAGATCCTAGTTTCCCAATCTTATTCTCGCTGTTTTTTTTTGGGAGGATGGAGTCCAGAGACGTGGTAATCCATTCCCTGAATTTACTGTCTGCGATGGTCGGGTCTTCCGAGGGGGTCGGGGTAGTCGAGGTCAGGGTTCTAGCCCAATCTTCTGAGGCTAATCTGGCCCATACTCTGTCCCTAGTATAGGTGGTGAATTTATGGAGTTTCTTCAGGGCTCCTGGAAGGCAGAAAGGGACCATGAAGTGGTCAGTCCATGGAAGGGGAAGGAACTCTGTGATTTGAAGAGTGAGAATATTTGTGAACACCGGATCAAGCAGATGACCTTTGGTGTGCGTGGCTCCGGAATTTAAGAGGTGGAGACCATATGCCGCCAGATCTCCAATCAGATCGACCGCCGCTGTATCTAGGGGGTCATCGAAATGAATGTTAAGGTCCCCTAGTATCGAAAAGTTGGAGGTAGAATGGGCCTGAGATGCAATAATGTCCAGGAGTGCTCTAGAGAAAGTACCCGGATGCCCAGGGGGACGATAGATTAGGAGTCCTGATAGTGAATAGGTCGGTCCTACTTGGATGGTAAATTGAAGGCTTTCAGAATCAGTGATATGAGCATCAGTGATTCTGCAGGTGAGATTGTCTCGATGAATGATCGCCAAGCCTCCTCCTCTACCCGACGAGCGGGGCTGGGACTGAACGAGGAAGCCTGGGGGGGTAGCTAGGACAATGTCTGAATCCGAGTGGTCCGTAAGCCATGTTTCCGAGAGGAACAGGACATCAAGCTCATGATCTTTTATCAGATGGTTAATTAGTAATGCGTGTCTGGGGAGTGAGCGACAATTCAGGGTGGCTAGTTTAAGAATTGTGGGCAAGGCAGGTCGGTTGGGGAGTTTGAGCTGGGCTGGACGGCACCGAGTGCAGCCAGTATATGGACCTTCAAGATCATGCAGATAATTGCATGCAGTGTCAACAGTGGGTCTAAGACTGAGGAGGTCCCGACGTGAGTAGCTTACCATGGGGGCAGCCTGGTCCGGCAGGGGTTCTGGCCCTGGGCCCGGCCTGGCGCGGACGGGCGCAGACGGGCTTGCCTTAGGCGCGCAAACGGCGCTCCCGCTGCGCTCGTCCGCTGCGCTGGTATGGCCGACACATTTGTAGCGTGTGGTATGGGCGTGGCCTCGCAATGGGCGTGGCTACGCGTTCGAACCGCGATGGCGGTATGGGTGTTTACCCTGTCTCAGCGCTGGTTGCCGCTGTCTCAGGGGGTTTCTAGGAGGGCTGCTCAGCGCGTAAAGCAGGCGCTTTCAATGCAGGTGAGGAGATACAGTTTTAAAATCTATTCAAGTAGCAGATAGAAAAGTTTTAAAAACATAAACAAAGTGCAGTCCTCCGGCTTTCCGCCTCAGAGGTCGAACATACAATTGTGCGTGGCGCTTTTAATCAGCGTTTTTGTAGGTTTCCTGGTGGGCGTGGCCTCACAGTGGGCGTGGCTACGCGTTCGAACCGCGATGGCGGTATGGGTGTTTACCCTGTCTCAGCGCTGGTTGCCGCTGTCTCAGGGGGTTTCTAGGAGGGCTGCTCAGCGCGTAAAGCAGGCGCTTTCAATGCAGGTGAGGAGATACAGTTTTAAAATGGCGTCCTGCTCTTCACAGACACGGTCGCTCCAGACGCTGCCTCCCGCTCTGCCCACCACCCGACCAGCTTATAGCCTCTTCACCTCGCTCTGCCTCGAAACAGCAAGTTACCAGTATCGCTAGATTGCCTGAGAGGCTGCCGAACATTGCTTTATCGTAGCGCTTGTGTTTTTGCCTATCTACGCTGTAACTGACATTATTTAAATTGCTGTGCTGCCTATCTAATTGCTGCCTGATTTTACCGGTGCCACTGCCATCAGAGTAGCGCTATTTACCTCGCTGCCCCATTTGCGCTTTCGATTCTGGCTGAGGCCATTTTGTCCTTGTTATTGTTGATCTCTGTGCCTTCCCTCTGTGCCTGCCCAGATCTCCGCCCAGCTCCCGCCTCCCAGCTGACCATCCCTCCCACTGACACCATTAGCCACGCTCCCACGCTGCAGCGCTGTGACCGTCCTGCTCTTCACAGACACGGTCGCTCCAGACGCTGCCTCCCGCTCTGCCCACCACCCGACCAGCTTATTGCCTCTTCACCTCGCTCTGCCTCGAAACAGCAAGTTACCAGTAGCGCTAGATTGCCTGAGAGGCTGCCGAACATTGCTTTATCGTAGCGCTTGTGTTTCTGCCTATCTACGCTGTAACTGACATTATTTAAATTGCTGTGCTGCCTGACTATCTAATTGCTGCCTGATTTTACCGGTGCCACTGCCATCAGAGTAGCGCTATTTACCTCGCTGCCCCATTTGCGCTTTCGATTCTGGCTGAGGCCATTTTGTCCTTGTTATTGTTGATCTCTGTGCCTTCCCTCTGTGCCTGCCCAGATCTCCGCCCAGCTCCCGCCTCCCAGCTGACCATCCCTCGCCCCTCCCCCTCCACTATCCATTTATGACAGATGACCCAACGCGCAGCGTTCACGCGCAGCGATCGCGCCCCAGTCGCGCCGAAGGTGCGCCAAAGGTAAGCCCGTCTGCGCCCGTCCGCGCCTGGACCGCGCCCAGCGCCCGTCCCCCTGCCCTATGCCGCCCCCAACCCCCCAGAGTAACTTATGATGCCGCTACTCTCCTCTACCTCAACGCTGGACGCACCCCACTATGCTGTGTAGCTACCCCAGGACGTACCCACGGCCCATTCTCCTGCCTCTCCTGTAAGTTCAACTGCTTCAGGACCCTCACCAAACACACTTCCTCCACACTCAGCTCCGAACCCAACGACTTGAAATGCATCCTACTGAACACCCGCTCGGTCCACAGACACGCAACCGAACTCTGGGACCTAATCGACACTGTGTCACCTGACATCGCCTTCCTCACTGAAACTTGGATGAACGCATCTTCTGCCCCCGACATCGCCATAGCCATACCGGACACTTACAAGATCATTCGAAAAGACCGCACCATTAAAAAAACTGGAGGAGGCATCGCCATCGTCCATAGAAACACCATCAAAATTACAACCAGCTCTGACGACAATCTTGCAACTGCCGAACAACTCCACTTTCAGATCCACACCGACCCCAGGACCACCCTCAGAGGAACCCTCATCTACAGGCCCCCAGGCACCCGATCTCAATTCAGCGACGACATCACAGACTTCATCAGCCCGCACGCTCTCGCCTCCGAGAACTACATTCTTCTAGGAGACCTCAACTACCACCTTGACAACATTCTCGACAACAACACCACCACCCTCCTGGACAACATGTCCAATCTCGGACTCAAACAACTTGTCGACACCCCCACTCACACAGCCGGACACACGCTCGACCCTATCTTCACCTCCAGCAAGCACATCTCCTTCGATCACACTACAGCTCTCCACTGGACGGATCACAGCTGTGTTCACTTCAGCTACAAAACAACCCTGACCCACAACCGTCCACAACCCATTCCCCGAAGAAATTGGAACAAAATCACCACCGACCAACTCCTCGCATCCCTCAGCCAAAACACTCCCACCCTAACAACGGACCCAGACCAAGCAGCCACAAACCTCCGGCAATGGATTACACACAGTGCGGACGAACTAGCACCCCTGAAAAAACACCAGTTGAAATCACTCAGCAAAAAAGCTCCCTGGTTCAATGATGACCTTAAAAAATCCAAAAAGACTTGCCGCACCCTGGAGAAGAATTGGAGAAAAGAACCAACCTCAGACAACATGACCTCCCTCAAGACAGCCACCCGCAAACACCACCAACTGATTCGTTCCGCCAAGAAATCAGCATTTAAAGACCGTCTCGACAACAACTCTCATAACAGCAAGGAACTCTTCAATATCGTCAAAGAATTCACCAACCCTCCCGCAGCATCCAACGACATCACTAACTCCCAAGACCTCTGCAATGCGCTATCCTCCTTCTTCTACAACAAAATTGCCGACATCCACAACAGCTTCAAGAACACTCCCAATGACCAACTCACCCCACCCCCTTCTGATCCCACCCCTCCCACTAACTACCTCAATTCCTGGAACCCAATCACCATTGAAGATACCATTCGCCTCATGAACTCAATCCACTCTGGCTCACCTTCTGACCCTTGCCCCCACTACATCTTCAACAAAGCTGACTCCATCATCGCTCCCCAACTCCGCGATGTCATCAACTGCTCCTTCAACTCAGCCACCTTTCCAGAAATATGGAAACACGCCGAACTCAGCGCCCTTCTGAAAAAACCAACAGCAGACCCCTCAGAACTGAAAAACTACCGACCCATCTCCCTCCTCCCTTTCCCGGGCCAAAGTCATCGAGAAAGCCGTCAACAGCCAACTTGCAGCCTTCCTTGAATCCAACAACTCCCTGGATCCCTCACAGAACGGCTTTCGAGCCAAACACAGCACCGAAACCGCCCTCATTGCAGCGACCGACGACATCCGAGCACTCTTGGACAACGGTGAAACAGTGGCCCTCATTCTTCTCGACCTCTCCGCCGCCTTCGACACCGTCTGTCACAGCACCCTCATACAACGCCTCAACAACATCGGCATACAAGGAAAAGCCTTGGACTGGATCATCTCGTTCCTAGCCGGGAGAACACAGAGAGTCCGACTTCCCCCTTTCTACTCAGAGCCCACCGAAGTCATCTGCGTCGTACCTCAAGGCTCCTCACTCAGTCCCACCCTCTTCAACGTCTACATGAGTCCCCTCGCCCCCATCGCACGTCGACACAACCTCAACATCATCTCCTACGCCGACGACACCCAGCTGATACTCTCCCTCACCAAAGACCCCAACACCGCCAAGGACAACCTTCACGAAGGTATGAAAGAAGTAGCCGAATGGATGAAACAGAGCCGCCTAAAACTCAACTCAGACAAAACTGAGGTGCTCATCCTTGGATCCTCCCCCTCAGCGTGGGACGACTCTTGGTGGCCTTCCGCTTTGGGTTCAGCGCCCACACCCACTGACCATGCACGTAACCTCGGCTTCATCCTAGACTCCTCTCTCTCAATGTCCAGACAAGTCAACGCCCTGTCGTCCTCCTGCTTCAACGTCCTTCGCATTCTCAAAAAGATCTTCCGCTGGATCCCCCTCGAAACAAGAAAGACTGTCACCCATGCTCTGGTCACGAGTCGACTGGACTACGGCAACACTCTCTACGCCGGAATTACAACAAAATTGCAGAAAAAGCTCCAGCTCATCCAAAACGCATCAGCGAGACTCATATTAGACATCCCGCGCCAAGAGCACATCACCGGTCACTTAAAAAACCTCCACTGGCTTCCCGTCAACAAAAGAATTACCTTCCGCCTTCTTACCCACGCACACAAGGCCCTTTATAATCTAGGACCAGAATGCCTCAACTCCCGACTGTCCTTCTACTAATTCCCCCGCCAACTAAGATCATCCATTCAAGCCCTCGCCGCAGTCCCGCGCATCCGAAAAACCACCATGGGCGGCAGATCCTTCTCCTTCCTGGCTGCCAAGACCTGGAACTCACTCCCCACCCACCTCCGCCTTACTCAGAATCACATCTCCTTCAGAAAAGAATTGAAAACTTGGCTATTCGATAAACAATGAACCATTCCCTCTAGCGCCTTGAGACCCTCTGGGTGAGTAGTGCGCTTTATAAATGCCTTAACTTGAACTTGAACTAAAATCTATTCAAGTAGCAGATAGAAAAGTTTTAAAAACATAAACAAAGTGCAGTCCTCCGGCTTTCCGCCTCAGAGGTCGAACATACAATTGTGCGTGGCGCTTTTAATCAGCGTTTTTGTAGGTTTCCTGGTGTGCGTGGCCTCGCAGTGGGCGTGGCTACGCGTTCGAACCGCGATGGCGGTATGGGTGTTTACCCTGTCTCAGCGCTGGTTGCCGCTGTCTCAGGGGGTGTCTAGGAGGGCTGCTCAGCGCGTAAAGCAGGCGCTTTCAATGCAGGTGAGGAGATACAGTTTTAAAATCTATTCAAGTAGCAGATAGAAAAGTTTTAAAAACATAAACAAAGTGCAGTCCTCCGGCTTTCCGCCTCAGAGGTCGAACATACAATTGTGCGTGGCGCTTTTAATCAGCGTTTTTGTAGGTTTCCTGGTGGGCGTGGCCTCGCAGTGGGCGTGGCTACGCGTTCGAACCGCGATGGCGGTATGGGTGTTTACCCTGTCTCAGCGCTGGTTGCCGCTGTCTCAGGGGGTTTCTAGGAGGGCTGCTCAGCGCATAAAGCAGGCGCTTTCAATGCAGGTGAGGAGATACAGTTTTAAAATCTATTCAAGTAGCAGATAGAAAAGTTTTAAAAACATAAACAAAGTGCAGTCCTCCGGCTTTCCGCCTCAGAGGTCGAACATACAATTGTCCAGAGCACAAAAATGCGCCACATTCATGGCCCAGAGAAGGGACCTTTGATAGAATAGTACTAGAACATGCTAGAACATTCCTGGAAGGTAAATACTCTGGTAATAAACTCAAAAAGCGTAAGGACACCCTCGCTATGTGGAGTGTCTTTAGGGAAAATGACGCAACTGCCCAAACACCCACAGCACCCCCACCAGCCTACTCGGACAATCGCCTATATCCCGAACTGGTTATTAGAACTGACCTAGAACCAACATCAAATGACAGGGCAGCCGTAGGCCATGAAGATATCTCTGTCCCAGACCGTGATACCTTCTCCACAGACAATACCCATAGTGAAAAATTAATGCAGGAAAGCAATAGAATAATACACTTCCCATGAAAGTAACAGATAAACAGTATATCATTGTCACTTTTGAAGGTATACAAGGGTGGACAACGGGGAGGCGGGTGGGTCAGTGAGGAATCCACAGGCAGATACTGTATCCACCAGAAAAAGCGTTACCGAAGGTAAGTAACTTGCTATTCTGATGGATACATCTGCCTGTGGATTCCTTACCTTGTGAATAGAGTCCCACAGCAGTCCCCACTCCCAGAGGAGGGTGTCCACCTTCTATACCAAAAAGTCCTGCAGGACGGAGCGCGCAAAGTGTCCATCCCTCCTCACCTCGGAATCTAAGCAGTAATGCTTTGCGAAAGTGTGGAGGGAGGCCCAAGTTGCTGCTCTACAAATGTCCTCCACAGAAACACCTCTATACAAGGCAGACGTAGAAGACTTTGCTCTGGTAGAGTGAGCTCTTATACCCTCTGGAGGATCCTTACCAGCCAAAGAGTAACAGATCTTGATGCACAAGATAATCCATCTGGAAAGGGTGCGCTTGTGCACTGCTCTGCCTTTTCTGCGACCAATGAAGCCCAAGAAGAGCTGGTCATCCACACGAAAGCCTTTAGTTCTATCAAGGTAAAACTCACTGCCCTTTTAGGGTCCAAGCGGTGAAGCCGCTCCTCCTCCTTGGAAGGGTGAGGGGGAGGATAGAAGGTAGGAAGGGTGTTAGAAATGGGATTTCCGGTTGGCTAAGGCTTGCGCCAAAGCCAGGCAAAAACCACCACTCTAGTCAGGGCAAGGGAGTTACACGCCAAACATAACCCCTGCTCACCCTCTAGGTAACGTGACACGAGCAGTAAGGCTGATCCCGGGGGCAATGTAGGTTAAGTATTTGTGCACGCACCCAGCAACAACACCCAAGGCCCACCACAAAGGAAACTCCACACAAGGTTATATATAAAAATAGCCTTTGTATTAAACCAAACACATTAGATAAGAAACACACACTTTACAATGTGCCATAGGCACGGGCAGAATTTACAGGGGATTATGTGCATGGGACAGGGCCACGTGGGCCACTGTCAGGAAAAAGCACTTTTAGAACTAGCACTTGGTAGAAATAGCATTTTGTAGGACTAACACTTAGCACATATAATAACTGTAGCACCAAATAACAAATGTAGCACACAACCAGTAACCACTGGCAAAAGGTAAGTACCACCTACGCAATCCTAAACACCTTAGGCAAATATCACGCAGGGAACCATGAACTCACTAGCATCACCTATACTAGGAAAACACCCTCCTAAGCATAAAAATACATTTAGGGGTATAGGCATAAAACATTGCATAAAACACATTAGGCAAGTATCACATTTGCGTAGGAGATCACAGAGGGCATAAACACATACCCCACGCAAGGGCACAACTCATCAACTGTCCCCCAGGCCAACTGGCCTCTCAGGGGCTGAAACGCCCTGTGTCCAAAATGTTAGGGCAGGCTGCGCAGGCAGCCAAAGAAGATTCACAAGGGCCTAAACGAGGCAGCTGCCCACTAAGTGCTGGGCAGCTGGGGCAACTGAACCTGGCACCAGCATGCCTCCTGGCTCTCCTTCTTGGGCTCTAAATCAGCAAATGTCCCCTTTAGAGTTGGAGCCTCGTGGGCTCGAAAGAAATGACCAACTGTGTCCCCAGGAGCCTCTCAGGCTCTAAATACCAAGAAAATGATTGCGGGACAACGAGGGAGCCTGGTGGGCTCTGGACAAACAACTGGGGCCTCAGGAGCCTCGTGGGCTTGAAAGAACAATGCCCCCTTTGGTGGAGCCTCTCTGGCTCTCGATGCGGAATGCCCCCCCCAGGAGCCTCTCAGGCTCAGAAACAACGTGCCCCCAAAGTCCGTGGAGCCTCGTGGGAGCCTCACAGGCTCTAAATAACCAAATGCCCCCGGGGTCGTTGGAGCCTCGACAGGCTCGAAATAAACAAAATGCCCCCGCAAATGTAAAACTGGAGCCCCACTCACCGGGACACCTGCCGCTACCGGTCTTCCTCTGGTGCCGCCTCTGGCCTCCGCGCAGGGTTGTGGAGCCCCCCCTTCACAGGGGCTCCTCTTCCAGTGCGGCGGGCGGGGCGGCTGGGCTGACTTCTGTTGGCGGCGGGCAGGGCTCTCTCCCTCGAGAGAGCCTCGCTGGGAGGCAGAACGCTTCCTGCTTTTTCTCATGCTGCACTCCGGGGCTCTCTCTCACTCTGGGGAGCCCCGGGGAAGAGACACCGGCTTCCTCTGGTTGCGTGGAGTGGAGGCGGAGTGGGCTCCCGTCCTCACCCAGCACTTCTTCCGCTTCCGGGACGCTTTCCTGCGAGCAACCAATGGCAGCGCGGCCCTCACCTCGAGCCCCCGGGCCGGCGGCGGTGATTTCCTCGGGCAAGATATGGGGTAGGCACTTGTTAAATAAATATTAAAAACGGGGTTGGCACCCGTACAAGGTGCAAACAGTACGCCAAGACGCAGGGTGGGCACCTGCGCTCTTGGATATAAGAATAGCGGCAATTCTGCAGGGTGGGCACCTGCTTCCCCATCCTGAGTGGCAAGGGGCCAGTCAAACAGCACTCCTGGAGGGAAAAACAAAGTGCTCTCAGTGAAGTAGGAACAAAGCGATTTCCCAAGCGCTTGCAGGCCACAGCAGTCCCAAAAGTCCAGGGACAAAGTATAACCAGGAATGAAGGCAGGGGGGCAAAGGCTGGGCCCAGGGGCCAGCTCACAGGGCCCTCCAGGCAGGGAGGTAGTCCCCAGTGGCGGTCCTCATGGCGCCGAGCAGCAGCAGGCCCCCTCCAAGTTAGGATCAGGTAGAGAACATTTTGTAGGGGGTCACAGCCCCTTTTTATACACAGAAACCCTTTGTCTGTGTCTGTAGGGTGGGGGAAACCAGTCGCAGCTGGTTTTGGGGCACTCTGGTGTGCTCAGCCCCTCTCACCATTCACTAGTCAGGCTAGGGTCATCAGTCGTACCACAGGGGGCAGAGCCAGCATTGTGTGGGGAAAGCCCAGCCCTATTCAGGTCCCAGGTGCACTCCTCCCACCCATCTGACTGTCAATCTCTCTATTCACCACCGGGGCAGACCCATTCTGACTCCTGGAGCCAGGCTCACCAGCCAGCTCCAGCCAATCACAAGCCAGACAGCTAATTCACATAAATTACACAGCCATGCCAACTTCTAGAAGTGGCACTTCCACACTAGACACAATAACGCCCAACACATCATCGCGCAGCATTCACTCTCACGAGTTTGCACATACCAAACTCGCCCCTGCACTCCCCACGCATCAGAAACTACCAGGGACACATACATTTCTCATGCATTCCTATGGGAGGGCAGGCCAACCTTACCACACGCACGCACTTTACCCTGGGACACAGTGTTAAAGTGCTCAGAAACCAAAAATCACTAACACCAGGTCACATTTAAAAGCAAAAAGTTTCGGGGTAAACCTGCCAGAAGGGCCAAGTCCAACAAAGGGTAACGGACCTCCGCAGATGCAAGGGAGTTACCACCTTAGGCAGAAAAGCAGCCCTGGTCCTGAGTACCATCCTTTCAGCATGAATGGTCAAGAACGGGGGTTTCGAACTCAGATCTTAAAGCTCACTAACCCTCCTTGCCGAGGTAATGGCTACAAGTAAAACGTCTTAAAGGACAAAAGTCTCAAGGGCTCAAAGGGAGAACCCATCTAGTAGGTTAAGACCAGATTTAAGTCCCATTGAGGCACTATAAATGGAGTGGGAGAAAACATGTTAGTAAGGACCTTAATGAACCTTAACACAATGGGTGATTTGAACAAGGACGGCTGATCAAGCAAGCAAAGGAACGCCGATAAATAGCCCTTCACAGTAGCCACAGCAAAGCCCTGCTCGGCTAGAGAGAGAGCAAACTGAAGGATGTCAGATAAAAGAGCCCTCAAGGGGTCAATAGACTTCTCTCCACACCATTCGACAAATTTGGACCACCTGTAGGAATAGATAGACTTGGTGGAGTGTCGCCTGGCTGATAAAATAACGTCCACCACATCAGGCAGGAGAGAGAATGAGTTCTGGTTGCCCCGTTCAATCTCCAGGCATGAAGGTGTAAGTTCTGGAGGTGGGGGTGTAGAACCTGCCCCTGCGACTGCGAGAGGAGGTCTGCCCTGAGAAGGAGACGGAGCGGAGGGTGCGACGAGAGGTGAAGTAGATCTGTGTACCACACCCTTCTTGGCCAATCCGGGGCAATCAATATGACTTGGGCCCGGTCTTGGTGAATCTTCTTCAGAACCCGAGGAATCAAGGGTATGGGAGGAAACGCGTAAAGAGGTTGTGAGCCCCAACTCAACTGAAAGGCATCCCCCAAAGGTCCCTGCATCGGATACTGGAGACTGCAGAATGACAGGCAGTGAGCGTTCTCGTGAGTGGCAAACAGGCCCACCGAGGGGCCCCCCACGTCAGAAAGATGTGACGAACCACCTCTGGATGAAGCCTCCACTCGTGGTCGGCGGAGAATTGCCGACTGAGACTGTCTGCACGCACGTTCAGAACCCCGGCCAGATGATTTGCCATCGGACAAATCTGGTGGTCCTGAACCCAAGACCAGAGACGCAGAGCCTCTCTGCAGAGACGATGCGACCCTACTCCTCCCTGCTTGTTGACATACCACATCGTGGGAGTGTTGTCCGTCAGAACCTGAACTGACCGACCGCGAAGGGAGGGGAGGAAGGACTTGAGCGCCAAACGTATCAGAATTCCAGAAGGTTGATGTAAAGCAACCTTTCCTCTGGTGACTAAAGACCCTTGATCTCCAGGTCCCCCAGATGAGCACCCCACCCTAGAGTGGATGCATCCGTTATCACTGTGGCCACCGATGGAGGAAGATGGAAGGGATTTCCTTGAGACAGATTGCCCTCCAAGCTCCACCAAGACAGATCCGCTGCAGTATCTCTGGAGATCCTGATCGACTCCCTGAGATCCCCATTGTGTTGCAACCACTGCCTGCAGAGGCACCACTGGAGTGCCCTCATGTGCCAGCATGCATGGTTGACCAGCAGAATGCAGGAAGCAAACAGACCTAGCAGGCGAAGGACCTTCAGGACTGGAACGACCGCTCCATTGTAGAATAAAGGGATAATTTCCTGAATGTCGAGAATCCTTTGTGGAGGTGGGAATGCTCGACACACAGTAGTTTCCAGTACCACCCCTATGAACAGGTAGCGCCGAGAGGGCACCAGGTGAGATTTGGGCACGTTTATCGAAAAACCCAATTTGTACAACAACTGGGTTGTCCCATGCAGATGATGAAGCACCTTCTCTGGTGACTCGGCTTTGAGCAGCCAGTCGTCCAGATAGGGGAAAACCGGAATCCCCAATCTCTTGAGAGGAGCTGTTGTCACCACTGCCATCACCTTGGTGAAGTAGTAAGACCAAACAGGAGAACCGCAAACTGATAGTGTTGCGACCCTACCGTAAAACGGAGATATTTCCTGTGCGACTTCAGGATAGGAATATGAAAATACGCATCCTGCAAGTTGATGGACACCATTCAGTCCTCCTGTTACAGCACTTGAAGAACCTGCACAAGGGTGAGCATCTTGAACTTCTCCTGCTTTAGAAAAAGGTTCAAGATCCTGAGATCCAGGATTGGACGTAATCGGACATCCTTCTTGGGAATCAGGAAATACCGGGAGTAGCATCCCTGACCACTCTCGCGCTCCGGGACCACCTCTATCGCACCTTTCTCTAGCAATGTAAGGCCTTCCTCCTGCAGAAGTAGAAGATGTTTCTTCGAACATGCCCCTTGGCAAGGAGGGTCATTTGGAGGAAATTCCCAAAAGGGAAGGGCATACCCATTTTCCACAAGATTCAGTACCCAAATGTCTGAAGTGACCAATTTCTAATCTTGAAGAAAATGGGTAAGCGGACCCCCACAGGACCCACATGATCCAGGATGGTGGATCTAGGGCTGCTTTGTTGAACCGGCAATAGCATGGGAGGTAGAGGAGGAGGAGGGCTGACGACCTCGTGGATGACCTCTGTTCTTGACTCTGTAGGTCTTATACAGAGGATTCTGCTGTTGTTGTTGCTACTGAGACTGCCTGTAGGACCGAAAGGACGACCTTCCAAAGCCTCGAAATTTTCTGTAGCCGGAGCCTCTAGACTGCACCTGCAGGCCCAAAGACTTTGCAGTGGCTTTGATGTCCTTGAACCTCTGCAAGGCTGAATCTGCCTTTTTACCAAACAGCCCTGATCCATCAAAAGGGAGGTCAAGAAGAGTAGCATGTACATCAGGAGAGAACTCCGATGTCCGGAGCCAAGCACTTCTCATGGCAACAGAAGAACCCATGGTTCTAGCAACCGAGTCGCAGTGTCCAGACCACTCTGTATAACTTGGCATGCAGCCGAATGAGTATCCGCCAAGACTTCATTAAAATTCAGTCTGTCCACTTCAGACAATTTCGGAACAATCTGCCTCGCAGAGTCCATAAGAGCATGTATGTAAAGGCCCAATAGACAAGTGGCATTCGAGGACTTAAAGGACAAACTTGCTGACGAAAAGACTTTTTTAGCAGATTGATCCAAGTCTCTTGCAATCTCTGTCCCCAGGGACTTGAAGAAAAGCCCCCTAAGATGTTTTAGAACAAGCAGCTTGTACCACTGTAGAAGCTGAAATAGAAATGATAAATGATTCCACACACACAACTCTGTCAGCACATAAGGTAGCAAAGTTGATTGGAAACCAACAAACGGCAAATTAATGTGCAGCACGGAGACATCAGCAAAGCCACTGAATGTCCAAAGAGGTGACGGGTCTACCAGTTTATATAGGCCTAAACAACAAAGGATACAGCATCATAACATACGTAGCACAAATTAAGCGTAGTTAATTTGACCAATTAGCAAGTGTTTGAGTAGCCATATACCATGTAAGGTCCGAACTATACTGTTGCCAACCACGTGGCACCAAGTGGGCAGCTTCTGGGACTTTCCACTGTAATGTAAGATATAAGTCCGGTGCCTTTCCAGTTATTAATTGCACACAATAGCAGTGACCAGAAACAGATTGTGAAATGGGATATGCTGAAATGTACGTGCCTAAGCAAGCATCCTCCCTTGTGCCACGTATCTTGTCTTCTAGCAAGCCTTGCATTACCTAAGCTGTTTCTCTGAAGCTCTGAATACCAAATCACTATCTCCTAACCTCTCACCTCCATCTCCGTCATCATCATTGTTGGTATGGTGTTCATGAGGTCCATGCCACTTGTTATGGGGCATATAGCGTGCACAGCAGGATGCAAAGGTTATGCAGCATGCTGGGCAAACCTGGATCATTACGCACAGTGTAACCAATACAGTGATTATTACAATAATCACTTTCAATATCCATGATCCCCAGCTTGCTAGCCATACAATGAAATTGTGCCACACGCTCCCTGTATGTATTCCGTGTGCTTTGTCCCTAACGTCTGTAATCTTGTGTATTGCATCATCTATGTTGCGGCTGTTGTCAGGTATATACGAACAGCACACCTTATGGAGGACGTGGCAGACTCCACCCTCTTTGGCCAAAATGCTGTCTAATGCAGCTCTGTTCTGCGTCACTACGGCCCTCATGGCCGTCAGTTCCTCAGTAATGTTTCCTATCCCTGCTACTGTTGAGTCATGCAGATCCTCCATCATCCTTGCTAGCTGATGTACTCTTTGTGTGGTGTATATGATCCCTGCACCAGGGACCATCATCCCAAGGCCTGTCATTACATTGTCTGCCCATTCTGGGGTCCTCCTAATTCTCCTGGGCCGAGGGCCTTGGCGTGTTATCTGTACTATGTCGGGAAAATGTGTCATTTGTGGTATTATGGAGGCAAGATAACAGCTGCCATACCATTCTGGTGGCAGGTAGAAGTATGCCCACTGGCCGCATACAAAGAATAGTCCCTTGCATCCTACTAGTCCAGGTGAGGATTTCTCGTTATTGTTCCGGATCCTTGAAAACCTTGTGGTGTGTGTGAAGTTACTCTCGCCCACAAAAATTTGTTCCACATTCTCTTCCTCCTTAATCTTCTTTATTATGTTTACCCTGTCTTCACAATCTAACAGTCCCTTTTTCCCTCGTGCCATTTCAGCTATAGTGCATGCAAATGAGAGGCAATCTTTCCATGCGTCTTTCTGCATCAACTGTTGTATTGAGCAGCTTTTTCCCACCTGTGGCAACTTGGGTATTTCTGTTTTTGGTACCACCTGGTTATTCTGAATACAGGAAGGGGCAGAAGTAAGTTGTGCTACTTTGAACCTTGGTATCTTTAATTCTCCTCCCTTTTTTGTCCCCAAGTTGTTCCACCCTGCTCTTCCTTTCCATCCTTCATTTCTAGAAGTCGTATTAAATGTGTCTAATATTTCCTTATCCCTTCTTGCTGGTTGCATATTCATACATGGCCTTCTCTTTCTCCCATGTACTTCCCCACCCTGTTTAGTTGTAATTTTGCTACCCTCGGGTGGTGCAACTGCCACTGACATGTTATGCTGATTGAGGAGCAGATCTCGCATTAATATGCATCCTACATATTTGGGAACTGGCAGCACATTATAGCTCATGCTGTTATCTGTGTCTGTTGGCAAGTGTGTGCAAACATAACATCCAGATATGTTCATTATGTGTACATACATTTTTAGCATTTCAACATATCTGTTTCCATTATTTTCATCCCACAATTCCCTTTCTCCTCCTGTTTTAATGTCAATCTTTCCCAAAATGTCTTCATTTTCAAAATCTATTAGTCTTACATCATTAGTTACATTTTGGTCCCCTTCACCCCCCTGCTTGCCATTCATGAATGGTATTTCAATCTCTTTTGCAAATATTATTAACAGTGCAGTCACTATTATCCCTGGGACTGGTGTCAATGTGGTCCTATTACTGATGGCCATCTCCTCTCTGGTCTTTTCATTCTTGGCATTGTTCTTTACTTTCACTTGTTCAGTTAATGTCCCTGATAAGACCAGATCCTATGTTTTCTATTGCATATATCACACAGTCAAAAATGTCAAGGAGTACGTCTGCAATATCTTGGGCTGTTGTTGGAAGCCCAAAAGTGGGAAATGAAATGTCTTGCAAGATCAAGTCACTCAACCCACTCAATAGTGGAGGATTTGGCACAGTCAGTTCCAGCACACTGTTTAGGTCATTTCCAGGACACAACAGTCTTATATGAATTATTAGTTGTGACTCTTCTACTCTCACCTGTATAGACCTAAGCCTTCCAGATCTGTTTGTTGGCATTTGTCGAAAATGTGATCTACTTAGGTGTTGGCATTTCCTTGACCAAGCATTCAATCCAGTTCTTTAATTTTTTTTCCCCTCAAAGTCTTGTCTGTGTTATGTAACTAGCGGGCACTGCACCTCCTAGGGGTCTATTGGTGCAGACACCAGTCAACCATTTAGAAGAAAACGTTGGTGTCTTGATGAGGTACTGTCAGAGGTTATTAGCACATGACAGTTGGTAAAGGCGTCTTTGGGTTGTTGATACCCAATGGACTTGTTGTGCGCAGTAGGTGACTGTCTTTGGTATCTTCTGGCTTTTGTTGGAGGCCTAGCCTGCCCCGAGCAGGTATCTGCCTCTTACTTCCCGTGGGTCTTGTCCTGCGTGGTGGATCAGAGGTAGTACCTTCGTGGTGCTTCAGATGTCGCTGGTGGTGCTGTTGGAGCTGGTTCTCTGCTGTCTGGTCCTTCTGCTTTCTTGGCGTGGGAGCTGTGGATCCAGGATGTCAGCCCTTGGCACTTAACTGCTGTCGCTGTGCTGAGAATCACCAGGTGCGGTCCCTTCCACCTTGGCTGGAGGCAGTGCCATCGGGTGTGGGCCTTTACCCAAATCCAGTCACCAGGCTGCAGGTCATGTGGCGGTGGAGCTGTTGCTTCTGGAAGAGCCTGCAGGACCTGGCGGTGAAGATAACGTAAAGTCTCTGTTAATTTCTTACACTAATATAAAAGGAGATCGTCTGTTACAGATAGTGGAGCCGTGGACATATGGCCTGCAATGTTCATGGGTCGGCCAAATACTATCTCATGGGGGCTGAGCATTGTTACCCTGTCTGGTGTGCTCCTCATTGCCAGCAGGGCTAGAGGTAGTGCATCTACCCATGAAAGTTCAGTTGATGCACACATTTTTCCAATCTTATTCTTCAACACCCCATTCTTTCTTTCCACTGCGCCCGCTGCGGGTGGGTAATAGGCACAGTGTAGCTTCTGTGTGACCCCAAGTCCTTTACATATTCCCCCTATGACATGGGAAATGAACGCTGGCCCATTGTCAGAGCTCAGAAGGGCTGGTATCCCAAAGCGTGGGGATAAGTTCCTGTAGGAGGCGTTTAGCAACCGTATGTGCATCACAGTTCTTTGTTGGGTATGCTTCGGTCCACTTACTGAACGTGCACACATTTACCAACACATGTTTGTACTTGTGGGTGGGAGGCATGTCAATGAAGTCCAGCTGGAGGCTCTCAAATGGACCGTGGGGTGGAGGGAAGTGGCCAGGTGAAGTTTGTGTACCTTTCCCAGTATTGTATTGTGCGCAAACGGTGCACTGCCTGCAAAGTCTTTCTGCTATTTGGCGAAACTTGCAGCTGTACCAGCATTGGGAAAATAACCTGATCATCCCATCCCCGCCAACATGTGAGGGTCCATGAAAAAGGCGTGCCATGGAGGGGAGCATGGATGAAGGTAAGCATATTTTTCCATTTGGCCCTGTCCATAATTCCTCCTTTGTTTGCACACACCCTCCCTTTACCCATTCCTGCTTCTCTTCTTTCTCCACTTTGCTCTGAATGTGTATCGGGTCAAAGTGTAGGGAATCACTGGTAGCCTCTGTGCTTTTGCTGGTGCTAATCATCTGTACCATAGCTAGCTGACAGCCTGTCAGTGCTATCCTCTTTGCTTCCCCATCAATGAATGGATTTCCCTTTGACACAGTCTTTTGCTGAAGTGTGTGCTGCACATTTGATGATAGCCACTTTTGATGGTAGTAGGAGGGCATGGAGGAGGTCACTTGCGTTACCCAAGCTGTTTCTCTGAAGCTCTGAAGCTCTAAAGCTAAGAAAAATACACCATCCTGTGTAATGTTAACTTAACAGGGCCTAGAAGCTTTTCTGCATTTGGTATAATAAAACAAATGGCTATGTCACCACCATGCTCTCAGAAGAAGGATGAGATGTAAGGAAATCCGGGTCTCCTGGAGCCACCCTGTACCTTCTAGCGACAAACTTTGATACTGCTGGAGCTGAAAAGGGTTTACGTCAGACTTCCAACACTGATTCAGTGATAGCATCATTAAAGGGCAATAATAGCTCTATCACAGTGGAAGGAGAATTCAGTACCTCAGTTAAAATGTTAGATTTAAACTCAGCAGTTGAAAGTTGCAGATCTAAAAGCTCTGCAGCTTTTCTGATCACTGTGTGGTAAGGAGCCACATTTTTAGAAGGAGCATCTGTATTAGGACAAAGTTCCCAATCCGGGGACGTATCCAATCCACTAGCTTCCTTCAGCCCTTCATACAAATCCTCTGACTCCTCAAGCTCACCTTCCTCCATTTCATCTTCTGCCTGATAACGTTGCTCCTCCAAAATGTTCTGCGCCTCTCGCCTCAACCTCATCCTCGAAATCGGCGTCAGCGGCGCCAGACGTAACTCCGACAGATCCGGAGCTGGCATCGAACTTGGATCTGAAGGCACAATTAGAGTCGATCGAGGTCAAACTGAAGGTGCCGGAGAGGAAGGATACAGCGTCGATGTCCTCGGCGCCGCAAAATGCCAGGACGGAGCCGCAGGTAAAAACGGCATAAATGGAGCCTGAGCATAAGCCTGAGGAACTCCCAGGGTAAAGGCCATTGAAACCCTGAGACCCGAAGGCGCTCCAGAGGAGTACCCGGCTCTAGTGAAGACTCCATACATTGCATTTAGGTAATGTGATGGATCTGTACCTGGGCCAGGGAAAGGTGGGTAGGTCCCCGGGACAGTATCCAATTGAGGTGTTACCGGACTCAGGCCAACTGGCGCCGACGGTGGAGCCAATAGAGATGCAGATTCTTTAGGAACTGGAGCTTCAGCTACCGGGACAGGAGACTGAACCAGTGTCGGAGAGGGAACCAGAGATAATTCAGGCGAAGCCGAACGAACTGGAGATACCTAATTCGAGCCTGAAGGAGATGGTGAAACGAAATCTTTACGATGTCGAGGAGCTGGCGAAGTCGACTACGGAGCTGCATCCTTGTCAGAACGGTGCAGAGAGCAGTGTCTCTTCTTTTTCTTGTGCTTCTTCGACTTTGAAGCATGACCAGACGACGATGTCGACCTGGACCTTGATCGCTTCCGACCTCTCTTTTCCTTTCTTATCTTTGCGATAAAGAGTTTGGCCTCTCTTTCCTTTAAAGCTTTAGGGTTCATCTTGCGACAGCAATATCAACCCTCGACATCATGGTCCTACGATAAACACCAGACACAGTCTACGTGGGGGTCAGTGATCGACATATGACCCGATTTCCTCAAAGACATCTTCAAAAGGCAACAAGAAGAACAAGCCAAAAATACAAAGTAACCACCAGTACGGAGAGTCCCAGAAAACAGTTAGCCTCGTCGGCGCGGAAAAAAGGGAACTGACGTCATCACGCCGACGAGGCTCCCTTATGGCTCTGGTGACATCAGCGGAGCCGCGAGTGGAGCCATGCTATTGTGACGTCGTCCTCGTCGGCGTGGAGAGCTACGAAACATTTCCTAATGCTGCTGGCGCAGGGGATATTCACAAGGTAAGGAATCCACAGGCAGATGTATCCATCATAAGGCCATTGCATCGGACGAAACGCGTTGGCTGGTATACCCTACATGTTACATGATACTTTTATTCAATAAAAAAGAGGACTGGAAGAACAAAACTTTGGATAAAGACTTTGTAATGCACAAGTTGCTACTTGCGTAACAATATATCTGTAAGAGACATTAGTTAGTGATAGATTCCTTACCTTAAAATAATCCCCAGGCGTCGGACTGAATCCGGAAAGCTTTCGCTTAGCAGTACCCCTGCACGCCGGTAGGTGGCGTTGTGCGGCTCCGCGTCCGTCACTGGCGTCGTAAGCGCCGGGATGACGTAACGGAGACTACTTTGGCGCCACCATGCGCGCTGACATCAGTTCTGTACACGACTTTCCGCGCCGAAACGCAGAGCCATGCAAGAAACTGACCACTGGTGCATAATACTAGGGCCCTAAAAGGGGATGACCTTAACCCTAGTAATCAGTTCGCAGAACGGGGAGGATGGGCGGGCGGTAAGGAATCTATCACGAACTAATGTCTTATATATCGTTACACAAGTAGTAACTTATGCATCTGAAAGAGACACGTTAGTGATAGATTCCTTACCTAAGAATTGATACCCTAGAAATACGAACCCCTGTGGAGTGTCTGCGAACAAGATTACACCAAAAAGTCTAAGGGCACAGAACAGGCAAAGAAGAAGACTCTCTGACCTAACTGTCAACGAGGCCCACGTAGCTGCCTGGCAAATGTCCTGCAAGGGAACGCCGCGTCCCAAGGCAGTAGTGGCTGCGGTCGCCCTGGTCGAAGACGTAAGGGACAGTTATGAAGGGGTTCAAAGGGAGCGCACATCAGAAAAGTCAAGACAAGATTCAAGTCCCACTGAGGCATTAGGAAAGGTACAGGTGGAAATGTATGCGTAATGCATTTAAGAAAACGGTTAACAACCGGGGACTTAAATAGAGACGGCAGATCTGGAAGTCGTAGAAAGGCGGAGATGGCCGATAGAGAATCTTTGATAGTACCCAAATCAGAGCCCTGCTGGGCCAAAGAGAGAAGGAACAGAAGAACCTCAGAAAGAGGGGCAGAAATGGGATCCACAGCCTTCGCTGTGCACCATGCCACAAATCAGTTCCACCTGCAGGCGTATACCGTTTTGGTGGAGGGACGCCTGGCTGCCAGAATGACATCACAGACTTCGGGAGGAAGATCGAAAGGTGTCAACTGTCGCCGCTCAATCTCCACGCATGGAGGTGAAGGCTGGACAGATTCGGGTGGAGGACCGTCCCCTGCTGCTGCAACGGAAGATTCTCCCGAAGAGGCAGACGGATCGGGGGATCGATGCTCATACTGAGTAGCTCAGGATACCATACTCTTCGAGCCCAGTCCGGAGCCACAAGAATCACTTGGGCCCGGTCGCGCCTGACCTTCTTCAGCACTCTGGGCAGAAGTGGTATAGGCGGAAAAGCGTACAATGGATCGCAGCTCCACTTGTAAAAAAGCGTCTACGAGCGAGTGCCGCCTTGGAAATTCCAACGCACAGAACTGATGACATTGGGCGTTCTCTTCGGTGGCGAATAGATCTAACCAAGGCTCTCCCCACTGCAGAAAGAGACCTTGGGCCACACCTGAAGTCAGATGCCATTCGGGATCCACCATGAACCGGCAGCTGAGTTTGTCTGCCCTGGCGTTCAGAGAACCTGCTATGTGTTGAATCACCAAGGTAATGCCTTGATGTTCCAGCCATGCCCAGAGACGCAGAGCCTCCTGACATAGGGTCCACTACCCCACCCCGCCCTGTTTGTTGCAATACCACATGGCGGTGGTGCTGTCCGTGAACACCTGCACTACACTTCCCTGGACAGAGGGAAGGAATGCCTTCAGCACAAGTCGGATCACCTGCAGCTCTAGAAGGTTGATATGGAGCCAGGACTCCGCCGTAGACCAGAGGCCTCTGATCTCCGCCTCTCCCAAGTGGCCTCCCCATCCCAGGAGGGACACATCAGTCTCCACCGTGTGCTCCGGTTGAGGAGGGGATCTGCCATTGACCCAATCGCGATTCGTGAGCCACCACTGTAATTGTCGTGCAGTGCCCACCGAGATCTGAACGTGCTCGAACAGGTTCCCCTGATGTTGCGCCCACTGGAACTTCAGGTCCCACTGCAGAGCCCACATATGCCATCTGGCATGTGTCACTAGCAGGATGCAGGAGGCCAGAAGCCGGAGGGTCATCCTTGTAGGAGAGTGGGGTCTGCAATCCTATGGTCACCCCAGATTTTTGCTTTTTGCTTCACTGGTTTACGACTTTCCCTGGCTGTGGGCCTGCTAATCAGACCCACAGCCTAGCTGTTCTCTCTCTAAATTGACACCCATGTACTTTAGGTGCATTTACAAATTGGTACTGGGCCACCTTCTCAGTCCCTGTAGCCAGGGCCTAGGTGTACCCAGGGCCTACCAGGGGCTGAAGCATGTATTATGCCACCCCTGGCTGGCCATCTAAATCTGACACAACTGGCTGCATGACAGCTGGGGCAAGGTGGTGTAAACACCCTTTGCTATAGATATAGTATACCTATATCTAACCCTAAAATGGACACATATATTCCTATCAGTCACTCCTATGGAAGGCCTTATCAATCCTGAAGGCAGAGTGCCTGGAATTATGTGAGATGGAGCTCTGGCATGAGCTGAGCCCGTTTGCAGCTTGCGGAACCAAGTCCTAATAGCTATTCCATGATAACGCTATACCATATACTCTTAAGTGCATTATCAACCTCGCGGTTAAATGCTAACTCTGGTATAACATTATCAAAACATGTCGAGTAAGGTGTCATACGATTTGGAATACTACCCCCTCGCCAATTCTGGCGACGGGGGTAGCATTCCACCCTTCTAGAGGGACACGACATGTATGTAACTGTGAACCCCGGTTAAAGTTAACTGGAGCCTCAGCATCACAAAATGGATGCTGCCACCACAGACACAAGTCTGACTTCCTGCTGCTGGGAGTCCTTCCAGCGAGGAGGGCTTGGACAAAGGGTTTCCTGCCTTGGGAGGTGCTAGCACCACCCCAGACAGGATTTTGTGTATTGAGGTAGGGAGGCCTGAAAGGAATGAGACATGCCTGGGGCACACAGGGTGCCCTGTGCATACACCAGTTCAAACCAGTTGCTGGGGCATCCCAGCCCCAGCTCTGGCGGGAAACCGGACAAAGGATAGGGGGTGTAACCACCCCCCTTCCTGATCCCACCCAGGGGAGGGACCTAGTCAGTAGTGCAGCCCCCTTTAGGAGAATAAAGGTAGGAGCTGGTCCCATTCCAAATTAGATTATCCTGAACTATTCTTCAAGAAGAAACTCTGGCATTCGACGTTCTGCTCCACAGAAGACTGAAGAATCTCCTTTGTGGACAAGGAGTGTCCACCCTGCAACTGCAGGCACCATCAAGCGTCCAGCGGCTTCACTTTGTCGTCTTCCCTCGAGGATCCAGACTTCAGAGCCCGACGAGACCCGGATTCCCAGACCTCTTCGACCTCAACCTGCATCTACAGCAAAGCTGAGACCCGTGGGTGCGACGAGACACGTGGGACCGGCCATCTTGAACGAACCTGCACTTCGCTTCCAGCACGACTCCCGAGGTAAATTGGACCAAGTGCTTTGGGGACTGAGAAGCCCCAACCCCGAGCAGCCCCTGCACCGAAGATCAGCCCTCCAGCTTCCACGAGATCTGCGTGGGGCCCTTCTGCTTGTTTGCTGCTCGACGCATTGTCTGGTCACTTGCCGGCTGGCTAGTGGCCTCCTAGACTACGAACCTTTGAATCTTCACTGCTGGTCTGGTTGCTCCAGACTGGGCCTTGCTCCCTTCCAAAAGAGGGGCACCCCGGACTCTCCTATTCCGCACCAGGCGTCTTTTCCCTTCACCGCGTGGGTTGCCTTTGCCAAGGCCTGTTGACTCCAATTCCGGATCCGACACCGCCGACAGCGAGAGCCTGCGTGGGACAGCTCGTGCCTCCATCCTGGTCGTCGAAGACACCTCCTGGTCCACGTGGCTGCAGAGTCAAGTGTCCACTCTTCACCTGATCGCGACAACAGCATCTGGTTCCTTGCTGGTTCCACACCGGTCACTGGCTAGTGACTTTCAACACTGTCCCCTCTGCTTTCAGGTCCTCTTCTTCACCGATCCACCCTTGGATCGCACCGGACATCTTCCTCCTGGTCGCCTGCAGCATCTTTTCTTCCAGGCTCCATAGACTTCAACGCGAGAACCCGAAACACTGACACCTATGCACCCGCAGCCCGTGGGTGAGGTAACGAGAGCATTTCGGTGCTCAAGGGTAGTTTAACTGTCCTAGTGTCCAGTTCCACAGTCGTTTTAGTCCTAACCTAGTCAGGATTGTCCGTACTTACCTTTTACTTGAACTGTACTGTCCATAGACGTTGTTACGCATCTCGCGTGTGAGTTCACACTCTGCACACGCGTTCCGTGGGCCTCCTATTACTTACCTAGAGTTAGTGTAGCATGGTCCCATCGATCCTACAGCCTCTGGACAGCTCCATTCCTTCTATCGACTTTCACATTCCACTTACTTAGTATATGGTTTGTCGTGCCCCTAGGGCACCATTGTAATTTTGTGCAACTTGTAGTATTTTTCGTAAGAGATTGTCATGTGCTTACCCCTCTGACCTCATAAAGAGTTCAGAGGTGTTGTTATTAATAAATATACTGTTTGTTTTCATAACAACCTGTGTGGTGTCCTTTCATCTGGTATTCAAGGGGTTATATTGTGGTAAAACAGCTGGCTTCACATGCCAAAAGAGTTTAGCCTAAGACTGCTTTGTTCATGCTACCATTAGGATAGCTGGTCTATAAGGTTGACTTACAACCAATCACCATAAGGGTTGTTTGGACTGATACAAGGTGATCACTAGAACTAGTGAGCATTATATATCAGGCCAACTTCTCACACAAATGGGCTAGTTAAGAACACCACGATTAATAATCTGAGGAATGAAGCTGGATGTACTATTAGTAGAATCTATAGGTAGTTGATCGCCATGCAGCCAGACGATTTAGATAGACAGGCGGAAAAATGGGAAAGGCTCGGGATAAAAGGATCCGGCTTTCTCGATTCCTTAGACAAAAGACATAGTATACTCTGCTCATCAAAGTTACAGGCACAGCACTTTAAAACGATCTTAAACGTGTATTATACACCTGATAAAATAGCAAAGTGGGGCGGGTATGTAGCTGTCTGTTGTCCACGCTGTAAAACGGCTAGTGCAGATGTGGTAAGCGTTTTCAACTTGTCTGCAGCTGCACGCTCTAAGAAAAAGTACAGAACAGTTTTCAGAGCGAACCCTGAAGGTTAATGTGGCCTTAACTCTGGAAGTGATGTTACGGGGGGTCAGTAGCACAGGATCTGATGGTGCACAACCATACTTTCTTTTCTTGGCAATGGCAGTGGTTAAGATCTGTATTGTTACAGCCTGGCTAGACCCGGTGGCCCCACCTTTTTCACAATAGCTTGCTCAGCTTCTCTCCACTTTCAACCTGGAGAAAGGAATTTATGAAACAAAAGGCCAAAAAACTGGGCAAAACAATATGGGCTCCAATTTATCGGCAGGAGGCTGGGGACCCCTGAAATAATAGCGTACTGAAATTTTGTATATAAAAATAATGTTGCGATAGCGTGCAGGGGTGTTTCCCTTATTTTGTTTTGGTTCCCTCTTTTTGTTTTTTTATACTCCAATGTAATAATTACCTCTCAAAAAGAGTAATAATGAATTAAATAAAATGTCTTGTATACATGAGAGTAATGATAGTACAAAATGCATACATTTTTATTGCTTGGTTTAGTTTTCCACGGAATCTTTCGGAACGATTGGACAAGTTACTTACCTTCGGTAACGATATATCTGTAAGAAATATTAGTAGTGATATATTCCTTACCTTAGAATTACCCCCAGTGGTCAGACTGGATCCAGAAAGTTTTCGTAAGCAGTACCCATGCGCGTTATTAGGTGACGTTGTGCGGCTCCGCGTCCGTCGAGGTCGCCGAGATGTCGTTGTGGGCGCTACTTAGATGTCGTCCGCGGGCACGGACGTCAGTTCTGTACACGACTTTCCCCACCAGGAATGCAGAGTGATGCACGAAACTGGCCACTGGTGTATTGAAACTCGGGCCCTGAAAGGGATGACCTTAACCCTAGAAATCAGTTCGCAGAACGGGGAGGATGGGCGGAACGGTAAGGAATCGATCACTACTAATGTTTCTTACAGATATATAGTTACCAGAGGTAAGTAACCTGTCCATCTGAAAGAAACATATAGTGATAGATTCCTTACCTTAGAATAGATACCCCAGCAATACCAACCCCGGTGGTGGGTCTGCGAACCAAGATCAAACCAGAAAGTCTCGGAGAACAGAACGGCCAAAGAAGCCGTCGCTCCGCACTTGGCTGTCCAGGCAATAATGCTTAGTAAACGTGCGCAGCGAGGCACTGGCGTAACGGAAAGTGAGGGGGCCTCCCTGCACGGTTCTTAGAGGGGTTCCCTCCGGGCTCAATCAGGAGCTCTCTGGCCAGAGTGCAGTCCCGAGGGGGCCTCTTGGAGCTAGGTGCCCCCCCGTACCGCGGGGGCCTGTGTTACGCCCCTGCGGCAAGGCCCACGTGGTTCCATGACAAATGTCCTGCAGGGGTACACCACGTCCCAATGAAGTCGTGGCTGCAGTTGCTCTAGTGGAATGAGCACACAGCCCAACCGGAGGATCCTTTTTAGCCAACTAGTAACAGGCTTTGATACATAAGACGACCCAGCGGGAGATAGTCCTCTTATGCACTGCCTGACCTTTCTTAGTGCCAAAGTAGCCAACAAAGAGTTGGTCATCCACCCAGAACTGCTGTGTGCGGTTGAGAAAGTGAAATCGCACGTTTAGGGTCCAAACGGTGGAGCCTCTTTTCCTCCCTGGAAGGATGCTGAGGCGGAAAGAAGGTGGGCAAGGTAATAGTCTGCCCAATGTGAAAGGCCGTAACAACTTTTGCCAAAAAGGAAGGACGGGGCCTGAGCACAAACTTGTCCAGATGGACCGATAGAAAAGGAGGCTTACAAGAAAGAGCCTGGAGCTCACTCACGTGCCTAGGGGAGGTGATGGCAACCAGGAAGGCAGTCTTCAGGGTCAAGAGACAAAGAGGACAGTTATGAAGGAGCTCGAAAGGAGCACATACGAGATAAGTAAGAACCAGATTCAAGTCCCACTGGGGCATCTCAAACGTAATAGGATGGAAAAGGTGTGTAATGCCTTTGAGCAATCTATTTACAACCGGGGACTTGAAAAGAGAAGGCTGATCAGGGAGCCAGAGAAAGGCCAAGATAGCAGAAAGATAACCTTTGATAGTCCCCAGAGCAGAGTTCTGCCGGGCCAAAGAGAGAAGCAACAAATGGACGTCGGAAAGAGAGGCAGAAAGGGGATCCACAGCCTTTGCTGTGCACCGTACCACAAATTTGTTCCACCTGCAGGCGTAGACCACTTAAGTGGAGGGACGCCTGGCTGCCAGAATGATATCACAAAATTCAGGAGGCAAGTCAAAAGGAATCAATTGCCGCTGTTCAATCTCCATGCAATAAGGTGGAGGCTGGACAGGTTCGGATAGAGGACTGTCCCCTGCTGCTGCAACAGAAGATCCTCCTGAAGAGGTAGTCTGATCGGAGGATCGATGCTCCTACAGAGTAGCTCGTGATACCAAATTCTTAGAGCCCAGTCCAGGGTTACAAGAATGACATGGGCCCGGTCGCGCCTGATCTTTTCAGCACTGTGGGTAGAAGTGGTATAGGCGGAAAGGCGTACAACAGACCACAACTCCAATCGCGACGAAAAGCGTCGCCAAGCGAGTGCCGCCTTGGAAATTCCAACGTGCAGAACTGATGGCATTGGGCGCTCTCTTCGGTGGTAAATAGATCTCACCAAGGCTCTCCTCACTGCCAAAAGAGACCTTGCACTAAGTCACAGTGAGGACGCCATTCGTGATCCATCATGCACCTGCAGCTGAGTTTGTCCGCCCTGGCATTCAGAGAACCTGCTAGGTGTTGAACCACCAGGAAAATGTCCTGATGTTCCAGCCATGTCCAAAGGAGCAGGGCCTCCTGACATAGGGACCATGACCCAACCCCGCCTTGCTTGTTGGAAGTACCACGTGGCGGTTGTGTTGTCAGTGAACACCTGCACTACTCTCCCCATGACAGAGGGAAGGAATGCCTTCAGTGCAAGTCGGATCGCCTGATGCTCCAGAAGGTTGATGTGGAGCTGGGACTCCGCCAGAGACCAGAGGCCTCTGATCTTTGCCTCTCCCATGTGGCCGCCCCATCCCAGGAGGGACGCATCCGTCATTACCGTGAACTCTGGTTGGGAAAGGGATCTGCCGTTGACCCAATGCCGGTCCATGAGCCACCATTGCAACTGTTGTGCAGTGCCCTCCGAGATCTGGACGTGATGGAACAGGTTCCTGTGCTGCTGCGCTCACTGGAACTTCAGGTCCCACTGCAGAGCCCGCATATGCCACCTGGCATGTTTGATCAGCAGGATGCAAGAGGCCATGATGCCCAGCAGCCTCAGGGTCACTGCGACCGAAACCCGGGATAAGGGCTGAAAGATTGTAATCTGAGCCCGAATATACCAGACTCGCTGTTGGGGAGGATAGACCCAAAACTGCGCTGTGTCCCGAACCTCTTCGATGAAAAGAAATTTCTGAGAGGGAATCAGGTGCGACTTCGGCACACTGATGGAGAACCCCAGCAAATGCAGGAGGTTGGCTGTAGTCTGGAGGTGTGAGACGACTGGCGGGGGCGAGCCAGCCTTCAACAACCAGTCGTCGCGATAGAGGAAGACTCAAACCTCTGATCTGCGCAGATGAGCTGTGACCACTGCCATCACTTTCGTGAACACCGAAAGAGCACTGGTAAGGCCAAAAGGGAGCACGGTAAACTGAAAATGCTTGTGGCCTACCGTGAACCGCAGGTAACGCCGATGTGCCCGCAGGACTGGGATGTGAAAGTAAGCATCCTGCAAGTCCAGTGCCACCATCCAGTCTTGTGGGTCAGGAGCAGACAAGACCTGAGCCAAAGTGAGCATCTTGAACTTCTCTATGCGGAGGAAGCGATTCACGTTCCGGAGATCTAAGATAGGACGCAGGCCCTTGTCCTTCTTTGGAACCAGAAAGCAATGGGAATAGCAACCACAACCTACACCTGGCGTCGGAATGCGCTCGATGGCCCCCTTGGCCAAGAGGGCCGCAACTTCCTGCTTAAGAAGCATCAAGTGATTCCCCGACATGCGGTGGTATCGAGGTGGCATGGCTGGAGGGGTGGTCTCGAAGGAAGGGAGTAGCCCCTTCGGACTATTTCTAAAACCCACCTGTCCGATGTGATGGTGCGCCAGTGGGGAGGTGATGGCGAAGCCTGCTGCCCACTGGCGTCTGATGGGCCTGAAAGCTCAGACTAGGAAGGTTTGGAGGCAGTTGTGGCCGGAGTGGAGATGGACTGACCCGCCCGCTGGCACCTTGGTCCGCCACGGTGGAACCCGCAGCCGCGCTGGGATGGTTGCTGTGCAGGCTTGTGGCTCTGTTGCGATCTCTGTAGGGAGCCCCTCCTGGTGCCACGAAAGGAGCGAAAAGCAGCCTGCAGAGGAGGTCGGACTGTGGAGAGCCCCAAGGACTTAGACGTAGCCAGTGAGTCCTTACACTGCTCCAATGCATGGTCTGCTTTGTTGCCGAAGAGACGACAGCCATGAAAGGGCATGTCCATAAGTGTGTTTTGGACATCCCCCGAGAATCCAGTAGTCCTCAACCAGGCGTGGCGTCAAACCACCACTGTCATTGCCATCGATCTGCCCAGTGAGTCGGCGGTGTCTAGGCCAATAAGAATCATGAACTTAGCTGCATCTCTCCCCTCTGCAACAGCCTGGGAGAGAGCTGCCCAGGCCTCCTCCGGACACTGAGGCAGCACTTGTTCCACTGTATCCCACAGAGAGTGGGAATAATGGCCCAAGAGGCATGCATAGTTCACGGACCGCAACACAGAACTGGTGGAAGAAAAAAATCTTCTTTCGGAACTGATCCAGTTCCTTGGATTCCCTATCCGGGTGTGGAAGGGAAGGCAGTCGGGGAAGCGGAGGCTTGGACAACCAAGCTCTCAGGGGTGGGGTGTTGGTTAGAGGAAAATTCGGGTCACCCGAAGCCGGGCGATGGTGCCCGGCCACTATCCTATCCACAGGAGCGCCTGTGGTGGGCCTGGACCAAGTGCCCAAAAGAATGTCAGAAAGTGTTTCGTTCAAAGGAAGCAGCGGCTTCGCAGAAGTAGCTGCTGGCTGAAGCACTTCCGTCAGGAGGTTATTCCTGACAGCGACAGTAGGGAGCTCGAGGTGTAGGGCCTCGGCCGCCCTACGCAACACCACAGCATAACTGGAGCCCTCCTCCGTAGCCACGATAGGAGACAGCATGCCAAGGTCTAGTGAGGAATCCAGACCACTGACATCCACAAACTCCTCTGCCCAGTCCTGTTCAGACTCGCAAGAAGCTGTGAGAGGGTCCTCAGACCCCTCCCAGTCCTCCCTTCCTTCTCAGGCTGGTGTACAGGCCAAAAATAAGGAGTAGGGACATGGGGATAGAAATCCCCGAGCGGCGTCTAAAACGGCATTGAATGACGCCGGGCTGACACCGCGTCCACTTTGGGGTTGAAACCAGGCAGATGTCGTCCCGAGGAGTGGACAACTTCAGAAGTGGAGCCGGCGGGGTCGACATCGGTGGAGGTGTTGTAAGGTCAACCGGCGTCAACCGGGATCCAGGCGGGTCTCGCGGCGCTGGGGCCGGAGCTGACGGCAACGCCAGGGCCGAAGCCACCAGCGGTGAAAGGCGAGGACCCCCACTCAGGACCGTGGGACCTGAAGGCCCAAAGAGGCGAGCCATGGCCGACAGGAATTCCTGTATCTGGGCTGGAGTCGCCGACAAACCCGGAAAGTGCGGTTAGGCCGGCGGCGACTGCATAAGCTCCGCCAGAGGCACCACTTGCACCCTCAGCCGCGACCGGCAAGGGGAAGTCAGAGAACGATGTTGTTTCTCCGACTTCTTGTGCTTCATCTTACCTGACACAGAGTGCGAAGACTTTGATCCCGAAGACCGATGGTGATGACTCCGTGCACGTCCCTCGAACTCCCTCGGGACCTCGAACGGCGCAGAGCCAACTGCTGGGCATACAGCAACTTTTGGGACAGCTCCGCAAAGTTTTCGGCGCCATGGCCCGGCAGTTGGGGCACAACTTGGGGTCGTGGTCGTGCCCCACGCAGAAAAGACACACTCTGTATGGGTCAGTCACCGACATCATATGGTGACGGTCCTCACAGGACCTAAAACCGGGCATCCTAACTACACCTTAGGAGTCAAAGACTCGATGAAAAAATGAATATAAAAAGCCTCAAAAAGTCAGTAAAAAATTGACTGGGGCTTCCTGCTCTTACCGGATCTGTGCTTGCTGATGCCGAAAAAGGAAGAATTGACGTCAGCGGGCGTGAGCGGCGTTTAAGTAGCGCCTGCGACGTCATCTTGGTGACTGCGACGCCAGCGACGGATGCGGAGCCACACAACACCACCTACCAACGCGCAGAGGTACTGCTGATGAAAACTTTCTGGATCCAGTCTGAAGTCTGGTGGTAATTCTAAGGTAAGGAATCCATCACTATGTGTTTCTTTCAGATATTTGAATATGAATTTATTTATGCCACTCAACTAAAAATAAAATGTATTTAATTTTTTTTTAAAAATAACAGAAAGAGATCCCCTAGCGAGAAAACTGGAACAGAATACCTAGACAGCTTTTTTCGACCCACTGTAATCTTCACTGGACTACCACAGGGAGGAGGAGGTGAGGTATCCTAAACAAACTCCAGAGACTGTGCGCATGAATACGAGCAAAAGCTGCACACCTGTGCATGGAATTCCAGAGTGTGCTATACATTAGGTAAACACCAACACCTGAGACATTGAAGTTTTTGTTTCATATATAGCGCAAACACGACCCGAAAGTATCAGAGCATTTTACATGAACACCAGTTGCATTACAGACGGACACGTTCCTTTTTGTTAGGAACGGGGAGGTTAAGTGACTTGCCCAGAATCACTGAATGCTGAGCGTCCCTGCTGAGACTCTAACCTGGTTCTCCAGCTTCGAGGTTGACCCACTAGCCCTTGTTGGGACCTTTAAAGATAACGGCAACCAGCATACAAGATCTGCATTGTCAAAACTTTGAACTGACCTACATACCACAGAAAATAGGAGAGCTGCTCCACTTCATCATAGTGAGTCTGCACCTGTGCTAAACAAACTTGTTACTTAACTTCAGTAATACTGTCAGGTGGATACTGCAGCTTCCTCATTTTTGAATGCCACAGGGGGTAGACTGTATCTGGAAACTTCGCTCAGCAATTACCACTGTGCACTGAGCCTTGGCGCTGTGTGGCTCTACAGCAGCCCCTCACTGCCTCAGAAGCAGTCGCCCCCTCCCCCCCCCCAGTGTCTTAATGTTTCTCATTCTGCACCCTCTGACCAGGGGCTCTCTGATCACACTGTTGGTGACAGTGCCAAATCTAAATTCAAATATGGGAGTCCACTTACCAGAATGGGGAAGTTGAACGGCAGTAATGCATCTGCATATACAGTAGCCACTAGGAGGACAAGTTACTTAAATTCAGTAAAGCTTTTTCTAGTAATGATTCTATCTAAGAACAGATTCTTCTCCTTAGAAAATTCACTAGGCATAAGACGATCCGTTAAATCTTGAGCTGTACTTCTGCATGCAGGGAGATGATGTTGTTGAGCTCCACGCTGGTCTTATTGGAAGTGAAGAGGGGGGGTGCCTTATAAATGCCGCCCTGGTGTGCTGACAGTTTCTTTCGTGACTAGTTCTGCACCAAAAGTATGAGTTACGTACCTTCGGTAACGGTGTATCTGGTAGAGATGATGCTAGCCGCAGATTCCTGAACGTAGAATTATCCCCAGGTGTGAGACTGGACCCAGAAAATGTTTTGCCCAGCATCCCTGTGTGCCAGGGGGACGGGTGGGGGGGAGGGGCTGGCGGCATCACACGTTGTCCGTGTACGTGACGTCAGCGAGGTCACATAAGTCTCACCCCGGCGCGACTATGTCAGTTTGTGTTGGACTTGGCCCTCTTTGCAGGGTCAACCCTGAACTTTTTGCCTTCCTCCAATATTCTCTCTGACCTGTTTTGTTGGTTTAATGACTCTGAGCACTTTACCACTGCTGACCAGTGCTAAAGTGCATATGCTCTCCCAATGTAAAGTGTACCTGTAATTGATTTCCCTGATTGGCTCATTGGATTTACTGTCAGTCCCCAGTAAAGTGCACCAGGAGTGCCAGGGCTTGTAAATGCCAATACTGCTAGTGGGCCTGCAGCGCTGGTTGCGCCACCTACAGAAGCAGCCTTTTAAAATGTGTCTAGGTCTGCCATTGCAGAACCTGCGTGCAGTCTGGTACTGTCATGCTGGCTGGGCAAGTGCACACACTTGCCAGCCTCTAAACCTTCCCTTTGCTTCATATTAGTCACCCCTATTGTATGCCCAAGGGGAGGGTGCATTGTAAGTGTAAGGTAGGACATGCCCTGATGTGTGTGGCATGTCCTAATAGTGAATTACAGCCAAATTCGTTTTCACTATTGTAAGGCTACCTGTTCTCTTAGGCCAAGATGGGCTGCTGGAATTATTACACCCTATAATCCCAGCAGGCTCAGGGAACATGGTAGAAAATAAAGTTTAGTATGCCTGAACTCAGAATAATAAAATACTTCTTTTAGTAAAGTTTATTTTAATATCCTGTGTTTGCAAATGCCACTTTTAGAAAGCTAGCATTTGCTTGCCTAACCATTTCAGCCCGCCTCTGCTAGCATGTGTATCTGCTGTCTGGGTTGTGTGAGTGACAGGGCTGGGGGGACGACAGGTGGTGAATGAAAGGATTACACCTTGGTGGGAGTGCCCCTGGACTCTGAATAGGGCAGTGCTCTGCCACCACAATGCTGGCTCCACCTCCTGGGGAGCGACTGATGACTCAGCCCGGCACCTGGCCCAGGAAGGAGGAAGCCTGTCAACAAAGTACTCGTGGCTGCCCCTGTCCCCACAATGCCGGCTCCACCTCCTGTGGAGCTTCTGATGTGCCTTCCCTGCTCCCTGAAAGGAGATACCCAAGTTTCCCCAACACAGTGCTCAAGGACTGAAAGAAGTTAGGCAGAGGCCCCCCTGGCCTGTCAGAACAAAAGAAAAGCTGTATAAAAGAAGGAGCCCTGCTCCTAGCAAACTAGATCCTGTTTCCCACAACGAACCTCTGCCCAACTAGAAGGACTAAGAAGAAGCTGGAAGGACTGGCCTGCTGTCTGCCTTGCTGAGAAGACCTACAAAGGACTTTGCAGAGTGGTGCTTGAGACTGTCTCCAAGGGCTTGTCTAAGCTTGCCCCCTGAACAGAACCCCAGGACCAGTGGGTTCCTTGTGCCTTCGCTCGCCTTGTACTTCGGGCCGTGTGTGCCTCCCGCCGGAGCGGAGTCTGCGCCCCCATCGCCCCCTCCTAGGGCTGTGGCACTTGGGAGCTCGCCTGCCCTTTACCCGTGAGAGCCTCGCTCTGTTGGAGTCGCTCTCTGCCCCCGGGTCAGGCTGCCTGCTCCTCTGCCCCCGCCTGCCATTAGGAACGCGCTGAAGCGCCCTCCCGCCGGAATTTCTCTTTGGCCGGTGATCGACGTTGGGACAGCGGCCCGTACGTTGGAACGTACCATGCTGCCCTCCATCACCCCCTAAGAGACATTTACAGGCCTCTCCGCCCCCTTTGGGAGACCCCAGTACCATCCGTACTGAGGTCGTGGGCCGCGCCTGCCTGTGCGCACACACCCGCTGGAGTAAAGGTCCGAAGCTACACTGGTGCCCCCAGGCACACCAGACTCCTACGAGCCGTCCCCCTGCACGAGGGACGACGATCACAAGAAGTACGCCTGCCTCTCACCTTCGGGGCACAGACGATCGCCGTGCGCCCCTCTCTCAGCCAGCGTACGCCTGCAGTGCCCAGCGCGCCCTCTGACCAGCGCACCGTCTTTGACTCTCACCGGGCTTGGGGCCCGCAACGTTTTATTTCCCCATTTCAAACTGTGCAGAGTATTGCCTGGTCGAGCCGTGTACGCTCCGCATTTCCCTTCTAAGTCCTGTACGCCACGGACCCCACTAGAGCACAGTCTAAACCGGAGCGCTTTGCCTGGTCCGTACGCTCCTGCCTGCCAGCTGGTGCTTGTGCGCTGTCAGGAGGAGGCGTATCCGGACTCCCTGTTCGCCACCAGTCCGAGTTGCCTTAAAACTGTACGCCGCGCTCTCCAGACCTTCAAGTTGCCCCCAAGCGCCTAGTACGTCCCGTACCTCCTTGAAGTGCCTGTGAGAATCGAAGCGCCTTGGAGGTCGGAGCGCCTTTCCGAGACTGTGCGCTGCAGGAAAGCTAACTGTATGCCTGGCAGCTCACCCATACACTGTGCGCTTCATATTGCTGTTGGAAACTGTGCGTGTCGTACTGAAAGGAGAACTGTACGCGACGTACGCTTGCTCACGCTAGATGCGAGAGTATTGGTAGGGCCTGCCGATTTCTCCCGTTTAAAGCGCACCGAAGCGCTACGAAGCGTCCAGCTGGCCCAAGACTGGACTAGAGTACCTAAAACCTCAAGAAGAAGTATTTTTACCCTCAACACCCTAGACGCAGAATTCTTAAAAGACTAAGACCATTGCCAAGTGAACCAAAACCGTTTTATAAAAAATCTCCAAAGAACTCTGGCATATTTAAAGTATTGTGGCCTAATACTGTGTTGAATTGCTCTTGTGATAAGTCACTGCTGCATAGATATATATTTTTACATAAAGGAACCATATTTTTACAGAACCTAAGCCTGGTGTCCATTTGTGGGGGGAATCCGTGTGTTTTACTGTAGGAGGTCATGAATGCTTAACTGTAGCGCCCCGAAGTTTAGCCTTGTCTGCTCGCGCCACACTACCTAAAAGGGTGAGCAGGGGTCATTCTGAGGAGTAGTTCCCTTGCCCTGATTAGAGTGGTAATCTCTGCCTGGCTTTGGTGCCCACCTCAGCCAGCCAGGAATCTCATTTCTAACAGTTTGCTTCGGAGAACTTTTCAGCGCCACAACGCGGAGCCATTAGACAAAACTGTGACAGTATGGGAACAGTATAGGAACAGTGTGCGAAAGAGCAGAAACCTAGAAAAGGAATGGTGAGGAACAACACCATAAGGGGCTGTGCCAGACACTGCAGCACGTATAGGAAGGAAAAAGAAGAACAGAGTACCGCCCGATCAGCAACCCTGCCAGTACGGAAATAGCCCACCTAGAGACAAAGAACCTATGAAAAAATGTCATAACATGTAGCAGGACTACAACCCCAATCAACAACAATGAAGGGGAACCAGTCCGGGAAAAACAAGGAACGACAAACCCCAGAACAGCCCCAGCACAGAATGTGACATCCCCCATAAGGAACAAAGGCAGAGGCCAGGCCAAAAGACCCCAACCCAGAGGGCAGCTGAGAAGCATAGGGCCAGAACCCCTAGCACTGAAAGGGGAAAGAGGGAAGGTAGCCCCAACCTGGGGCAACCAGAGCGCAAGGGCACAGAAGAACCTATAAACCTATCCTCCAATGACCAAAAGGGAGGAATCGGAACAAATAACAGGACAACATTCTGCAAAAAAAAAGAGCAAAAGAATGCACTCACAGAAGACACAGAAACCCACAGGGAGTCGAGTGCAGAAGACCAGGCCAAAGGTCCTCGCAGAACCGGGAGGAAGGGCGGGTCGTGAAGGAATCTGCAGCTAGAATCCTCTCTACCAGATACACAGTTACCGAAGGTAAGTAACTCGTACATCTGATAGACTACTAGCTGCAGATTCCTTAACGTAGAATAGATAACCTAGCCATATCCAAGGGGAAGGAGGGTCTGCGAGAGGACCCCACCAGCCTGGACATACTAGAGAGTCCCACAAGGGACAAGGCCAACGGACAGGGAAAGAACCATGTCCCCCCCTGGCAAGGGAAACCCCGCATCCAGAAGACCCCCAACCCGGGAGGGGTTGCGGGAAGACAAGAAGAGAGGCAGCACGCCATCAAGCAGCAGGAGAAATGAGGGCAAGGCTAAAGGAGGCCAAAGCGCCCCACACCCATTCAAACCATCAAGAATCTTCACCAGGAGCCCAAGGCCCAAGCAATGAAGAGGAGCATCTAGGAAGAAGTGCAACCTAGAGACTCCAAGGAAAAGAGGTAGAGTGAAGGCTAGCCCCCCCACCGGGAACACCCAGTGAAGAGATCAGCCAAGCCTATCACAGCCGGAAGGCAGTGGACAAGACAGAACGACGCCTTCGGCAATAAGACAGGCGTAGCCTGAGGTCGCCCAGGGAAAACATCCCAACACCCCACAGGGAAGACAGCGCCCGAGGAGGCACAAGAAACTCAAGAAACTCCAGAACCACCACAACCCCAGGAAGTAGAGGGAGAACTGAAGACAGGGCCCAGCGGAATTGGGTCGAACACACCCCAGCTGCAAGCAGCGGACATGGCAAGGACGACTGTCCCGCTACAGTGCCTGAAGGCACAGTGATGCAAAAGAACAGCGGGGCGGCACACAGGCACAGCCCGCTGCAGACAACAGCACGGAACCGTGCACCCAGTACAAGCCAGATGCCAGCCGAAGACGGAGGCTAGGAAGGCCAGGAAGGCCCCGGACACACCCCAGGGGCGAACTCCACACACACAGCCCAAACAAAGAAGCGGAAGCAGGCAGAGCTATGATGCAAGACCGCAGACAGCAGGCCAGACCAGGCCAGCAACGCAGCGACCACGGTGAAGGACAGCCTGTGACGCAGCTTGAGCCATTCCAAAACACTCTGCAAGACGAACGTACCTGCGACATACCGTGACGCCACAGAGAGCGGAGGCCCAAGGGCAACCACACCTCCCCAGCACATGACAGAGCTATATAATAGCTACCAGAGCCCCACAGAGGGCATGTTACGTCCCAAGACACAGGAACCCTCTTAGGAAAAACTTCCACCAGCAGAGGAAAAACAGAAAAGACCTGCGGAGAACCCGCAGACGGCTAGCCAATAAAAACGACAGAAGGCCTAATCTCAGGGCCAACACGGCTCAGCAAAAAGCCAAAAATCACAATTCAAAAAAGGGGAGCCGGACCAGCAGCCAACAGCACCACAGTCCTAACCAAAGGACTTGAATGCACAGAACACACACAGGGGCGACCGGCCCCAACAGAAGAACACCTCCCAAAACCAGATCAACTCCCAGGTCACTGATGGGGAGAAGGAGGAGGAGGAGGACGATGACTAAGCCCCGCCAAGAACCTCTGAATGGCAGAGTCTGCAGGGGCGTGGAACAAAAGAGCGCCATCGAAAGGAAAGTCAACCAGCGTTCCCGAACGTTCTCCGGGAACACACTGTCCCGAAGCCGGCATGTCGACGAAGTGCGACCGAAGAAGCCATGGCACAACCAAGCACCTCCGAGATGTCCAGAACACAAAGGGGGGGGGGAGGGATAGGCCCGACAGACTGGATACAGGTAGGGCCTTTATATATATGATACAAAACAAATTACCTAGTATCCCATTCACTTGCAATGCTACTAGTTCTGCAAATAACCACGCTATATTCCTTTCGTGATTAGGTATATTTATTTACCTTATTTTTAAGAATATTTTCATTTTTGATGTAAGGATTCTGACCTTCACAAAGTTACACAAACTGCTTCAACAAAAAAACATTACAAACATTTACACATGACATATAAATATTTACACAATTTCTTGACAAATTATATATAATAAAACCAATGTTGTGCAAGGATGAAAAGCTATTTTTTCATTATAGCTATACCACCTGAGTTGAAAGTACAATTCAATATTTCACAAGATGTCTATTAATCAAGAAGGAACCAGCTAAATAAATCGCTGCACCGACGCGTTTCGAGCCTCACTGTTGCCTCTGTGGGCTCTCATCAGGGTATTTTACTTTCCAACATTGGACTGATCTGCCAATAAGGTGCTAGACGTGTCTTTATGTTATGGCAATTTCTTATCATTAACGGGCGATGAATTCATTACATCTTTTCACAACCTGGACTTTTTCAATGTCGGTTTCTTCTTGTTCTTTACACTCTATGAGGCGATTTATTTCTCTAGCGTGTGTGTGAAAGGGGCCCGCCTCAGCTAAGTTTCCTCGACCGTCTTTATTTATTTCCGTGCATCCTACTCTGTTCTCCCGTCTCAATTACTCGGCGTGTGACGCGCTGTACCTGAACGGAGCAAAGAATAAACACAGACCGCTCTCGGCCATCCAACACATGGTGCCGTAGATCAACACAGGCACCCTCCTGAGAAGCGTCCCACAAGCAAGTAGTGTCCCTAGCTAAAACACAGAGTGTTAAGAGCCCGTAGAGCCGCACAGGTGGAGGCGAACACATTACGCCCCCAGGTGTCAAGCCACAGGGCCTACCGCGACGGGGGAGCCAACAGCGGCGGCAGAGAGGGGAAGGCATTCTTCAAAAGAGGGCCCCTGGTAGAAGGGTGGAGGGAAAGACACAGCATCACGCAGCGCCAGATTGTGGTGGTGCAGAAGGTGTTGGGGCACCAGGTCCGCTGTGGCGGGGTGGCCCCAACCCCCAGAAGAGAAGAATGGAGCACACCCTGAAGAACTCGGTAAATTTCGCTCTCAGGGAATACTTACTAATATAACAAGAACTTGGCACAGACTCTGAAAATATGAAAAAGACATCTTTATTAAGCACAATTAAGTGAGGCTACGTCACCCAACTGCCTTAGCAATTGAATGAGGCAGTCTGCTGAATGGTCTCAGCACAGACCTTTTATACCATTTATTATGCCCTAGGCACACATTTTCTCTTTGAAGTACATTATTGTTGGTCACTCCCAGGACGTGCACACAAACCCACTTTTCAGTTTGTCCAGCCCAAAATTAATCATCAAACAAACCCATAATAAACATTCTTCTTTAGACAAGCTGGACAAGACCCATAATGAAAAGGCCCGCAGCCCACATCATAAATAGACCATAAAGAAGGAACAGAAACAGATAGGAGCAAGATAAAAGGGGTGTGTGCGTGTACAATAAACATTGCAATGTCCTGCTCTTTGATCTCTATCTGACCAGCTGCCTAACAAGGAACTGGCTCAACGAGGTCAGCCTCGGGCAAGGGAGTCAGCTTTCGCCAGGTCATGCAGGAGTCAGCACAAACCCATGCTAAGGTTATGTCCTTAAATACTTGTTCTGCCACAGTGAGGGCCTACTGTAAGGGCAATCCACAAAATGGATGCCGTTCACAAAATGGAAGCCAAGGGTTCAGTACGAAAATGACGATTTCGAGGTGAAATCATTACTGGAATATGACGAAAATGCTTGTACATAGTGTACTAGCCATTCTCGGTCTTTTGATATAAAAATCGTCATGCTACGACAAAGTTTATTACACGAGTCCAGAATTTTCAGTACCACAGACGTTCCTTTTGCCCTTACATAGGCAATAACCTATACTCACGCTAGTCTGAGTCCAGGTCTATATTTATCAAATCATCAAGATGTTGCTGAAGCATAATCCTATTACTTAGCGACTCTCTCGGGACAGGTCTCCTTACACACGCAGTAGCACAAAGGCCATACATGGCAGGACCAACAATTAGTGATGTTCACTACTAACTGGTGTCGATGCAGAAACTGTACAAAAGGAATTATCAGTAAACTCTGACCTCCTAACTAGTCCATGTACAGGTAAAATCTGGAAAGAATGCAAAGAAGTAGAAGTAGGGAGAAGACATAGGTTGGGAGGTGGGTACAGATGTGAATTGGGCAGCAAAAACAATCCTACCCATAAAAGACAATGCCATGTTTAAAAAACACTAGAAAACACGTCATTAAGAACATATAGACAAAGTAGTGACCGCTATTACAAATGAAATCATAATTTTTCACAACCCTAAGCAAAAGGTAGATTCTAAAACTATCTAGTAACATTGTAGGTTTTCCTATGCATTTTCTGTAATTCATTATATGTTCAAGTGAAACAGTGGTGACCCTCATTAATGCTCTGAGGTGAAAAGGGGATCCCTTTCACAGAAAATGGACTTTATTCTGCTTTTACTAAACAGAATACTACTTTAAAATAATGCCAGCAGAACAATAAAATCATTCTCCTAACATGTAGTCTATACAATCACACGGAAACCTCTTGTGAAACCAACTATGCCCAGAGTCTGTTCAAAAAGCCTCTCTGGCAGACTTCTATTGTCCAATCAAGTCTGCTCCCGTTGTTGCATGGGCCTTTGGATTCAGGCCTCCCATGCTCTTGATGTTCAGTATCTGTTGGAGTGCCCTCCTGGCAAACACTCATAGCTCATTCACAAAGTCTCAATGTCTCAAGGCAGTGCACCGTATCTCTCCTCTGCGGCAGACACTACAGATATTGTGCGCTTCATTGATCAATGGGCACAGATCATCTCGTGCAGACCCGGGACCATTCTCAGACTCCTACACTCATCATTCAGTGTCAGAGGACGCTCAGGCTGCTCTTGGGCCCCGCTAAATTTAGGACCTTCAACCCTGATATTAAACACAAACCTCTGCACCGGGCACATTGGCTCACCGAGCTATGAAAAACAACCTAACAACCCACAAGTTTGTATTATGCACAAATGTATGCATTTACTGAAAGCCAGAGACACTTTCAATCTATGGTAAATGACAAGAATCTGTGTTAAAAAACTATTTAACTCAATTTCTACTTTTATCTGTGGGGCACTTAAAAATAAATATCCTATAATTGTTTTACATATTAATCATCCTCAGGATGTTCTTTACACGTTACAGATATTTGACATTAGTCATATCTCATGTAAATCCTTGAAAAAAATGAGCTTTTTACGCCTGCGCCAAGTGAAAAGCAACATGCAAATTACCTAATTACACCGTAACACATAACTTAAATCAAATTTTAATACTGGGAGGTCATAGTATGAGTATTAAGCTTTATAAATATCAAAAAACGATTTTAAAAAGCACTTATTTTTTTTCAAAGAATTTTTCCATAATTAATATTTTTCGTTCAATGAAACCAATTATCTGTTTTTATGATAACTCCACATATAAAGGTAAGCTGCATCCCTTTCCTATCATTTTTAGATGCATTCATTTATGCGCTTGCGCACAAAAAGCCTAACTTAAAACATGACATTTTTCGCGCCATTTTTAAAGGACAATCAGGATTTAGCGACAGAACCAAAAATATACTTCAAAAATGTTTTCAGAGAGGAAAACCGCATTTGGAATGTCTTCCAGTGATACGAAGTGATGAACCTTAATTTTGTAACCCTCTAAAACACTATTCTGAAATGAAAAAGGCCAACTGCTAAGTCCTGGGCTAAATAAACATTCCAATGCTATTTATGGCCTTCGAAAAACAACATCTGCTGCCTTAAGGCAGGAAAGGCTGAAAACCTGAAAGAGTGCTGAAACCTGAGCACGCTTTTAGTTTTACTGAAAACAGACATTTCAAGTTTTAAAAATGCACGTGCAAAAAAAATGCATTTAAATCTAGCAAGAAAAAATTTACTTTAGTTGAAGTGTTTGCCTTTAAAAAACGCTACAAATTCGTTTTGCTACCAGAGGCACAATTATTTTTGAGGCCCTTCATATTCCTAGTGAATGTGAATTTTTATTTAATTTCTACTTAATATTAATTAATCTGACATTTTACTAAACAGACTGAAAACATCAAGACACCTACAAACACACATTGAGAGCTCATTGCAGACATAAAGAGAAAAGATTTAAACACTCAGGACACACAATACAGCGCTGTAAGCTATTACTGAAGTTACAGTAATGAGAAAAACCACATAGGCATTGAAACACACATTGAACCCACAAATGTAAATACTAGCTGTAAGTCATATTTACAAGTAGCACGTCGCAGTAGGGTTCCAAAAGAATGCAAAAAACATAGCCCAACAGACTGCTGTATGTGCATGAAGCCACAATACACTTAATTCACTAGCTTTGGCTGGCACAACACCAAAAATCGTTTCTCCATTCATAAAATTGCGCAGAACAAAGGATCCTTGTTTTGTATTATGTCATATTTTAATTCCCTGGGGATACAAAATCACCAAGGAAGAAGTAAGGTTTTTAAATCTATACCTATTTAGATTTCCCATTTAGAGGAAGCCGGCTAATTCAAACGTATACAAAGTTGGCCAACACAAATCTCCAAATTCGCTAAGATCAGGCATCCTATAGCTCACTAATCTAGCTTCAAACTTCAAGGGGCTATCTCTATCGATACACTCGTAAATATACAAGACCCTCGGTTTTTGAAAATTGCAATATTCAAATAAAACTAAGGACAAATCAAACTAAGAAGCATTTAACAGTTTGCACATATGCGTTTTTGCTTAGTCTGTCAAAATATTATCCAGATTCTAACTGTCAAATTCTACATGACCTAATGGTCTTTTTAAGAATACTCACACCAAAAAGGTTATCAGTCAGGAGTGACATCATGTGGGGGGATCAAAAATCAGGAAGGTCAGAAATATACTGGGCTGCAGAATTAAAGAATCTCCAGAATCCCCGTGCACAGAGTACCTTCTTAGTAGAATCTTGTTCTGTCCTCCTCAGTTTATTTCAGTCTCCTGGCATGATCACTCCCACAGAAAGTCACTTCTCTGATGATTCCCGCGTTAGGGCGCCAACTGAAGAACTCGGTAAATTTTGCTCTCAGGGAATACTTACTAATATAACAAGAACTTGGCACAGACTCTGAAAATATGAAAAAGACATCTTTATTAAACACAATTAAGGGAAGCTACGTCACCCAACTGCCTTAGCAATTGAATGAGGCAGTCTGCTGAATGGTCTCAGCACAGACCTTTTATACCATTTATTATGCCCTAGGCACACATTTTCTCTTTGAAGTACATTATTGTTGGTCACTCCCAGGACGTGCACACAAACCCACTTTTCAGTTTGTCCAGCCCAAAATTAATCATCAAACAAACCCATAATAAACATTCTTCTTTAGACAAGCTGGACAAGACCCATAATGAAAAGGCCCGCAGCCCACATCATAAATAGACCATAAAGAAGGAACAGAAACAGATAGGAGCAAGATAAAAGGGGTGTGTGCGTGTACAATAAACATTGCAATGTCCTGCTCTTTGATCTCTATCTGACCAGCTACCTAACAAGGAACTGGCTCAACGAGGTCAGCCTCGGGCAAGGGAGTCAGCTTTCGCCAGGTCATGCAGGAGTCAGCACAAACCCATGCTAAGGTTATGTCCTTAAATACTTGTTCTGCCACAGTGAGGGCCTACTGTAAGGGCAATCCACAAAATGACTGCCGTTCACAAAATGGAAGCCAAGGGTTCAGTACGAAAATGACGATTTCGAGGTGAAATCGTTACTGGAATATGACGAAAATGCTTGTACATAGTGTACTAGCCATTCTCGGTCTTTTGATATAAAAATCGTCATGCTACGACAAAGTTTATTACACGAGTCCAGAATTTTCAGTACCACAACCCTCGAAGGGAAGCAGCAGCTCCCTACCACCAGAACATTGATGGAGGACTTCCAGAAGAGGATCTGGGGGGAAATGGGCAGCAGGATCACCCATGCGCTAAATTCCCACAGCTGTGGAAAAGGCGCAAGCAAAGACAGCACCCGCCTCCGTAGGGCCCCGTGGTGGAGAAAGCAGCTCCTCAGTAGGTGACGGCTGCAAGCTAAGGTGGCTGTCCCCCAAGCCAACCGGAGGAAGGAAGGGCCAGGCCTGGAAAGGCGGAAGAGGGACTGAGGAGTGGTGCGCCTCTGGCGAAGACAGCAGCCGCGGTGACTGTGAGGAGCCGTCTTTAGACGATGTCGGGGAAAAAGCCACGACACGGTGGCCAGTATCCGGCGAAGATGACAAACGCAAGCGCTGAACCTCGGGAGATGAGGAGGAGTCCGGGACCAGTCAACGGCCTGACGTCGGCCTGGCGCCGTAGAGTCCGCAATCTGAGGCAGGACATCGTCATCCGACGCCAGGACAACCTCAGCCACAGCGCTCGGCGCAAGAGACCGGGGCGCCGAAGGAACGGCACCAGAAAGGCGAGGCAACTGTCTGCGTGGAGGGGCGAGAGGGACCCGGGTTGGCGAGGGGTCCCCCACCAGCCTCGGCCCGTGCCAGGACAAGGGCCCTCCGCCAGCCCCTGTGGCGCCGCCAGGGCCAGCAGCCGCCAGCGCTTAAGCGGCGTCACCTCAGACGAGGCCACCGCTTGTCCCGAGATGCGACCCGAGCCCCGGCGACGACCTGCTACACCACAGAAGTTTGCGGCCAAGTGGAGGCGCCGTGGTCCGAAGGAGGGACCCACAAAGAGCTGCACCCCAACGACACCTCATCCTCCAAACCAGGATCCGAGACAGTCGGCGCCGGTGCCACCGGCAACGCCGCAGAGGGCCCCGCACACTCCCAGGAGGGGAAGGAGGAAGAGAAGACAGCGAGGCCTGCAAGGCCACCGCATATGTCTCCATCTGGGCTCTAGATGCCCCCATGCTGGGAAACGGCAGATAGAGGGATGACACGCGGGGCCGCACCACCCAAGGAGAGCACTCGCCCCCAACAGGCCGGGATGCAGCCCTCGGGGACAAGCTGCGACACTTACTGACAGGTGAGTGACGCCCTTGCGGCCTGGGAGAAGGCTGATGTTTAAGACGCAGGCGGCGATTCCTGAAACCCTCCACAGGGGCCGAGCGTGGTGACGCTGCCGATCTGGACATGCGCGCTGAAAGAAGTTTTATCCGGCGTTCCCACGGGGACTTCGGTTTTATCTGCTGGCACGCCTCACAATAATTGGGGTTGTGGTGTTCTCCCAATCACCACATGCAGATGGAGTGACGATCGACGAGCACGTCTTAAAGCCCGAAGACATTCGCACACTGTTCCCACACACACGCAACAAGCGAAAGGGAAAAGGCCAGAAACAGGCCAGGAGCACGATCTGGATCCGCGTTGCGCGCAGAAAAGGAAAAAAATGACGTAGGCGCGCCGGGTTGGGACTTATGCGACCTTGCGACCTCACTGACGTCACGTACACGGACGTCAGGGGGGAGTCGCCTGATGCAGTCCGCCCCCCCCCCCCCCGACGCGCAGGGATGCTGGGCAAAAAGGTTTCCGGGTCCAGTCTCACGCCTGGGGATAATACTGCGTTAAGTAATATGCGGCTAGTAGTCTCTATCAGATGCACAGAACCACATAAAAAAACAATGTTGCTTTTTTGACCCATGTGCAGAGGCTAAATGGATTGTTTGGGTAAAGAGCCCAGTTTGAAGAGCAGGGAGGGTCGTGAGGAATCTGCAGATAGACTAAGCCTCTACCAGAAAGAGAGAGTTGCCAAAGGTAAGTCAATTGTTCTTCTGATCGAGACTTCCTCACCTTAGAATAGATACGCAATCAATACCTCCAGAGGTGGGTCTGCTGGATCCTGGAGGATGGAACGGGCTAAATGCCCATTACAACGGACCGGACTGTCAAACAGTAGTGTGTAGTGAGTGTATGGAGGGACGTCCACAGGGCAGATGGCCAGAATAGGTACCCTGCAAGCTAATGCAGTAGTGGTGGCTTTGCACATGGTGGAATGAGCCTGCAGGCCCTCAGGGGACTACTTCTTAGCCAGTATATTGCCCATTTCTATTCAGAGTACTATCCATCTGGAGATGGTTCATTTCTGCACAGCCTTGCCCTTCTTCGCTCAAAGTGAACCTAATGAAGAGCTGATTTTCCACCCAAAGATCTTTGGTGTGATTAATTTAGAATGACAAAGCTCTTTTAGGGTACAAAAGAAGGAATCTCTTCTCCACCTTGGACTGATGATGTGGAACATAGAACACCAGCGGAATTGTGCGCTGGCCAATGTGAAAGGAGGAACAACCTGAGGGAGGAAAGAGGCATGTGTATGGAGGTTGGACCAACAGAGCCTGAAGCTCACGACCCTCCTGGCCAATGTAATGGCCACTAAGAACACAGTTTTCTTATGTGTTGCTCAAAGGGAGAACACATGAGAAAAGCAAAAAACAAATTCAGGTTCCATTGGAGTATCACAAAAGCAGTAGGTGGGAACAAATAATGTAAACTTTTCAAAAACCGTCACGACAGGAGAGTTAAACAGGGAGGATTGGTCCGGCATCCTCAAGGAAGCAGAAAGGGATGACAGATAACCTTGAATGGTGCCTGGAGCAATACCATGCTGGGCTAAAGAAAGAACAAACAACAAAACTTACACAAGAGGTGGAGAAAGGTGCGCCCATGTGGTTTGAGGAACACTAAGCCATGAACTCATACCAACGGCAGGCGTAGACTGTTTTAGTGGAAGTACATCAGGCTCCCAAGAGGACATCACAAACTTGGGAGGGAGATTGAAAATTCTCAAAGGTCGCCGCTCAATCTCCATGCACGATAGTGGAGTGTTAGCAGGTTCAGGTGTAGGACCCTGCCTTGGTGCAGTGACTAGAAATCCTCCAGAAAAAGCAGCCTGATGGGAGGATAGATGCTTATGCTGAGGAGGTCTGGATATCATGCTCTCTGTGCCCAGGTCAGAGCTACTAGGATGACTTTGGCCTGGCTGGTCCTGATCGTACAGAGAACTGGTGGCAGAAGAGCTATCGGTAGAAGGCGTAAAGGAATTCCACTCTAGGTGGAATGCATCTCCCTGCTACAGCAGCTTTGGAAAGTCCAGCACACAGAAGTTCTGACATTGCGCATTCTCGGCAGTGGTAAATTAACTCAGCAAAGAGACCTTTTACCAACTCCAGATATAGATGCCATTCTTGATCCGCATGGCATAGACAGCGGAGTTTGTCCACCACTGCATAAAAAGATCCTGCCAGGTGCTGACTGAGGAGGAAAACGTCCTGATGTTCCAGCCATGTCCAGAGGCGCAGAGCCTCCTGGCACAGGGCCATGACCCAACCCCACCCTATTTGCTGCAGTACCACATGGCGGTGGTGGTGCTGTCTGTTCATTTGATGGATGGAAGGAAGGCTTTTAATGCCAAAAGAACAGTTCCCAACTTCTTGATGTGGAGCTGAGATTATGCCAGAGACATGAGTCGTTTGATTTCCCCATCAATCCATGAATGACACAAATGTAATCTCTGTGAGCTCTGGGTGAGGGAAGGGAGAGAGATATTTTGCTGACTCGACTGCGGTTCATCAGTCACCTCTGCAGATCTTTAGTAGTTCCCTTCGATATTAGCATCAGGTCAGATGGCAGGACCGGGAAGTAGAAATTCACATCATGCAAATCCAGCGCTACCATCAAGTCTCCAGGATAGACAGAACGTGATCATCTTTGTGAGAAGTTGGCCTGATATATGATGCTCACTAGTTCTAGTGATCACCTTGTATCAGTCCACACAACCTTTAGGGTGATTGGTTATAAGTCAACCTTATAGACCAGCTATCCTAATGGTAGCATGGACAAAGCAGTCTTAGGCTAAACTCTTTTGGCATGTGAAGCCAGCTGTTTTACCACAATATAACCCCTTGAATACCAGATGAAAGGACACCACACAGGTTGTTCTGAAAATAAACAGTATATTTATTAATAACAACACCTCTGAACTCTTTATGAGGTCAGAGGGCTAAGCACATGACAATCTCTTACGAAAAATACTACAAGTTGCACAAAATTACAATGGTGCCCTAGGGGCACGACAAACCATATACTAAGTAAGTGGAATGTGAGAGTCGGTAAAAGGAACGGAGCTGTCCAGAGGCTGTAGGATCGATGGGACCACGCTACACTAACTTCAGGTAAGTAATAGGAGGCCCACGGAACGCGTGTGCAGAGTGTGAACTCACACGCGAGATGCGTAACAACGTCTATGGACAGTACAGTTCAGGTAAAAGGTAAGTACGGACAATCATGACTAGTTAGGACAACGACGACTGTGGAATTTGACACGAGGACAGTTAGACTACCCTTGAGCACTGAAATGCTCTCGTTACCTCACCCAAGGGCTGCGGGTGCATAGGTACCAAAGTGTGTTGGGTTCTCGCGCTGAAGTCAATGGAGCCTGAAAGAAAATATGCTGCAGGCGACCAGGAGGAAGATGTCCGGTGCAATCCAAGGGCGGATTGGTGAAGAAGAGGACCTGAAAGCAGAGGAGACAGTGTTCAAAGTCACTAGCCAGTGACCGGTGTGGAACCAGGAAGGAACCAGATGCTGTCGTCGCGATCAGGTGAAGAGTGGACGCTTGACTCTGCAGCCACGTGGACCAGGAGGTGTCTTCGACGACCAGGATGGAGGCACGAGCTGTCCCACGCAGGCTCTCGCTGTCGGATCCGGGATTGGACTCAACAGGCCTTGGCAAAGGCAACCCACGCGGTGAGTGGAAAAGACGTCTGGTGCGGATTAGGAGAGTCCGGGGTGCCCCTCTTTTGGAAGGGAGCAAGGGCCAGTCTGGAGCAACCAGACCAGCAGTGAAGATTCAAAGGTTCGTCGTCTAGGAGGCCACTAGCCAGCCGGCAAGTGACCAGACAACGCGACGAGCAGCAAACAAGCAGAAGGGCCCCACGCAGATCTCGTGGATGCTGGAGGGCGGATCTTCGGTGCAGGGGCTGCTCGGGCTGGGGCTTCTCAGTCCCCAAAGCACTTGGTCGAGTTTACCTCGGGAGTCGTGCTGGAAGCGAAGTGCAGGTTCGTTCAAGATGACCGGTCCCACGTGTCTCGTCGCACCCACGGGTCTCAGCTTTGCTGCAGATGTGAGTTGAGGTGGGAGAGGTCTGGGAATCCGGGTCTCGTCGGGCTCTGAGGTCTGGATCCTCGAGGGAAGACGACAAAGTGAAGCCGCTGGACGCTTGATGGTGCCTGCAGTTGCAGGGTGGACACTCCTTAACCACAAGGGAGATTCTTCAGTCTTCTGTGGAGCAGAACGTCGAAGGCCAGAGTTTCTTTTTGTTGAATAGTTCAGGATAATCTAATTTGGAATGGGACCAGCTCCTACCTTTATTCTCCTAAAGGGGGCTGCACTACCGACTAGGTCCCTACCCTGGGTGGGACCAGGAAGGGGGGTGGCTACACCCCCTATCCTTTGTCCGGTTTCCCGCCAGAGCTGAGGCAGGGATGCCCTAGCAACTGGTTTGAACCAGTGTATGCACAGGGCACCTTGTGTGCCCCAGGCATGTCTCATTCCTTTCAGGCCTCCCTACCTCAATACACAAAATCCTGTCTGGGGTGGTGCTAGCACCTCCCACGGCAGGAAACCCTTTGTCCAGGCCATCCTCGCTGGAAGGACTCCCAGCAGCAGGAGGTCAGACTTGTGTCTGTGGTGGCAGCATCCATTTTGTGATGCTGAGGCTCGAGTTAACTTTAACCGGGGTTCACAGTTACATACATGTCGTGTCCCTCTAGAAGGGTGGAATGCTACCCCCGTCGCCAGCATTGGCGAGGGGGTAGTATTCCAAATCGTATGACACCTTACTGGACATGTTTTGATAATGCTATACCAGAGTTAGCATTTAACCGCGAGGTTGATAATGCACTTAAGAGTATATGGTATAGCGTTATCATGGAACAGCTATTAGGACTTGGTTCCGCAAACTGCAAACGGGCTCAGCTCGTGCCAGAGCACCATCTCACATAATTCCAAGCACTCTGCCTTCAGGATTGATAAGGCCTTCCATAGGAGTGACTGATAGGAATATATATGTTAATTTTAGGGTTAGATATAGGTATACTATATCTACAGCAAAGGGTGTTTACACCACCTTGCCCCAGCTGTCATGCAGCCAGTTGTGTCAGATTTAGATGGCCAGCCAGGGGTGGCATAATACATGCTTCAGCCCCTGGTAGGCCCTGGGTACACCTATGCCCTGAGTACAGGGACTGATAAGGTGGCCATGCACCTAAAGTACATGGATGTCAATTTAGAGAGAGAACAGCTAGGCTGTGGGTCTGATTAGCAGGCCCACAGCCAGGGAAAGTCGTAAACCAGTGAAGCAAAAAGCAAAAATCTGGGGTGACCATAGGATTGCAGACCCCACTCTCCTACATAACTCCCCCCCAAACTTAGGGACATTAAACTAACCTTGACCAGGTGAGTCTTCCTGTTCTAAGTGGAAACACCTGGAGAGACCATCTGCATTGCCATGGTCAGTCCCTGGTCTGTGCTCCACTGTAAAGTCCATCCCCTGTAGGGAAATGGACCACCTAAGAAGTTTGGGGTTTTCACCCTTTATCTGATTTAGCCATAAGAGGGGCTTATGGTCGGTCTGAATCTTGAAGTGAGTTCCAAACAAGTATGGCCTCAACTTCTTCAGGGCCCAAACCACAGCAAAGGCCTCCCTCTCAATAGCTGACCAACGTTTCTCTCTAGGGGTCAGCCTTCTGCTTATAAAAGCAATGGGCTGGTCATGACCATCAATATTCAGTTGAGAAAGAACAGCTCCCACACCCAACTCAGATGCATCTGTTTGGACAATGAATGTAGGAGAGTAGGGTCTGCAATCCTATGATCACCCAGATTTTTGCTTTTTGCTGCACTGTTTACGACTTTCCCTGGCTGTGGGCCTGCTAATCAGACCCACAGCCTAGCTGTTCTCTCTATCCAAATTGTACCCAAGTACTGAATTGGCACTGGGCCCTCTCCAAGTCCCTGTACCCAGGGCTGAGGTGTACCCAGAAGTCTCCCAGGGGCTGAAGCATGTATTATGCCACCCCTGGGCTGACTAACTAAACTGACACAACTGGCTGCACGACAGCTGGGGCAAGGTGGTGTACTCACCCTTTGCTTTAGATATAGTATACCTATATCTAACCCTAAAATGGACACACAGATCTCCTATCAGTCACTCCTATGGCAGGCCTTAACAATCCTGAAGGCAGAGTGCTTGGAATCGTGTGAGATGGTGCTCTGGCATGAGCTGAGCCTGTCTGCGGCTTTCGGGATCCATCCCTTAGCCGTTTCCATGATATCGCATACCATATACTCTTAAGTGCATTATAATCCTCGCGGTTATATGCCAACTCTGGTATCGCTTTATCAAAACATGTCGAGTAAGGTGTCATATGAATTGGAATACTAACCCCTCGCCAATTCTGGCGACGGGGTTAGCATTCCACCCTTCTAGAGGGACACGACATGTATGTAACCCCTAACCCCGGTTAAAGTCAAACAGAGCCTCAGCTCCACAAAATGGATGCTGCCACCGAGACACAAGTCTGCCCTCCTGCTGCTGGGAGTCCTCCCAGAGCAGGAGATAAGGACAAAGGGTTTCCTGCCAGGGGCGGTGCCAGCACCGTCCCAGACAGGGTTTTGTGTATTGTAGGTAGGCAGGGCTTTAGAGGAAGGTGACTGCACGTGGCACCCCGGTGCTCACTGTGCATAGGCTGGCTGGAACCAGTTCCAGGGTCACTCCAGACCCTGTGCTGGGGAAAAGCCCGCCAAGGAAGTGGGTGTAACCACCTCCCTCCTAGTCCCACCCCTAGGGCAGGACTTAGTCGCGTGCCAGCCCCTTTTTACAGGATAAAGGTAGGAACTGGCCCCCTTCCAAATCAGATCATCTTTGAATCCTGAAACTACTTTCCACGAAAGGAACTCAAGACTTCTTCCTAAGATTTCTCCCTTGTGACTAAGGAGTAGTCACCCTGCATCCGCAGGCACCATCTTAAGAACACTGCGGTCTGCTGCAAGTCTCTCCTCCGGATCAAGACTGCCCAGCTCGACGAGAACCGGCTTCCCTGGCACCTCTGACCTCTACCTACATCATCAGTCACGCTGAGATTCGTGGGTGTGACGAGACCTCGAGGGACCGGCCATCTTCAAGACCGCACGACTTCTTTCCAGCAAGCCCGCCGAGTAATTTCCTGGTGAGTGCTTTGGGGTCCCAGAAGCCCCGACCCTGAGCAGCCCCAGCACCGAAGTGCAGCCTCCCAGCATCTCCACGATCTGCGTGGGGCCCTTCTGCTTTTTGCTGCTCACCGCGTTGTTTGGCTACTAGCCCGCTGGCTTGTGGCCTTCTGAACGACGCCCGACGACATTTCTGCTGCTGGTCTGGTTGCTCCAGGCTGGCCCTTGCTCCCTTCCAAAAGAGGAGCACCCCGGACCCTCCTGGTCCACTCAAGACGCCATTTTGAGTCCACCGCGTGGGCTTGAATTAGCCAAGGCTTGTTGCCCAATCCTGGGTAACTTCGACGCCGACAGCTTCATCCATCGTGGGACAGCTCGCCTCTCCATCCTGGTCGCCGACAACGCCTCCTGGTCCGTGAGATCTGCAGAGCCAGCGTCGCCCACTCACCTAGTCGAGGTGACTTCGCCCGGTGCCATCCTGGTGCCCACTTAATCACTGGCTAGTGATTCAAGAACTTGGTCCCCTCTGCTTTCAGGTTTTCTTCTTCCTTGATCCAGGCTTGGATCCAACGAACTTTCCTTCACTGGTCGCCTGCCAGCAACTTCCTTCTTCCAGGCTCCTGGTCCGGCAACGAGATCCCCGACGTCTTTTCAGACCTATGCAGCTGCAGCCCCTGGGCTAGGTAACTTCGGCACTTCGGTGTCCCAGCATAGCCTCACTATCCTAGGGTCAGGATCCACTGTCGTTTTCTTCCTACCAGGTCGGGTTCGCCCGTGAACACTAACTTTGCCTTTACTAGCCTCCATAGACTTTGTCCCGCATCCCGCGTGAGAGTGCACACTCTGCACCCGAGTCCCCTAGGTCTCCTAGAAGTAATCTAACGATTCCCTAGTTAAGTCCTAGCGATTCCAAAGCCTATTAGTACTGTACTTACCTGCTAGTAATTTCGCATTCCACTTTTAGAATATATGGTTTTACGTGCCCCTCGGGCATTTGTGTATAACGTGCTAACTTAAGTATTTTCGTAAGAGTTTTGTTGTGTGCCTAGCACCCTGTCCTCATAAAGAGTACAGGGTTGTTGTGATTCTAATAAATACATTGTTTATTTTCATAACACTTGTGTGGTGTCCTTTCACTGGGTGTTCAAGGGGTAATGTGATGGTAAAACAGCTGGCTTAACACGCCCTCTAGAGTCTTAGCCTTAGACTGCTCGTATCCATGCTACTAGGATAGCTGGTCTATAAGGTTGACTTACAACCAATCATCAATAAGGGTTGTTTGGACTGATATATAGTGATCACTAGAATAGTGAACACTGCACATCAGGCCAACTTCTCACAATGAAGGTTTTGGAGTAGTCAGGACTCATGAGAATAGGTGCAGTACACATGGCCTGCTTTAGGTCATCAAATGCCTTCTGACAGCTAACTGTCCACTGAACTTTCTTTGGCATTTTCTTGCTTGTCAAGTCATTAAGTGGTGTCACAATGGACCCATAATTTTTGACAAACTTCCTATAGTAACCAGACAGGCCCAAAAAAGCTCTGACCTGTGTCTGGGTGGTTGGAGGAGCCCAGTCCTTTATGGCCTGTATCTTGCTCTCCAATGGTTGAACCTGGCCTCCACCCACAAGGTGGCCCAGGTACACAACCTGACTCGGCCCTATCTGGCACTTAGTAGCCTTGATAGTGAGGCCTGCCTTTTGCAGGGCCTCCAAAACTTTCCTCAGGTGATCCTCCCAGGTGGAGCTAAAGACAGCAATATCATCTAGATATGCTGCACAGAAGTCATCCAACCCAGTGAGAACTTGGTTCACCAACCTTTGAAAAGTGGCAGGTGCATTTTTCAAACCAAAGGGCATCACCACAAATTGGTAATGACCTCCTGGGGTAGAAAATGCTGTTTTGGCCTTGGCATCCTCAGCTAACCTGATCTGCCAATAACCAGCTGTTAGGTAAAATGTACTTAAGAAAGTTGCAGAAGCCAACTTGTCTATCAGTTCATCTGCCCTAGGTATTGGATGGGCATTTGTCTTAGTGACAGCATTGAGACCCCTGTAGTCTACACAAAACCTCATCTCTCTCTTACCATCCTGGGTGTGAGGTTTAGGCACTAGAACTACAGGACTAGCCCAAGGGCTCTCTGAGGGTTCAATGACTCCCAATTCCAACATCTTTTGGACTTCTTTCTTTATGCAGTCCCTGACGTGGTCAGGTTGCCTGTAGATTTTACTCTTGACAGGCAGACTGTCACCAGTGTCCACCTCATGGGTGCACCAGTTTGTCTGACTGGGGGTCAGTGAAAACATTTGCCTGAAGGATTGAAGAACCTGTTTACAATCCTCTTGTTGATGGGCAGAGAGGCTGTCAGAAAAGACTACACCATCTACTGACCCCATCATCGGGGTTCTGAGTGAGCAGGTCTGGGAGAGGGTCACTCTCTTCCTCCTGCCCATCATCTGTGGCCATGAGCAAGCCCATGTCCTCCCTGTTGACAAATGCTTTGAGCCTATTCACATGAAGCACCCTGTGGGGGCTCCTGGGAGTTCCCATGTCCACCAAGTAGGTGACCTCTCCCTTTTGCTCAATGATGGTATGGGGTCCAGACCATTTGTCTTGGAGAGCTGCTGGGGCCACTGGCTCTAACACCCACACCTTCTGTCCTGCATGGTAAACAGTTAGGACAGACTTTTGGTCATGCCAAGCTTTTTGAAGTTCTTGGCTGGCCTCAAGGTTTTTAGATGCCTTCTCCATGTACTCTGCCATCCTGGAGCGGAGACCAAGTACATAGTCCACTATGTCAAGTTTAGGCTTTTTGAGAGGTAACTCCCATCCTTCCTTCACAAGACATAGGGGCCATCTTACAGGATGCCCAAACAGAAGCTCAAAAGGGCTGTAACCAACCCCCTTCTGTGGGACCTCTCTGTAAGCAAACAGGAGGCAGGGTAAAAGGATGTCCCATCTTCGCCTGAGCTTTTCAGGTAACGCTTTTATCATCCCTTTGAGGGTCTTGTTGAATCTCTCAACAAGCCCATTGCACTGTGGTTGATAGGGTGTGGTAAATTTGTAATTTACACCACACTCCTTCCACATAGCATTCAAGTATCCTGACATGAAGTTTGCACCTCTGTCAGAGACAACCTCCTTAGGAAACCCCACTCTGGAGAAAACTCCAAGTAGGGCCCTGGCCACAACAGGAGCTGTAGTGGTCCTAAGGGGAATAGCTTCTGGATACCTGGTGGCATGATCCACTACCACCAGTATAAATATGTGCCCAGATGCTGTTGGGGGGTCCATTGGTCCAACAATGTCAATCCCCACTCTTTCAAAGGGAACCCCCACCACAGGTAGTGGTATAAGGGGGGCCTTTGTTGTACCACCTGATTTGCCACTGGCTTGGCAGGTGATACATGAGCGACAAAACTCTTTAATGTCTTCAGACATATGAGGCCAGTGAAAGTGTGGGGCAAGCCTGTCCCAAGTCTTGTTCTGGCCTAAGTGACCTGCAAGGGGAATCTCATGGGCTAAGATGAGAAGGAAACCTCTAAGAGACAAGGGGATGACCAGCCTCCTGGTAGCACCAGGTTTGGGGTCTCTTGCCTCAGAGTATAGGAGTCCATCTTCCCAATATACCTTATGGGCACCTGTAGCATTCCTGCAGCCTCAGCAGCAGCCTGAGGGGTTCAAGAGAGGAGCAGTCTAATTGGGCCTGCCTTAAGTCTGCCCTGGAAGGTCCCCCTGTCCCAAGAAACTCAACCTGATCAGGCTCAAGCTCTTCTAGGATAGTTCCTTCTGGGGTCTCTGGGTCAGCCTCCTGAGAGGGCTGATCCTCAACCTGAGGCAGGGGGAAGGCTCTGCCTTAACCCTACCATTCCTTCTCTTGGGTAGTGTCTGGTCCATTCTTCCAGGATCCAGCACTTGTTCAGCCGGGCATTTCTTGGCCTGTGACCTAGTCACAGCAAGGACATGTGAGGAGAGACCTAGCATTTCTACATGAGTCCTGTACTCCACATCTGACCACAGTGAGGATTCCAAATCATTGCCCCAAAGACAATCTACTGGGAGGTCTGAACTAACTACAACCCTTTTGAGGCCAGTTACCCCTCCCCAGGAGAAATTAACAATTGCCATACTGTGATTGGTAGTGACATTGCTAGCATTGGTCACTAGGTAATCTGAACCTAGCATGATCTGGGCAGGATCCACAAATGTTGGTGTCACCATGGTGACACTGGCACATGTGTCCCTGTAGGCCTGAGCCATTTGTCCATTCATTAAAGGTGTTTGTCTGTATTTGCCCAGAGTACTAGGACTAACAGTAGGGTCATATCCATGTCCCCAGTACAAACAAGAACTGCCTGAGTAGGAATTCTAACTAAGTCAGAACCCACCTCAGTTCCCAGGGTTAACCCAACTATAGCCTTGGGAGGTACACTACCACTACTAACTGTACTAGGGGGTGCAGGTGTCTTAGGGACAGTAGTGGTAGGAGTTTGGCCTTTCTTGGTGCACTCACTAAACCAGTGAGTCTTACTTTTACAGTATTGGCACCATGGTTTCTTAGGACCATCATTCTTCTTCTTTTGGGAAGTTTGGGACCCACCCTCCTTAGGTTGTTGGGGCCCTGTTGAAGACCTCTGGTCATTTTGCTTATTCTCATTAACATTCTGGTCTGCTTTCTTCTGGCCACCACCCTGGTTCTGGCTCTGCTGCTTGACCCTTGTCCTGACCCATCTGTCTGCCTTCTTTCCCAATTCTTGGGGAGAGGTCAGATCTGAGTCAATCAAGTGCTGACGCAACAACTGGTTCTGACAATTATTTAAGATTTGCTCTCTCATAATTAGATTATACAATCCTGTGTAATCAGTAACTTTACTTCCCAGTAACCAGCTCTCCAAAGCCTTAGTGGCACAATCAACAAAGTCAGTCCAATCTTGAGCCTGAGTTTTCTGGGTATCCCTGAACATCAACCTGTACTGTTCAGTGGTTAAGCCAAACCCATCAATCAGAGCAGTTTTCAAGACTTGGTAATCATTTGCATCCTCATCTCTAACAGTGAGGAGCTTGTCTCTACCTTTACCTTCAAAGGAGAGCCACAATATAGCTGCCCACTGATTCTGGGGTACCTGCTGTACTTTGTAGGCTCTCTCCAAAGCAGTTATCCACTTGTGGATATCATCTCCTGTCTTATAGGAGGGCACTATTTTACTCAGGTGTCTATTATCAAAACTCCTGTCTCGATCCCTAGGGATATTGCTGCCACCAGTGGGGACTACCCCACCCAACTGTTGCTCTCTAGCAAAGGCAAGCTTCTCTTTGGCAAGGTCAAGTTCTTCCCTCTGGATCCTCTGATTAGCCTGCTTCATCCTGGCTTCATGCTCTCTCCTCTGAGGGGAAGTCATTCTCCTCTGAGCAGAGGCATGAGAGTCACGAGAGTGCACAGATCTAATGGAGTCCCTAGAATGAGACCCATCTCTTCTAACTCCATGGTTAGGCCTGCTCAGGGTCCCCCAGATCCTTCCCTATGTAGGTCTAAGTTGGCCCTTGTGAGTCTGCTGACTATCACAGAACCATTGTCTGCCTCATTCTCAGACTGTTCTTCATCTTCCTCCTCCTCTTCTACATTCTCTCTTTCAGGGAGGTCTGGATCTCCAAGAGTACCTTCTAAGGGGGGCATGCTCCTATCTGGATTAGAGGGGTCTGTGTTGGCAGCCCTTCTGGCATCATATGTCTCTAAGAGACCTAACAGAAAAGGAGTGGTAGGGTTAGAACCCGGTTTCAATTTCCTGGAGGTACACAATTGTCTCATCTCCTGGAAACTGAGAGCTGTATATCTGGAAAGGACCTGTGGAGGGTCACTAACCACAAGGGGAGTCACTGAGGTCTCTCCTGTGGTAGACATGCTTTCTAGTTAGGTGTAAGTGGTGCACTTACCTACACTATGGGTTTTCCTACTGATCCCATGCTAAGAGTTGTAGTCAGGGTGTGCAAGGCCCTTTCTACTACAACGGCTGGTTCAGTAGAACTCAGAGTATTTCTAAGCTTGTTATATGTACCTAGGTACCTTATGTGATCTTTCAAATGATATTTCAAGATTATATGTGGTAAAAACAACAGCAAGCTCAAATCCCACCCGCTGCACACCAATGTGAGAAGTTGGCCTGATATATGATGCTCACTAGTTCTAGTGATCACCTTGTATCAGTCCAAACAACCCTTAGGGTGATTGGTTGTAAGTCAACCTTATAGACCAGCTATCCTAATGGTAGCATGGACAAAGCAGTCTTAGGCTAAACTCTTTTGGCATGTGAAGCCAGCTGTTTTACAACAATATAACCCCTTGAATACCAGATGAAAGGACACCACACAGGTTGTTATGAAAATAAACAGTATATTTATTAATAACAACACCTCTGAACTCTTTATGAGGTCAGAGGGCTAAGCACATGACAATCTCTTACAAAAAATACTACAAGTTGCACAAAATTACAATGGTGCCCTAGGGGCACGACAAACCATATACCAAGTAAGTGGAATGTGAGAGTCGATAAAAGGAACGGAGCTGTCCAGAGGCTGTAGGATCGATGGGACCACGCTACACTAACTTCAGGTAAGTAATAGGAGGCCCACGGAACGCGTGTGCAGAGTGTGAACTCACACGCGAGATGCGTAACAACGTCTATGGACAGTACAGTTCAAGTAAAAGGTAAGTACGGACAATCCTGACTAGTTAGGACAACAACGACTGTGGAATTGGACACTAGGACAGTTAGACTACCCTTGAGCACCGAAATGCTCTCGTTACCTCACCCACGGGCTGCGGGTGCATAGGTGCCAAAGTGTGTCGGGTTCTCGCGTTGAAGTCAATGGAGCCTGAAAGAAAAGATGCTGCAGGCGACCAGGAGGAAGATGTCCGGTGCAATCCAAGGGCGGATTGGTGAAGAAGAGGACCTGAAAGCAGAGGGGACAGTGTTCAAAGTCACTAGCCAGTGACCGGTGTGGAACCAGGAAGGAACCAGATGCTGTCGTCGCGATCAGGTGAAGAGTGGACGCTTGACTCTGCAGCCACGTGGACCAGGAGGTGTCTTCGACGACCAGGATGGAGGCACGAGCTGTCCCACGCAGGCTCTCGCTGTCGGCGGTGTCGGATCCGGGATTGGACTCAACAGGCCTTGGCAAAGGCAACCCACGCGGTGAGTGGAAAAGACGTCTGGTGCGGACTACGAGAGTCCGGGGTGCCCCTCTTTTGGAAGGGAGCAAGGGCCAGTCTGGAGCAACCAGACCAGCAGTAAAGATTCAAAGGTTCGTCGTCTAGGAGGCCACTAGCCAGCCGGCAAGTGACCAGACAACGCGTCGAGCAGCAAACAAGCAGAAGGGCCCCACGCAGATCTCGTGGATGCTGGAGGGCTGATCTTCGGGCAGGGGCTGCTCGGGGCTGGGGCTTCTCAGTCCCCAAAGCACTTGGTCGAGTTTACCTCGGGAGTCGTGCTGGAAGCGAAGTGCAGGTTCGTTCAAGATGGCCGGTCCCACATGTCTCGTCGCACCCACGGGTCTCAGCTTTGCTGCAGATGTGAGTTGAGGTCGGAGAGGTCTGGGAATCCGGGTCTCGTCGGGCTCTGAAGTCTGGATCCTCGAGGGAAGACGACAAAGTGAAGCCGCTGGACGCTTGATGGTGCCTGCAGTTGCAGGGTGGACACTCCTTGTCCACAAGGGAGATTCTTCAGTCTTCTGTGGAGCAGAACGCCGAAGGCCAGAGTTTCTTCTTGTTGAATAGTTCAGGATAATCTAATTTGGAATGGGACCAGCTCCTACCTTTATTATCCTAAAGGGGGCTGCACTACTGACTAGGTCCCTCCCCTGGGTGGGACCAGGAAGGGGGGTGGCTACACCCCCTATCCTTTGTCCGGTTTCCCGCCAGAGCTGAGGCAGGGATGCCCTAGCAACTGGTTTGAACTGGTGTATGCACAGGGCACCTTGTGTGCCCCAGGTATGTCTCATTCCTTTCAGGCCTCCCTACCTCAATACACAAAATCCTGTCTGGGGTGGTGCTAGCACCTCCCAAGGCAGGAAACCCTTTGTCCAGGCCATCCTCGCTGGAAGGACTCCCAGCAGCAGGAGGTCAGACTTGTGTCTGTGGTGGCAGCATCCATATTGTGATGCTGAGGCTCAAGTTAACTTTAACCGGGGTTCACAGTTACATACATGTCATGTCCCTCTAGAAGGGTGGAATGCTACCCCCGTCGCCAGAATTGGCGAGGGGGTAGTATTCCAAATCGTATGACACCTTACTCGACATGTTTTGATAATGTTATACCAGAGTTAGCATTTAACCGCGAGGTTGATAATGCACTTAAGAGTATATGGTATAGCAGTATCATGGAACAGCTATTAGGACTTGGTTCCGCAAGCTGCAAACGGGCTCAGCTCGTGCCAGAGCACCATCTCACATAATTGCAAGCACTCTGCCTTCAGGATTGATAAGGCCTTCCATAGGAGTGACTGATAGGAATATATGTGTCCATTTTAGGGTTAGATATAGGTATACTATATCTACAGCAAAGGGTGTTTACACCACCTTGCCCCAGCTGTCATGCAGCCAGTTGTGTCAGATTTAGATGGCCAGCCAGCGGTGGCATAATACATGCTTCAGCCCCTGGTAGGCCCTGGGTACACCTATTATTAAGTGTACATTGCCTCTGACACCATGGATCTCACAAGTTATTTTGATCAATGTCCTATTTATTGACACTGAAAGCTTGAATACTTTAAGCACATTATTTTACACATTTTACAAAGAGGTACACATTGGGTGCAAACATTTCATTTTTGATTATCTCCTTATGTCATGTAGCACATTCGACATATATTTACAACAACTAATAACTTGCTGACTTAAAAATAAATCAACGTGAAACAAATAATCAATACATAGTGATGAAATTAATAAACAATACACAGTGGTGAAATTAGTAACAAGGTCCTACTAATGGTCTAGGAAAGATTTTGTGGGTATCCTAGGGGTATGTTATCAGTTTGTCCCTCAAAAGAGTAGTTAATTGTCCTGCGTATAGCCAGGGAAAGTCACTTATTTTGTGAAATATTTTGTGCCTTACTGTGAGATACGTCTCTCACGGTATGTCCTAATTATTTGACTGGATCATACGGCATATATTTCTCCTGGCACTATGGTTGAGCCTACGCGTTTCGACCTTTTTCAATCTTGACAGGATGAATTATTTAAACAGGTCTTCATCAGGGCTTGCTGTCGGTGCTGTGGGACATCGTGTTACACCCAATTGAAGTTGAGGCGATTCAGCATGTCTTGTATACGTGTGAAATGCAGAGGGCGATGTGGTGATGAGTCCCTCGGTGGCCTGGTAGAGCTGTGAGCCCGCAGTCGGGGTTTACTGGGGGTGATCTTTCTGATCAGTGGTCGCTTTTCCTTTTCTTTGTGTTCGTCACGTCGTCATCATCGCGGGGCAGTCTTTCCGCGAAGAGGACGGGCAGTGGTGCGGGTCGTTCCTAGATTTCCGCGTCTCCCTTCAAGGCGTGGCGCTTCTCTGCCGGCTCTCGCTGTTGTGCGTTTGAACAGCGCACGTCCGGCATGAAAACTTTTCTCCCGGGTTCTGAATGAGAAGAGTATTCTCATTGGTGGGTACACCTATGCCCTGAGTACAGGGACTGATAAGGTGGCCCAGTACCAATTGGTAAATGCACCTAAAGTACATGGATGTCAATTTAGAGAGAGAACAGCTAGGCTGTGGGTCTGATTAGCAGGCCCACAGCCAGGGAAAGTCGTAAACCAGTGAAGCAAAAAGCAAAAAGCAAAAATCTGGGGTGACCATAGGATTGCAGACCCCACTCTCCTACAATCTTGAATTTATCAGGAGGATATTGGGAGGGCGCAGATCTAGTATATGGCAGAAGCTTACATCTTTTTGGCACCAGAAAGTAGCAGGAATAGCAACCACACCCTACTTCTGGAAAGGACACCCTTTCCATAGCTCCTTTGGCTAAAAAGAGCCTGCAGGCTGTTGGACTGGGGATGGATGATGCTGCAGATGCCCAAAATTGCCACAACTGCGACTATAAATCCCCAATTGGATAAAAAATACAAGACACTGGATAATACCCCTATCTTTCTACTCTATAAGTGTAACTATAAAGGCTGTATTTCTATGTTTTTGTGTGGGTAAAACGTGAGCTAAGCTATAACCTCCCTGAACCTTTGTTTTTTTTCCAGTGAATTTGTGTGTGCGTGAGAGAATTTGTGTGTGTGTGTGTGTATATATATATATATATATATATATATATACACATATATATACATATATATACACACACACTTTGGTACAAAACGATTAAAGTACAATACATGAGAGTTAAAAGTTATATCTGTTACAATGTACAGATTGATAAAAATATTTTAATACAATATTTTATATACACAAATGGTTAAAAACCTTTAAAATGTACATTGTTGGTTACCTAACAGATGGTATGTTCCCGAGCAATGATTAAGTGACAATTCAAGAAGTTTAAGTAACTTGTCCAAAATTGCCTATTCATAGGCCATGGGATATTTGGAGAGGGCACCTGATTGGTATGTAGCAAATATAAAACCATTACACAACAACCTCAAAAGGGTCTGCCAAGGTCACTGACTAGAATTGCATAATGTTCTCAAATACATATTACATGGACTCTCAATGCTCTATAAGTTGATGCACCTGAAGGCGATTTTTCAAGCAGGTGATGAATCTACAGGCAATACGGCAAAAGAAGGCTCTGTGCCACTGCCATTCTCATTCCCATTAAAGGTCAGAGGCCGTTCCTGGAGCAATTCCCATGGGCCAGTCATGTTTTCACTCCTTGTCGAAGTCAGGTAACTCCAAAAAGCACAAGATGAAGAAGTCAAAGTCCACCTGCAGAGCTGGCATCAGGGCCCCTCTGTGCTACTCCGAATTTCCTGGCGTCAGAGTAATGCCCGTCCAACTCAGAATTTTGACACCATGCATGTGATCTGTCATAGGGATTGATGAATAAGTTACTTACCTTTGGTAACGTCTTATCTGGTAGAGATTCTATATAGCTGCATATTCCTTACCTTAGAATATCCCCAGGAGGAGGGCGATTTTTGAGCAGTACTCCTGCACACCAGTAGGTGGCATTGTTCTGCTACAAGCCTGCATTGCCCACTCTGCAAGTGACATGCGCGGTGCAGGAAATGGGACCCTTTTTGACACAGTAACCCCCACTTTTTGCCTGGTATCTGATGAAATCAAAGTGCACAGGGTTCCTGATAACCAGGTCACCAACGCCAGATCTCTTTCATTAAACTGTACAATTGGCAATACCTTTAGAACCCCCTGTAAGTCCCTAGTAAATGGTACCCGTTGTACCTAGGGCATGGGGTACTAAAAGAGGGTCCCTAAGGGCTGCAGCATGTATTGTGCCACTCTAAGAGAACCCTCATCACCAACATGCAAACTGCCATTGCAGGCTGCGTACCATGGTACAGAGAAAAGTGAAACACGACATAGCACACCTCCTATGTGCTATACCCACAGATACTGCATGCAGTATAGGTAAGCCACCCCTACAGCATGCCTTACAGTCTTAAGGCAAAATGCACTATATTACATGTGAGGACATATATGCATGAGCAGATATGCCCCTGTGATATCCAAGTCGATTAGGATAATACAAGTGGACAGGGAAGCCATTTTAAGAACATGTGCTGGACACTGGTGTTTACAAGTTCCCCAGCTACATGATGGCTTCACTGAAACTAGGGTTATTTGGTATCAAGCATCTCATTTTAATAAACCCACACTGATTCTAGTGATGGATTTATAATACATGCACCCGGAGGGATCCCTAGGGGTGCCCCCTGAAAACCTAACCGACAACTAGTGTGCTGCCTGATTGGTGTAGACCAGTTTGCCACTACAGATTTCTGACCCCCTGCAGGTGAGATCCCACACTCTAAGGGCAGAAACAATGCCTCCTCCAGCCACAGGTGTTGTCACCTCCTCCAAACAGGATGGCCAAGTGATCAGCACATCAAGGTGAGAGGCTTCAAAGGACTCTGCCCCCTTTGAGATGCGTCCCAAGACTTCACCAGACAGGGAAAATGCCACCCCCTGCCCTGGGCCCATGTGGCCCAGGACAGGCAGAAAAATTAGCAAGTCTGAAGGCATGTCCCCCTCCCTGGTTAGTACCATCCCTAAGGTGGGCTATCTGAAGTAGACACAAATTTTAGAATCCCACCATCTTATTTTTGGTAGAATTAGGCTATTTGGGTCTGGGTTATGCCCACTTCCCACAAGAAGTGATCATATAGAGGGTGTAAAAACCCTAAAGATAAGTAGCACATTGGCTACCACCCATCACTTCCTGTAACAACCTTAAATTGAGTATTTAGGTGGCACCCATAACACCAGGAACCCAGATGTGATGGGTCGAGATGAGAAGGACACAGAGCCAAAAAGGAAAAGTGAGAACTGAAGATTGCTGTGGGTTTTGGTGGCAAACGCTGCCTGCTGCACCAAGTCTTAACAATTGTGACCCAGGCACTTATCCTGCAGCTGAACTCCTGTTAAAATCTCTGGGGGGCTCCCAGCACTTAGCAAATTGCCAGTAATCTCCATTGGAGTAGAGGAGCTAATCTCCTGCAGTTCGCAGGCACTGAAACGCAAAGTCCGGTCAACAAAGGTGCCGCTTCCTGGCAAGCCAGACACAGCAGCTCCCCAGGAAGAATACCCTGTACGCCTGAAGGTCAGTTCCCTCGCCGCCACCAAGTGAGAGGACACTAGGACCAACCGGAGCTGCACAGGACTAATACCTGGGGTGCCGGACCCCTTGCAACAGCTGAGACCGTGAGAGTCCAGTCAGGACTCCAACGATTCCAAGACAAAGTAGCAAAGTAACTGTCTAAGGATGTCAGCTCCGCAGAGACCCACTAACAGTTGCCCGGCTTAACTCATTTTGTACCCTCAACCTGGGAAACAGACGACCGCAAGACTCCAGTACACAGAGCCCATCTGGCCTTTCCATTCTGCACCAGAGTGCCCCAGAGCAGTTACTGACAAACCAGTTGTGCCCCCTTGTTCCAGGACCATTGTGACCCGAGCCCCCCATTGGGAGCTCCCGGGCTTGTCCCCAAGTCCTCCTCTGCAGCATGTTTCTAGGTGGCTCCACCTTCCATTTACATGCATAGTGCGCACAGCTACCAACCCGACGAGCAGCTCTGCACCCAGACTCCCTGGGGCAGGTAATGAGAATCTACACACACACACACACTTTCAAAAATATAACTGTCGTCACGACACACAAGGAAGAAAGAGTAGTTTATGAATCAACTAGAGGGGGGACTTCGGGTTCCCACTAACTCCTAACTGGCCCTGAAGCACAAGTTACTACTTGTGTAGCGATATATCTGTAAGAGACATTAGTTAGTATTAGATTCCTTACCTTAGAATATCCCCGGGCGTCAGACTGGATCCTGAATTTTTTTGCGTAGCAGTACCCTTGCGCGTCGGTGGCGTCGTCTGCGGCTCCGCGTCCGTCGTCATCGCCGTGATCACGTCGTCGGAGTACTTAGACGCCGCCTCCGCGTGCTGACGTCAGTTCTTATACACAGCTTTTCCGCGCCAGAAGCGCTGAGCCATGTTAAAAACCAACACTGGTGCCATTGAAACTAGGGCCCTGAAAGGGGGTAACCCTAACCCTAGATATCGGTTCGCAGAACGGGGAGGATGGGTGTGTCGGTAAGGAATCTAATACTAACTAATGTCTCTTACAGATATATCGTTACACAAGTAGTAACTTGTGCATCTGAAAGAGACACGTTAGTATTAGATTCCTTACCTTAGAATAGATACCCCAGCAATACCAACCCCGGTGGTGGGTCTGCGTACCAATAATCACACCAGAAAATCCTGGAGGACAGAACGGCCAAAAAAGCCATCCCTCCGGACTTTGCTGTACAGGCAGTAGTGTCTTGCAAACATGTGCAGCGATTCCCACGTAGCTGCCTGACAGATGTCTTGTAAGGGCTCTCCCCGGCCCAGGGCAGTTGTAGTCGCCGTGGCTCGGGTGGAATGAGCCCGCAATCCAACAGGGGGCTCCTTTTTAGCCAAGGAGTAACATGCCTGGATACACAAGATGATCCACCGGGAGATGGTCCTCTTGTGCACCGTTTCCCCTTCTTAGCGCCCACGTAACCAACAAAGAATTGGTCATCCACCCGGAACTGGCGTGTGCGATCCAAGTAAAATGAGAGCGCACGTTTTGGGTCCAGACGGTGGAGCCGCTTTTCCTCTTTAGAGGGATGCGGTGGCGGGAAGAAGGTTGGCAAGGTGATAGACTGCCCGATGTGGAAGGCCGTGACAACCTTGGGCAGGAAAGATGGCTTAGTGCGCAACACCACTTTGTCCGGATGGACAGAAAGGAAAGGTGGAGTACAAGAAAGGGCCTGGAGCTCACTCACTCTCCTGGCAGGGGTGATGGCAACCAGGAAAGCAGTCTTCAGAGTAAGAAGGCGGAGAGGACAGTTGTGAAGTGGCTCAAAGGGAGCGCACATCAGAAACGTAAGAACCAGGTTCAAGTCCCACTGAGGCATCACAAACGGAACAGGAGGGAAGGTGTGTGTGATGCCCTTTAGAAATCTATTTACAATAGGGGACTTGAACAAAGAAGGTTGATCAGGCAGCCTCAGAAAGGCTGAAAGGGCAGAAAGGTAGCCCTTGATAGTGCCCACAGCAAAGCCCTGCTGGGCAAGAGAAAGAAGGAAGAGAAGAACCTCAGAAAGAGGGGCAGCAAGAGGATCCACAGCCTTTGCTGTGCACCATGCCACAAATCTGTTCCACCTGCAGGCGTATACCGACTTTGTGGAGGGACGCCTGGCTGCCAGAATGACGTTACAGACTTCAGGAGGCAAGTCAAATGGCCTCAACTGTCGCCGCTCAATCTCCAAGCATGGAGGTGGAGACTGGACAGGTTCGGGTGGAGGACCGTCCCCTGTTGCTGCGACAGAAGGTCCTCCTGAAGAGGCAGACGAACCGGGGGATCGACTGACATACTGAGTAGCCCTGGATACCAGTACCTTCGTGCCCAGTCCGGAGCCACAAGGATGACTTGGGCCCGGTCGCGCTTGATCTTCTTCAGCACTCTGGGCAGAAGAGGTATAGGCGGAAAAGCGTACAATAGACCGCAACTCCACTCGCGTCGAAAAGCGTCTCCGAGCGAGTGTCGCCTAGGAAATTCCAACGCGCAGAACTGATGATATTGCGCCTTCTCTTCAGTGGCGAATAGATCTAACCAAGGCTCTCCCCATTACTGAAAGAGGCCTTGCGCCACGTCCGAGTTCAGACGCCATTCGTGATCCATCATGCACCGACGGCTGAGCTCGTCCGCCCTGGCATTCAGAGAACCTGCCAGGTGCTGAGCCCCAGGGTCATGCCCTGGCGTTCTTGCCATTGCCAGAGGCGCAGAGCCTCCTGGCAAAGGGTCCACGACCCCACCCCGCCCTGTTTGTTGCAGTACCACATGGCGGTGGTGTTGTCCGTGAACACCTGCACTACACTCCCCCGGACAGAGGGGAGGAATGCCTTCAGTGCCAGACGAATCGCCCGTAACTCCAACAGGTTGATGTGGAGAACGGGCCCCCGCCGGAGACCAGAGGCCTCTGATCTCCGCCTCTCCCATGTGGCCTCCCCAGCCCTGGAGGGACGCGACCGTCACAACTACGTGCTCCGGTTGGGGAAGGCAGAGGGATCTGCCGCTGACCCAATCGCGGTCCGTGAGCCACCACTGCAACTGTCTCGCAGTGCCCTCCGAGATCAGGACGTGGTCGGACAGGTTGCCCTGATGCTGGGCCCACTGAAACTTCAGGTCCCACTGCAGAGCCCGCATCCGCCACCTGGCGTGATGCACCAGTAGGATGCAGGAGGCCATCAGCCCCAGAAGCCGCAGCGTCAACCTGACCGAGACCCGGGATAACGGCTGAAAGATGGGAATCGGAGCCTGAATATCCAGGACCCGCTGTTCGGGTGGATAAACCCGAAACCGCGCCGAGTCGAGAACCGCTCCGATGAAGAGGAGCTTCTGAGAGGGGCACAGGTATGACTTCGGCACATTGATGGAGAACCCCAGCTGGTGCAGGAGATCTGCCGTAGTCTGGAGGTGGCTGTCGACTGTGTGGGGCGAGCCAGCCTTCAACAACCAGTAGTCGAGGTAGGGGAAGACTGAAACCCCTAACCCGTGCAGATGAGCTGCGACCACCGCCATCACCTTTGTGAACACCCGTGGGGCGCTGGTAAGGCCGAAGGGGAGCACGGTATAATGAAAGTGCTCGTGGCCAACCGTGAACCGCAGGTAGCGCCGGTGGGCCGGCAGGACGGGGATGTGGAAATAAGCGTCCTGCAAGTCCAACGCTACCATCCAGTCTCTTGGGTCCAGGGCAGCTAGGACCCGAGCCAGTGTCAGCATCTTGAACTTCTCCTTCCGGAGGAAGCCGTTGACGTTCCGTAGGTCCAAGATAGGGCGTAGGCCCCCTTTGCCCTTCTTGGGTACCAGAAAGTAGTGGGAGTAGCAACCACACCCTACTCAATGGCCCCCTTGGCCAAGAGGGCCGTAACTTCCTCCTGCAGAAGTCGCAAATGATCCCCCGATACACGGTGGTTCTGCGGTGACATGGCTGGAGGAGTCGCCTCGAAGGGGAGGGAGTAGCCCCTTCGGACGATCTGCAGCACCCACCTGTCCGATGTGACGGTGCGCCAGTGGAGGAGGTGATGGCGAACCCTGCCCCCCACTGGCGTCACATGGGACGGAAAGCACGGACTAGGAGGGTTTTGAGGCGGATGCTGCGGGGGAAGGTGTGGACTAACCTCGCCGTTGTCCCCGACCGCCACCACGGCGGTTTCCACGGCCGCCACCGCGTTGGGTATTACCCTGCGGAGCGTGGCTGGCAGCACGTGTGGGTACACCCCTTCCGTGACCACGAAAGGAATGAAAGGCAGCCGATTGCTGGCACGGGGCCGAGAGGCCCAAGGACTTGGCCGTAGCCCTGGAGTCCTTAAAGCGCTCAAGCGCATGGTCTGCCTTGTCGCCAAAAAGGCGACGGCCATCAAACGGCATGTCCATCAGTGTGTTTTGGACATCGGCTGAAAAGTTGGCGGACCTCAACCAGGCGTGAATTCTGACCGCCACTGTCGTTGCCATCGCTCTACCTAGTGAGTCGGTTGTATCCAGCCCACACCAGATAGAATATTTGGCAGCATCCCAGCCCTCTACAAGGGCTTGGCCGAGTTTGGCCCGTACCTCCAACGGACACTCTCGCAGCACTTCCGCAACCGTATCCCACAGAGAGTGGGTGTAACGGCCCAAGAGGCACGCGGTGTTGGAAGACCGCAGTCCCAGACTAAGGGATGAGAAGATCTTTTTACCATACTGCTCATACCTCTTGGATTCCCTGTACGGCGGAGCCGACGGGAACGCGGTCTGGAAATTGGAGGCCTGGATAACCAGGCTCTCTGGGGTGGGGTGGGTGGACAGGAAACATGGGTCGCCCGGGGCCGGGCGGTGGCGTCTGGCCACGTTCCTATCTACGGGCGAACCTGTAGCGGGCTTGGACCAAGTGCCCAAAAGAACGTCAGTTAAGGCCTCATTAAACGGCAGCAGCGGCTCGGCCGAGCATGACTGCGGCTTAAGGACCTCGGTGAGGAGGTTAGTCCTCACGGCCGCGACGGGGAGCTCAAGGCCCAAGGCCTTGGCCGCCCTCATCAACACCACACTATAGGTTGCCCCCTCCTCCGTAGCCACGGTAGGAGGCGAGACAAAGCCAGTGCCAGGCGAAGTGTCTATACCACTGGCCTCCCCAAGTTCCTCTGCCCAGTCCTCTTGAGACTGGCATTCACGTACCAGAGGGTCCTCAGACCCCTCATCACCCATCTCCTGGTATTCAGGGTTAGGAAAAGATGGGGCCGGTTCATGGAAAATGAATTCTCCGAACGGTGTCATGTGCGCCGCCGCACCGGCGCCGGAACCGGTTCGAGGGAGGCGTCGGGGACGGCGCCGCTCGAGGACGGCGCCGGGGGTGACACCTGAGGGGTCGGCGCCGGGGAGGTCGTCAAATCCACCGGTGACGACCCGGATCCGGAACCGGATCCAGTGGGGCCCTGCGGCGCCGGGCCCTGCGGCTCCGGCGTCGGGCCGAAGCCCCCGACCCGCTAAGACCCCCAGAAGGGACCGCTGGGCCCGAAGGCGCCGCGGAGCCCGTCGGAGGAGAGGGACACCTCATGGCCATGAGGAACCGCTCGATCTCCTCCGGCGCGGTGCCTGCGACTCTGACGGAGCCGCGGGGTCGTTGCCACCTGAACCCCCGGCCACGTCGCGCGAGCGTCGGAAGAGCGATGATGTCTCTTTGACTTCTTGTGCTTACCTGACGACTTCGACCCTGAGGAGTGATGTCGACTCCCGGAGCTATGATGGCTCCGCTCCCGCGACCGGTCCCTCGACCTCCGTCCGGACTTGGCCCTCTCTTGGCGCGGGGCCGACTGCCGGAGTTCGAGTCGCTCCCGTCTAGCCTTCGAAGTCAGGGCCCGGCAGTCGGAACAGGCCTTGTCGTCGTGGTCGACGCCGAGACAGTGCAGACACCGACGGTGAGGGTCCGTGACCGACATCCGCCGGTCGCAATCCTCACAGGGCTTAAAACCAGGCATCCCTACCGGCACCGTTTCGGAGTCGAAGACTCGAAAAAGGGGATCAAAAAGATCAAAAAGAGTTAGTCAAAAAGTGACTAAGGTAACACTCTTTCCCGGATCTGCGCTGCTGGTGCGGAAAAAAGAAGAACTGACGTCAGCACGCGGAGGCGGCGTCTAAGTACTCCGACGACGTCATCACGGCGCCCACGATGCAGACGACTGACGCGGAGCCGCAGACGACGCCTACCGACGCGCAAGGGTACTGCTAAGCAAAAAATTTCTGGATCCAGTCTGACGCCTGGGGATATTCTAAGGTAAGGAATCTAATACTGACGTGTCTCTTTCAGATCTTACTGCCACTGCTAGTCCATTATATCCTCACAAATTCTGGGCCCCTCCCCAGAAACAGAAGTTCTATGCTAGCGAGATACAATTAGCTAGGTCCTTTACCTCAAAATTAGGCCACACGCGCTATTGGGGATGCTTGTGAGGGGTCTGCTCTTGCTCCCACTCCCCTTTTTGTGGACTGTCTGGATGAGTGCTGAGAGGGGGTGAGGTGGGATTGTCTCCACTGACATCGAAATGAGACCCTGAAGAGGTGGCGAGGAGCGACACAGCCCCCAATTGCAGCGGATGGAACACAGGGGTGAGTGACATACAGTGCTCGCTACCCGTGTTGTGCCAAACTGCTCATTACTGCTGCCTAGCACTGCCAAGTTATAGCCAAGTGTGCACTGTCATACACCATAAATAGGATAGGCAAGAGGGCACCTGCAGATGGGAAAGGTTGATGGCATTGAGCCCAAACACCAACTCGATGCCGGTAAGGGATCATGGGCGCCGGAGACTAAACCCACTATTGCTGCATTTCAGGCCACCACAATGGAACAAGAAAGATGTAGATCTAAAAACTCTTCTACGAGCAATGCAATGCAGCCTGGCATCAATAAAATCAACACGCATTTGCAATGCAATAGGTCTCCCATTCAAGCGAGATTGAGCTATTGGTATTGTAAATGATAATGCCTTTTATTTAGGTTTTGGGTTTTAAAACATAAAAGGCATTGTTATTTACAATACTAATATCTTAAACTCTCGCAAATGTGTGACCTATTACATTACAATAAAGGGCCTTCTCGACCGCTTATTAGATTGTAACTATCAGAGGAAGAGACCTGCCTGCGAGGTCTTCAAAGTAGTGATGAATAGTGCAGTGAAGATGATGTGTAAGTGTTGTAAATTACACAGACACAAAGTGTGAAATTGAGATTCACATCTGATCCGAGCTATAACCCCTAAAAAAGCGCCCCAACACCTTTTGCTCTGTGATTACACTGTTGCGGCTCAGGAGGAAGAGTGGGAGGGTAGGGGCTATGTCCTGCCCTCTCAGTGATTTGAGTGTGAGGTGTGGCATTGGTAATATCATTGCTATCTTTGGTCTAATAAAAAACACTCCAGCTGTAGAAGGGCCCTGGCTTCACCTTCTGGTGCAGGACGGGCTGTGCTTTATGGCAGGCATAGAGGGAGGGATGGTCTCGGCTGCAGCTCCATCTTCAGCCTCATACATTACCACTGCTATTTCTAGTGTGCGAGGGGAGCGGAGGTGGTGGTATTGGTGGTTTTGGTATTGGTGGTGGTGGCATTGGTGGTGGTGGTATTGGTGGTGATGGTAGCGGTATTGGTGGTGATGGTACTGGTATTGGTGATGGTGGTACTGGTATTGGTGGTGGTATTGGTGGATGGGGTATTGGTGGAGGGTTATTGTGGAGGTGGTACTGGTGGTATTGATGGTATTGGTGGTAGTACTGACGATGGTGGATTAGGTGGTGGTATTTAATGGTGGTGGTGGTATTGGTACTGCCAGTGGTATTGGTGGAGGTGGTGGTATTGATGGTGGTGTTAATAAAACAGGCTTTTGAAAACAACCCCTCAGGTGGCTTTAGTACAGATGACATGTAACAGATGTTTTGTTATCAGCTTCAGCCCATTAGCACAGGATTATGTGCTACCTGGAATTCACATGACAATTTGCTAATCATTTCTAAATCCATTTTCTGCTCTCGAGGAGCAGTGATTTGTAGGCATGTGAAAAATCTATCTCATGCAGGTCGGCTAACTGATTTAAACACTCTCCACTGAAACATACAGTGATCTGGGTTTAAGAGTCTGAATCCCAGCACTGCCGACTCACCATTTGGAGGTAGGATAAAATGCAGAAAATTATTTATAATGGTTAACAGTACAACTGACTATCTAAAGCCCTTAGGAATGGAGGAAGTGCTACATGAAGCGCTTTATAATATTACGAACCTCATGTAATCACCTCATCTTTTTTACCCTCACCCTACACTTGTAGAACATTTCTGAATTATCCCAGGATGCATGTAATTTTGTTGAAAATGCCTACTTTTATCTATAAAATTAAAACTAACAAGGATCCCTTGTAGCCCACGGGGTTTGGACATCTCCCAGATAACATATTGGTGGCCCTAAAAGCTGATGGCACAGGCAGTGCTTAGTTGTAGAAGGTGGTTGTAGGTGGGGACCACCAGCACTTACTTTCCTCATTAGACTTTGACCTAGAACAAGAGAGAGAAAAACACAAAATGGAGAACAAAGGAAGAGGAGAAAGACAGAAAGAGTGACAAAGGAAGAAAGCAGTGCCCAGAACGAACGTGCAGGCGCAAGTTTAAGGGGTAGGGAATGTCTGGTGATATGTTAAGGATACCTGGTGGAATTGAGACGATGCAGTTTTGGTATTCATCACTGCGACCTTCTCCAACGCTGCAGTATCTGAGCAAAAGTTTAGGCCCTGAACTTAGAGCAAAAGTTGAGGCCTGGCACTTATTATTTCACGTGTTAAGCACACGTTCAAGGGAGCTAAGCAGTGTACATGTTGAGGAGTTCCCACTCCCTGCTTTCTTTCGGAGCACAACTTATCTTCAGGGGAAAAAAGATGAGGTCAAAATGAAAAGCTTTTACTTTTTTCCCCATAAATATAGCAAATACATTTGGATTTTAAAAATGTGAAATTGTTTGGTTATTACAGCCACACCAATGAATGGGAACATTACAAATAGAACTCTGTTTGCGAAGATTGTTGTAAAAATCAAAGAATTAATTGTATGTGTCTGTCTCCCATAGAAGGTTGCTGCATTTAAATGGAGGGTTGCCAACGGTTTACTTTTCTCTCTCGTGCGTAAAGCCGGTCAAATCAGTTGGAAATTGGATACATGCTCAGATGCTTTGAGCTCGTGTATAATATTAAATACAGCTATATGAAGTTTGTGTGACATTTGTATTCCAAGCCTCACCTCAATGGGTTTCTTTAAATAGAAACTATATTTTGCTCCTAAATTGCCTGGGGCAGAGGAAGCCAACAATGTTTTTATGAATATTCAGATGCAAATGGCACCGAGAGTGAAGGCGGCTGAGCTTGCGAACATCAAAGGCTCCCAGAGTCACTACATTAATAAGGCCCTTTATTTCCAGGCTCAAAGATGACAACAGGTCTCCGAATCAGTGCCAAGGTTTGAGCTCCATTTGGGAGGGCTTGCAAATCCCTTGTGGGGTTCGTGCGCACTCAGAGCTCGCGGGTGACCTGAAAAAACAAGCATTTACAATGTCGCATTTACACAAGACCTATTGCATTGTAAATGGTAGGTATCAAACCAGGAGGGGGATTTGAGAAGGCACGGACAACGGGAGGGCAGGCGGAAGAATACACCGGCAACAAGAGAGGGAGGGGGTTAAAGAAGGCACCAAAGCATGTCGTGCCTGAGGAGAACCTCACTGGAGAGGTACGATGCCAGGCTCCAAGAAGCGGAGCAATGCATCTCAAACACGGAAGATGAACAGCAGCAAAGGATAAATCCTTCCTGAACATAACAAAGGTACTTAAGATGATTGCTGCTAAAAACAATGATTTAGAAGCAAGATCTTGTTGAAATAATATTTGCACCCTTGGAGTTCCTGAATCTGCGAACACTGGCAAGATGGAATAATATGTGGAAAATATACTAGTAACCCTCTTCAGTGCGGACACTTTGTTACCACTACTTGCAGTGGAGAAAGTGCACAGATCACTTGCATGCAGACCACCACCCTGAGCACCAGCAAGGCCCATAATTGCCTGCCTACTAAACCTTCGAGGCCAAGATGCTGCCCTGTGCATGGCCAAAGAAAAACAACATTGAATTTTGATGGAAACATGGTGGCCATTTTCCCTGAGAATTACTGTCGTAGAGGAGGCTTTCCAGAAATTCCAGGAACCCTAGTGCTAGGGAAGATACATTCTACATGGGTACACAATGTCAAACATTTTGTACACACTCTGATTACTCTATGGTGTTGATGAAACTGTACAACCCAGGGGGTGTCTCCTTTGAGGCAACATTGGCACCTCTCTCCGGAAGCCCTTATGGACCCTGTGCTTGCAGAGGAACTACAAGGGGAGATAGAGGAAATCATTTAATGTAATGAGAGCACTGTGGACTCTCCTTGCACTGTATGGGAGGCTTTTAAGGTCACCATTTGTGACAATTGTATAGCCAAACAGTGGGATCCATCATTCACTCCGTAAACACCTCACACCGTTGGAGGGTGGACATAAAATCCTAGAGCAGTAGTTGGCGGAGGGAGAGCAGGGAAACATGCAAATTAGAAAAAAAATACCTCTGAATTTAACAAGACATCTGCGTGAGAATGTAAGTTCAGAGGTAAATACGCTAGGGCCAGAAAATATGGAGGAGAAAACGCCTAGAAAATAAATTGCTAGCAACACAGATAATAACTGAGATAAAAGATGAACACCTGATGCAATGCTTTGGTGAGGTGGCCTGGGATGGCTAAGTATTGAACATAGCGGGGGTGGGGGATTTGGTGCAACTGACAGAAGTGTTCTGGGTTCCTGCTAAACAGGTCCCCAGTCCCAGTGTTCTTTCCCCACAACAAGACAACTGGTCATCTGATCCCCAATTGATCAGGCCTTTAGCACGCGTTTCTTTCAGACGGAAGTGGTCATATAGGGGGTGTAGTGACCGCAGGGGTAAGTAGCCCATTGGCTACTACCTTACACTCCCCCAACGCTCCTAAGGAAAATGCTACTTACCAGTATGCATCTGTTCTTGGCATGTAGAGCTGCGGATTCACACTCCATGCATAGATCACCATGTGGTGTTGGGCACAGATGTTTGCAGTTTGTTATTGTCTTGGAAGTCATGAAATAGGTGACTCTTCCTTTGGACAATAGTGCGCATGGGCATCGACTCCATCTTCAGATTGTTTTTTCGCCAAGAAGTGAAATGGAGTTTTGTGATAAACAGAAAGATGTCAATGTATGTTGTATCTAATTAATACTGGAACAGATAAAGGCAGCCGGTGTGTGGGCGTATGTGAATCTGCAGCTCTACATGCCAAGAACAGATGCATACTGGTAAGTAGCATTTTCCGTTCGAGGCATATGAGCTGCAGATCATACACTATGCATAGATTGCATAGCATTACTGTCCCTTAGCGGCGACAACCAATGTCTGTTGCAATTATCTGTACTAGTGTTTTAAATACAGCCTGGCTCACACTAGCTTGTTCTTTTGCTTGCACATCTACACAATAGTGTTTTGTGAATGTGTGCGGTGTAGACCATGTAGCTGCTTTGCAGATATCTTAGGGAATGTTACCTAAAAATGCCATGGCAGCCCCTATTTTGCGGGTAGAATGGGCATTAGGTGGAATAGAAAGTGTACGTTTTGCTTTGCGATAGCAAATTTGTATACATTTTACAATCCACCTTGCAATTCCAGCCTTTCATATGGATTGCCTTTATGTGGTGGTAAGAAGGATACAAAAAGCTGTTTTGTTTTGCGAAAAGGTTTTGTTCTGTCAATATAGTAAGGAAGTGCTCTTTTTAAGTCTAGTGTGTGAAGAGCTCTTTCTGTTACTGTTTGTGGTTGCAAGAAGAACACTGGCACCTCTACAGATTGGTTGGGATGGAAGGGAGAAATAACCTTAGTAAGGAATTTGGGATTTGTTCTGAGAACCACTTTGTTATGATGGCGTTGTAAAAATGGTTCTTGAATAGTTCGTGCCTGTAGCTCACTGACTCTTCTGCGAGATGTGATAGCCACAAGGAAAGCGACGTTCCATGTAAGAAATTGTAGCTCACATTTATGTAGAGGTTCGAATAGAGGAACCATTAATCTAGTGTCAAGATTACACACTGGAGCGGGTGGTACCCTGGGAGGAATTATTCTTTTGAGGCCTTCCATAAATGCTTTAATGGCAGGTACCTTGAACAATGACAAATGTTGTCTATTTTGCAGGTAAGCTGCTATGGCAGCGAGAAGTAATCTAATTGATGTGTATGCTAGATTACATCTTTGAAGATGCAGCAGGTAACATATGATGTGTTGAATAGACGCATCTAGAGGATTGATTGTGTTATTGGAACAGTATATCACAAATCTTTTCCACTTGGCTGCATAGCAGGCTCTAGTGGTGGGATGCCTAGCCTCTCTGATAACGTTCATACAATCAGGTGGAAGATTGAGGTAACCAAATTCTAGGACTTCAGGAGCCAGATCGCTAGGTTGAGCTGTGCTGGATCTGGATGTCTGATCTCTGGATGGTTATGTGTTAAGAGTTGTGGGGATAGGTGTAGTTTTTGGTGCGGGACTACTGATATTTCCAGTAATGTTGTGTACCATTGCTGTACATGGATCCACATTGAGGACAGGTTCGGGCGGGGCCGACGGGAATGCGGATTGGGATGTTGAGGCCTGGATCACCAGACTCTCAGGGGTGGGATGGGTGGACAGGAACTTAGGGTCGTCCAGACACGGACGGTGGCGCCTGGCAACGTTCCTATCAACAGGCGAACCTGAAGCGGGCCTGGACCACGTGCCCAACAGAACGTCCGTCAAGGCTTCATTAAACGGCAGCAGAGGCTCCTGTGGGCATGACTGCGGTTTGAAGACCTCGGTGAGGATGTTAGGCTTCACTTTTGCGACGGGGAGCTCAAGGCTCAAGGCCTTGGCAGCCCTCATCAGCACCACAGAGTAGGCAGCCCCAGCCTCCGACGCCACAGTGGGAGGCGAGACAAAACCAGGGTTAGGAGATTCGTCCAGACCACTGGCATCACCCAAGTCACCTGTCCAGTCCACGTCGTACTGACACTCGCGTGACAGAGGGTCCTCAGACCCCTCCCAACCCTCTCCATAATCTTCATCATCACCATACTCGGATTCAACGATGTAGACCGGCTCCTCGGGGCCAATGGGCCCCATCGGCGCCGGACTCGGCGTCGGACGACGCCGGTCCGACTCCGCGTCCGGAATTGGAGAGGGAATGGGGGTGGCGCCGCCCGGAGCCCCGACGCCAGCCGGAACCGGCGTCGGAGTCACGGCGCCGCACGGAGGCGGCACCATGGGTTGCCCCAATGGAATCGGCGCCGGAGAGGCCGGGTGACCAGCCGGCGACGACCCTGAAGGGCCCAGCGGCGCCGGGGCCGGAGCACCCGACGGCGCCGGGGCAGGAGCACCCGAACCGCTCGGGCCCCCGGACGGGACCACCGGGCCCGCAGGCGCCGTAGGCCCCGTCGGAGGAGACAGCGCCCTCATGGCCATGAGGAACTCCTCTATCTCCTCGCGCGACGCGCCTTGCCCAGGGACCGACGGGTATGGAGCAGGCAGCGTCGGCGACCCACGCGGAGCCGCGGGGGTGGGGCCACCCGAACCCCCGGCCGCATGGGGGGAGTCGGGGGTGCGATGACGACGCCCCGACTTCTTGTGTCGCTTACCTGAGGAACCGGAGGAATGGTGACGACTTCCGGAGCGCTCGTGGCGGCTCCGCGACCGTTCTCTCGACCGCTCCCTCGACCTCCGGCCGGACCGGGACCGCTCTCGACGCGGGGCCGACATCCGGAGCTCGAGCAGCTTGCGGGACCGCTCCCGCCTAGCCTTACTCGTCAAGGCCCGGCAGTCGACGCAGGACTCGACGTCGTGGTCCGCGCCCAGGCACCGGAGGCAGAGTCGATGGTGGTCGGTGACCGACATCAGGCGGTCGCACCCGTCACAACTTTTAAAACCGGGCATCCTACCGGCACCGAAAGGGTTAGAGTTATCAATAAAACTTGGTCAAAGACCGGAGTACTGCTCTTCGGATCTGCGCTAACTGGCGCGGAAAAAAGAAGAACTGACGTCAGCGCGCGGAGGCGGCGTCTATATACTCCAGCGACGTCATCACGGCGCACGACGCGGAGCCGCAGGGGACGCCTGCAGACGACGCCTACCGACGCGCAAGGGTACTGCTACGCAAAAGTTTCCGGATCCAGACTGACGCCTGGGGATATTCTAAGTTAAGGAATCTAATACTAACCTGTTTCTTTCAGATTGTCGCCGCTCAATCTCCAAGCATGGAGGTGGAGACTGGACAGGTTCGGGTGGAGGACCGTCCCCTGTTGCTGCGACAGAAGGTCCTCCTGAAGAGGCAGACGAACCGGGGGATCGACTGACATACTCAGTAGCTCTGGATACCAGTACCTTCGTGCCCAGTCCAGAGCCACAAGGATGACTTGGGCCCGGTCGAGCTTGATCTTATTCAGCACTCTGGGCAGAAGTGGTATAGGCGGAAAGGCGTACAATAGACCGCAACTCCACTCGCGACGAAAAGCGTCTCCGAGCGAGTGCCGCCTTGGAAATTCCAACGCGCAGAATTGATGACATTGCGCCTTCTCTTCGGTGGCGAATAGATCTAACCAAGGCTCTCCCCATTGCTGAAAGAGGCCTTGCGCCACGTCCGAGTTCAGACGCCATTTGTGATCCATCATGCACCGACGGCTGAGCTTGTCCGCCCTGGCGTTCAGAGAACCTGCCAGGTGTTGAGCCACCAGGGTCACGCCCTGACGTTCCAGCCATTGCCAGAGGCGCAGAGCCTCCTGGCATAGGGTCCACGACCCCACCCCGCCCTGTTTGTTGCAGTACAACATGGCGGTGGTGTTGTCCGTGAACACCTGCACTACACTCCCCCGGACAGAGGGAAGGAATGCCTTCAGTGCTAGACGAATCGCCCGTAACTACAACAGGTTGATGTGGAGCCGGGCCTCCGCCGGAGACCAGAAGTCTCTGATCTCCGCCTCTCCCATGTGGCCTCCCCAGCCCTGGAACGACGCGTCCGTCACAACTACGTGCTCCGGTTGGGGAAGGGAGAGGGATCTTCCGCTGACCCAATCGCGGTCCGTGAGCCACCACTGCAGCTGTCTCGCAGTGCCCTCCGAGATCAAGACGTGGTCGGACAGGTTGCCCTGATGCTGGGCCCACAGAAACTTCAGGTCCCACTGCAGAGCCCGCATCCGCCACCTGGCGTGATGCACCAGTAGGATGCAGGAGGCCATCAGCCCCAGAAGCCGCAGCGTCAACCTGACCGAGACCCGGGATAACGGCTGAAAGATGGGAATCAGAGCCTGAATATCCCGGACCCGCTGTTCGGGTGGATAAACCCGAAACCGCGCCGAGTCGAGAACCGCTCCGATGAAAAGGAGCTTCTGAGAGGGGCACAGGTGTGACTTCGGCACATTGATGGAGAACCCCAGCCGGTGCAGGAGATCTGCCGTAGTCTGGAGGTGGCGGACGACTGTCTGGGGCGAGCCCGCCTTCAACAACCAGTCGTCGAGGTAGAGGAAGACTGAAACCCCTAACCTGGAGGTGGCTGACGACTGTCTGGGGCGAGCCCGCCTTCAACAACCAGTCGTCGAGGTAGAGGAAGACTGAAACCCCTAACCTGCGCAGATGAGCTGCGACCACCGCCATCACCTTTGTGAACACCCGTGGGGCGCTGGTAAGGCCGAAGGGGAGCACGGTATACTGAAAGTGCTCGTGGCCAACCGTGAACCGCAGGTAGCGCCGGTGGGCCGGCAGGACGGGGATGTGGAAATAAGCGTCCTGCAAGTCCAACGCTACCATCCAGTCTCCTGGGTCCAGGGCAGCTAGGACCTGAGCCAGTGTCAGCATTTTGAACTTCTCCTTCCGGAGGAAGCCGTTGACGTTCCTTAGGTCCAAGATAGGGCGTAGGCACCCTTTGCCCTTCTTGGGTACCAGAAAGTAGTGGGAGTAGCAACCACACCCTACTTCTGGCCCAGGAACGCGCTCGATGGCCCCCTTGGCCAAGAAGGCCGTAACTTCCTCCTGCAGAAGTCGCAAATGATCCCCCGATACACGGTGGTTCTGCGGTGGCATGGCTGGAGGAGTCGCCTCGAAGGGGAGGGAGTAGCCCCTTCGGACGATTTGCAGCACCCACCTGTCCGAAGTGACAGTGCGCCAGTGGAGGTGGTGATTGTGAGAAGTTTGCCTGATATATGATGCTCACTAGTTCTAGTGATCACCTTGTATCAGTCCAAACAACCCTTATGGTGATTGGTTGTAAGTCAACCTTATAGACCAGCTATCCTAATGGTAGCATGGACAAAGCAGTCTTAGGCTAAACTCTTTTGGCATGTGAAGCCAGCAGTTTTACCACAATATAACCCCTTGAATACCAAGTGACACCACACAGGTTGTTATGAAAATAAACAGTATATTTATTAACAACACCTCTGAACTCTTTATGAGGTCAGAGGGCTAAGCACATGACAATCTCTTACGAAAAATACTACAAGTTGCACAAAATTACAATGGTGCCCTAGGGGCACGACAAACCATATACTAAGTAAGTGGAATGTGAAAGTCGATAAAAGGAATGGAGCTGTCCAGAGGCTGTAGGATCGATGGGACCACGCTACACTAACTTCAGGTAAGTAATAGGAGGCCCACGGAATGCGTGTGCAGAGTGTGAACTCACACGCGAGATGCGTAACAACGTCTATGGACAGTACAGTTCAAGTTAAAGGTGAGTACGGACAATCCTGACTAGGTAGGACTAAAACGACTGTGGAACTGGACACTAGGACAGTTAAACTACCCTTGAGCACCAAAATGCTCTCGTTGCCTCACCCACCGGCTGCGGGTGCATAGGTGTCAAAGTGCGTCGGGTTCTCGCGTTGAAGTCAATGGAGCCTGAAAGAAAAGATGCTGCAGGCGACCAGGAGGAAGATGTGCGGTGCAATCCAAGGGTGGATTGTTGAAGAAGAAGACCTGAAAGCAGAGGGGACAATGTTCACAGTCACTAGCCAGTGACTGGAGTGGAACCAGGAAGGAACCAGATGTCGTCGTCGCGATCAGGTGAAGAGTGGACGCTTGACTCTGCAGCCACGTGGACTAGGAGGTGTCTTCGACGACCAGGATGGAGGCACGAGCTGTCCCACGCAGGCTCTCGCTGTCGGCGGTGTCAGATCCGGGATTGGACTCAACAGGCCTTGGCAAAGGCAACCCACGCGGTGAGTGAAGAAAGCGTCTGGTGCGGACTAGGAGAATCCGGGGTGCCCCTCTTTTGGAAGGGAGCAAGGGCCAGTCTGGAGCAACCAGGCCAGCAGCAAAGATTCAAAGGTTCGTCGTCTAGGAGGCCACTAGCCAGCCGGCAAGTGACCAGACAACGCGTCGAGCAGCAAACAAGCAGAAGGGCCCCACGCAGATCTCGTGGATGCTGGAGGGCTGATCTTCGGTGCAGGGGCTACTCGGGGCTGGGGCTTTTCAGTCCCCAAAGCACTTGGTCAAGTTTACCTCGGGAGTCGTGCTGGAAGCGAAGTGCAGGTTCGTTCAAGATGGCCGGTCCCACGTGTCTCGTCGCACCCACGGGTCTCAGCTTTGCTGTAGATGTAGGTTGAGGCCGGAGAGGTCTGGGAATCCGGGTCTCGTCAGGCTCTGAAGTCTGGATCCTCGAGGGAAGACGACAAAGTGAAGCCGCTGGACGCTTGATGGTGCCTGCAGTTGCAGGGTGGACACTCCTTGCCCACAAGGGAGATTCTTCAGTCTTCTGTGGAGCAGAACGTCGAAGGCCAGAGTTTCTTCTTGTTGAATAGTTCAGGATAATCTAATTTGGAATGGGACCAGCTCCTACCTTTATTCTCCTAAAGGGGGCTGCACTACTGACTAGGTCCCTCCCCTGGGTGGGACTAGGAAGGGGGGTGGCTAAACCCCTATCCTTTGTCCGGTTTCCCGCCAGAGCTGGGGCAGGGATGCCCCAGCAACTGGTTTGAACCGGTGTATGCACAGGGCACCTTGTGTGCCCCAGGCATGTCTCATTCCTTTCAGGCCTCCCTACCACAATACACAAAATCCTGTCTGGGGTGGTGCTAGCACCTCCCAAGGCAGGAAACCCTTTGTCCAAGCCATCCTCGCTGGAAGGACTCCCAGCAGCAGGAGGTCAGACTTGTGTCTGTGGTGGCAGCATCCATTTTGTGATGCTGAGGCTCGAGTTAACTTTAACCGGGGTTCACAGTTACATACATGTCGTGTCCCTCTAGAAGGGTGGAATGCTACCCCCGTCGCCAGAATTGGCGAGGGGGTAGTATTCCAAATCGTATGACACCTTACTCGACATGTTTTGATAATGTTATACCAGAGTTAGCATTTAACCGCGAGGTTGATTATGCACTTAAGAGTATATGGTATAGCGTTATCATGGAACAGCTATTAGGACTTGGTTCCGCAAGCTGCAAACGGGCTCAGCTCATGCCAGAGCACCATCTCACATAATTCCAAGCACTCTGCCTTTAGGATTGATAAGGCCTTCCATAGGAGAGACTGATAGGAATATATGTGTCCATTTTAGGGTTAGATATAGGTATACTATATCTACAGCAAAGGGTGTTTACACCACCTTGCCCCAGCTGTCATGCAGCCAGTTGTGTCAGATTTAGATGGCCAGCCAGGGGTGGCATAATACATGCTTCAGCCCCTGGTAGGCCCTGGGTACACCTATGCCCTGGATACCCAAGGTATACTGTACAGGGACTGATAAGGTGGCCCAGTACCAATTGGTAAATGCACCTAAAGTACATGGTTGTCAATTTAGAGAGAGAACAGCTAGGCTGTGGGTCTGATTAGCAGGCCCACAGCCAGGGAAAGTCGTAAACCAGTGAAGCAAAAGCAAAAATCTGGGGTGACCATAGGATTGCAGACCCCACTCTCCTACAGTGATGGCGAACCCTGCCCCCCACTGGCGTCAGATGGGCCTGAAAGCACGGACTAGGAGGATTTAGAGTCGGATGCTGCGGGGGAAGGTGTGGACTGACCTCTCCGTTGTCCCCGACCGCCGGGACGGCGGTTCCCACGGCCGCCACCGTGTTGGGTATTACCCTGCGGAGCGTGGCTGGCAGCACGTGTGGGTACACCCCTTCCGTGGCCACGAAAGGAGTGAAAGGCAGCCGATTGCTAGCGCGGGGCCGAGAGGCCCAAGGACTTGGCCGTAGCCCTGGAGTCCTTAAAGCACTCAAGCGCATGGTCTGCCTTGTCGCCAAAGAGGCGACGGCCATCAAACGGCATGTCCATTAGTGTGTTTTGAACATCGGCCGAAAAGTTGGCGGACATCAACCAGGCGTGGCATCTGACCGCCACCGTCGTTGCCATCGCTCTACCTAGTGAGTCGGTGGTATCCAGCCCACACCGGATAGAATATTTGGCTGCATCCCGGCTCTCCACAAGGGCTTGGCCGAGTTTGGCCCGTACCTCCAACGGACACTCTGGCAGCACTTCCGCAACCGTATCCCACAGAGAGTGGGTTTAGCGGCCCAAGAGGCATGCGGTATTGGAAGACCGCAGTCCCAGACTAAGGGACGAGAAGATCTTTTTACCGTACTGCTCGTACCTCTTGGATTCCCTGTCCGGCGGCGCAGACGGGAATGCGGTCTGGGAATTGGAGGCCTGGATGACCAGGCTCTCGGGGGTGGGATGGGTGGACAGGAAACATGGGTCGCTCGGGTCTGGGCGGTGGCGTCTGGCCACGTTCCTATCTACGGGCGAACCCGTAGCGGGCTTGGACCAAGTGCCCAGAAGAAGGTCGGTCAAGGCCTCATTAAAGGGCAGCAGAGGCTCGGCCGAGCTTGATTGCGGTTTAAGGACCTCAGTGAGGAGATTAGTCCTCACGGCCGCGACGGGGAGCTCAAGGCCTTGGCAGCCCTCATCAACACCACACTGTAGGTTGCCCCCTCCTCCGAAGTCACGGTAGGAGGGGAGACAAAACCAGTGTCTGGAGAGGTGTCCAGGCCACTGGCCTCCCCAAGGTCTCCTGCCCAGTCCTCATAAGACTGACACTCTGGGGTCAGAGGGTCCTCAGACCCCTCCCAATCCCCTCCATCACCCATCTCCTGATACTCAGGGTTCTCAATCAATGGGGTCTGTTCATAGAAGTGAAACTCCCCAAGCGGCGTTGGGAGCGGCGCCCATCGGGGCCGTCCCGGCGTTGGATCAGGAACGAAGGAGGTATCGGGGACGGCGCCACCCGAGGACGGCGCCGGAGGCGACACCTGATGGTCCGACGCCGGGGAGGTCGTAAGGTCCACCGGCGACGACCCAGATCCCGAAGAAGATCTAGCGGGGTCCCTCGGCGCCGGGCCCGAAGGCACCGGGACCGCTGGACCCTGCGGCGCCGGGCCCGAAGGCACCGGCGGTGTCGGGATTGTGGGGCCCTGCGGCGCCGGGCCCGAAGGCGGCGTCGGGGCCGAAGCACCCGACGGCATCAGGGCCGAAGCCCCCGACCCGCTAGAGGCCCCAGACGGGTCCGCTGGGCCCGGAGGCGCCGCGGAGCCCGTCGGAGGAGAGAGTTTCCTCATGGCCATGAGGAAGCGCTCGATCTCCTTCGGCGTCACGTTTTGCCCAGGGACCGGAGGGTGTGGAGCTGGACGCGGCACCCGCGACTCCGACGGAGACGCGTGGGTGGTGTCACCCGAACCCCCGGCCGCATCGCGCGAGCGTCGGGGGGGAGTCCGAAGAGCGATGACGCCTCTTGGACTTCTTGTGCTTCTTACCTGACGATGACTTCGACCCGGAGGAGTGCGGCCTACTCTCGGAACTGTGGTGGCTCCGAGCACGCGACCTGTCCCTCGACCTCCCGTGGGTTCGAGACCTCTCGCGGCACGGGACCGACTGCCGGAGATCGAGTCGCCTGCGGGACCGCTCCCGCCTGGCTTTCGAAGAGAGGGCCCAGCAGTCGGAGCAGGCCTTGTCGTCGTGGTCGACGCCTAGACAAGTTAGGCACAGGTGGTGAGGATCTGTGACCGACATCGCAATCCTCGCAGTGCTTAAAGCCAGGCATCCCTACGGCACCGATCGGAGTCGTAAGACTTCGAGAAATGATGAAAAATGATCCAAAAAATTTGTAAAAAATTGACTAAGGGTTACTGCTTTTTCCAGATCTGCGCTTGCTGGCGCGGAAAAAAGAAGAACTGACGTCAGCACGGGGAGGCGGCGTCTAAGTACTCCGACGACGTCATCACGGCGCCCACGACGGACGCGGAGCCGCAGACGACGCCTACCGACGCGCAAGGGTACTGCTACGCAAAAGTTTCCGGATCCAGTCTGACGCCTGGGGATATTCTAAGGTAAGGAATCTAATACTAACGTGTCTCTTTCAGATTTGGGCTTTATTGCTCCACGTGATTAAAGTAAGTCTTGAACGATTTCCGGAAGCTTTTACATGACTAACCCGGAAGTATATGTATATTGAATCCGAAAACCACGGTGAATAGCAGCTATACATGCATAATCAGAAACACCACCTCCTTTTATACCACTTTGTTCGCCATAAGTTGGCAGGGTATGCTCAGACGTGAGTCCCTTGCTCACTTTGCCACTGGATTCAAGCAATCCGGGCTGAAGACGGCTGAAATGCCAGAAACCGGTCCTCGGAAGCTTGTTTCCGGTCCAGGGAAGGCATGGCTTGGCAGTTCAGGCTGGACTGTTCCCATGAGGCACATGGTCAGACTGATTTGCATATGGCCATGTCTGAACTGGGGTGGCAGAGTGGGCTAAAGAACGGTGATGGATTAAACCCAGATCTGTTGACTGGGTGCGAGTGTTTGATTGGTTCAGATGCTCCGTCCATCACCACCCCCTTTTGTACCATTCTGATTATTGAAGGCAGTATATAAATACCAGTGAATGCAGTTACATTTTGAGACGCTGTCATTATTCCCAGGAGACAACCCACGCGGGAGCGCTCTCTGATTCAAGTAAGTGGCAGAATCATAATGCAGGAGGGACCGCTAATATAACAGGGTAGAGTGAGAGTAGATAATCCTACTTCTGCTCCAGTAGACCGTCCTTTAAGTTCATGTCCCTTCATAACAGACGGGCCTTTGAGGACTGGTTGGGCATGTAACTAGGTGAATCTCACATTTGTAAACAAGTTATGTATTGAAATTTCAGTCCGACTAATCAATCGTAGGCGGACTGTTTAATCCTTTAATAGGGAAGTTTTAGGTCCATGCACTAATGGTTCTGTTAACAGCCGAACCAAGATGTAATAGTGACAGCCGTAATATATTATTCCCTAACAGGAAATTCGACCCTAATTATTAAAGATAAGATAAGCAGGACAACGTTTTAATCCCACGGTAAGAGCTACTGAGGCCGACTGAGAGCAAGCTTTATAATCCGCTTCGAACTAGCAGTGCTTTTCTACGGTAATAACATTGAAACCTAGGGTATGTTTAAATTTAAGTAAACCACTCGAGTTCGTTGCCGTCATAGGTTTTATATCTTGTCTATGTAGGGGTGATTACACAGCCGAATTCTCCCGCGGCGCGAGCAACATTATAAACCCTGGCTTTCTGGATTTGTTATAATTTTAACAAGGACCCTCGTTAAAGATTTGAGGCATAGTTCGAAGGTGAGGCTTATTTTGCCCGGTTTTACTTTTAGGCAGGAGGGCTATATTACGGAGGTATAAGTGTAACAAAGCTCATCCTTATTCGCCTACAGTTTCATTGTGGGGACATTCAAACCGATCGTGGGAGGTTTAACCCGACATTCCAAGTCAAAGACGGATTAGAGTATGAAAGGTGTAATTCTCCCACTATAAATAGGTGAGGTGCAGTGTGGTGACTTATTGAAGGGTCTGCAAGGGTGTTGATAGAAGTTTTGTGAAGATGCGAGTGGAGTGTAATGAGTTGCGAGTTCTCTATGACAATCGGCATGCATAGGGAGAAGATTGTGCCATATTGAGCATGGGGTATTGCTATGAAAGCGGTATCCAAGGGAGGGAACAATCCGGTTTTCTTAAAAAAGATTTTTTTATGTGGGGTGATTTTAACCTTATTGCTGTGTTAGAGAAAATTGTGGCTGGGTAGTTAATATCACTATATAGAGCCTTGTCCAAAAAAGTGTACTGCTAGTTTTTGGTCTAAGAATTATCTGCTAATGTTGTAATTGTAATTTTAGCGTTTAATTTTTAGTTTAAGTTTTTATACCAGGAATAATGTATTATTGTTGTATTTCATTACACAGGTAACCCTACAAATGTGTTTAACAATTGCAGAGAGTCTACACATTTGTCTTGAAAAAGATGGACATATAAATTCACCCATCGAAACGCGTCTACCCCTAATTTTAGTACACAATCCGTCAACACAGGCATGGCTTAAGAGTACCAATCACAAACTACTGAGCCTCATGCTTCAGATATCGTTATATGACAGATTTGTAAATTCCAAAGACACATAGTATTTGTCTGTTATCTTTACTCTCTTTTTAATGTGTGTTGTATAAATTTTTTTAAACAAACTGTTTCATTATTTATGAGATATAATGTAAATTGACTGTGTGGTCCTTTTTACTGATAATACCTTTTTATGGTTAACAAATGAATGTGTAATTTTTTAATTCTTGTTTAGCGTTATTCCTAGCTTCATATGGTTCAATCTTCTGTATGGTGGATAAGTGAGTTGGAAAAGTGTAATACCTGGTCTATATGTGGTATTCTGATTGTATGACTGTTAGATTGCATTAATCTACCCAAAGGGATTTAATCTTTTATCACCCTCAAGGCCATGACTGACCAAATCTTGAGACGGGCATCACTCCTATCACTAGCTGGGTGGATAGGGCTCCTAAAAATGGTACTGCTTCCCCAACTGTTCCACTTATCAACGTACTGCTCCCACTAACAGCTGCGTTATTTCATGCCACTTTGGAGGCAGCTAATACGCCTAGCCTGGGCCGGGAAACACTCATGGATAAGGTGGGAAACCCTCACACTGTCATTTTCAAAAGGGAGATTTGAGGCCCCCTTTCCCTCCCCACCTAGAACTTTATTATATATACACGCAAGCTTACACCGCATTCCACTGGCATCGATCTACCCCGTTCCTCTGACATCTAGCAGTGGAAGTGGACTACATGACGCCTGCTACACTACATTCTTTTATAGGCACCCCCCTCTCCATCAAGTTCCAACATTATACCACAGTCAAATGCACTATCAGAGCATGTGACAAATTAAAATCAAGAACTGGAAAGGGTCTTCTATACTGCCACCCCACCAGCCGCTTTACCATTACCCCCAGTTACCAGCCAAGCATGAGAGGTTTGCACAGATTTATTTGCAAGGTAGGGAATTATGACACAGGGAGGACTAGTATAAAGAAGGCACTTTAATGACATTGGAAGAATACCTAGGAGACATCCGGGTACTCTCTTGGAGGTGTTCACTTACTACTGTTTTCAAGGAGGCTGTATGAGTGTAATTCTGGGTTTCATCAATGAGCCCCGACCCTCGCTACCATTTGGAAGGCCTGCTCAAGGCCCAGTCCATGAGACACTTGATCACTGTACTCTTTCGCAAAGCACAAGAAGAGGCTACAACCCAGCCTTCAGCCGTCGAAGAAGGGATGGGAAAAGGAACTTGGCTACGACTTCCCCAATGCAGTTTGTGAATACTGCTGTATGCAAACTGGGCAGGCATTGTCCAATAGCCGGTTTCCAACACCTGCAGCAATTCTACTATACATCCAAGAAACTACATACACATGGCGTTCAGAAGGATGATGTGGCATACTGCGTGGGATTCCTCCATCTGAACTGAATATGCCCTTCAGTGCAGGAGTACTGGGAAGAGATCTTTACTACCTTATCCAAAATGACTGGCTGTGTAATTGCTGTTTGCCTGTATGTTGGTCTTCTGGGCTAAGTAAAAAGAGAAGGATGTGTCGAATATGAAATTTGTGGCACTGGGGTTGCTGTTGGCAAAGTAGCTATTAGCTTACAGATGGGGAAGGGAGTGTGCCCCCAAGTTCAAGATGTGGATTGCTGACAGTGTATTGCAACAAACAACTAGATGTTTATGCAGATATACTGCCGTCCTCACCTCCAAACCCAGAGGCATAAGGCAACTCATAAAATGTACCTATTGTACGAGTTACTTACCTTCGGTAACGATGTATCTTGTAGAGACGATTCTAGCCACAGATTCCTTCACGTGGAATTATCCCCAGGCGTGAGACTTGATCTGGAAAATGTTTCCCCAGCACCCCTGCGCGCCGGGGGTACGGCATCATCGTACGCGCATGTGATGTCAGCGAGGTCACATAAGTTACACCCCGGCGTGCCTACTTCAGTTTTCTTCAGAGAACTGTCCGCGCCACAACGCGGAGCCATCAGACAAAACTGAGAGTATAGGAACGGTGTGCGAAAGAACAGAAAAAAAAAGGAATGGTGAGGAACAACACCATAAAGAGCAGTGTCAGGCATTGCAGTACCCAAAGGCAGGGATAAAATAAAGAACAGAGCCCTGCCCTGAGCAGCAACCCTGCCTGGATGGAGAAAGCCCCCTCCCTGGAGACAAGGACATATGTAAAAATGTCATGAGAACACGTAGCAGGACTACAACCCCAACCAAAAAAAATTAGTGTGACAACCCCCATAAGGAACGAAGGGCCCAAAGCCCTAGTAACAAAAAGGGTGGGAAGGGAGGTGAGAGGGCAGGGTGGAAGCTAGGCCCCAACCTGGAGCAACCAGAGCATAAGGGCACAGAAGTGGCAAACTTATCCTCCAATAAGTCAAAAGGGGAGGAAAAAGAACAAGCAAAATGGACGAACATCCTGTCAGAAAGAGGGAAAGAAGAATGTACTCACAGAAGACACAGCCACCCACAGGCAGGTAAGTGCAAAAGATCAAGCCAAAAGTCCTCGCAGAACGGGGAGGAAGGATGGGCCGTGAAAGAATCTGCAGCTACAATCGTCTCTAGCAGATACATCGTTACTGAAGGTAAGTAACTCGTACATCTGATAGAGACTACTAGCTGCAGATTCCTCCACGTAGCATAGATACCCTAGCCATACTTAAGGGGAAAGAGGGTCTGAGAGAGGATCCCACCCACTTGGTCAAAACAGAGGGCCCCACAGGGGCCAGAGTCCCCAGACTGGACGAGGAGCCCCCGTCCCCTCAAGCAAACAAAAACACTCGCCAGCAGAAGACCACCAACCCCAAAGGGGTTGCGTGAAAAGAAGCGAAGAGGCGGCTTGTCTTCACTCCACAGAGGAGTCAAGGCAAGGCGAAAGGAGGCCAAACACCCCACGCCCATACAAGGCTACAGAATCTCCACCCAATGCCAAGGCAAGGAAGAGGGGCATCGAAGGAGAAGAGCAACCTAGAGACTCCTAGGAGAAGAGGCAGAGCCAAGGCAATCTCAGGCAGGTCGCAGCCACCAGCAATAAGCCGGCAGAAGCAGAAAAGAATAACACAAGGTCACCTAGGAAGAACAGTCCAACGCCCCACAGGGACGGACTGCGCCCGCAAGAGGGACAAGAATTCAGGGACCAACTCCTCCCACAGGAAGAAGAGGCAGAACCGGGTGTAAGGCCTACTGGAAGAAGCAGACAAGGCAGGATGACAGTCCCATCAAACCCCAAGAAGGCACAACATTGCAGAGAAAACAATAGGTCGGCACCGGAAAGCACCACCCGACGCCGAGGGCACCCCAGAAAGAAGCACCCAGGGCAAGCCAGATGCAAGCCGAAAACCGAGAGCAGGAAGGTGAAGAAGAGCCTGGACACGCCCTAGGGAGGAGACCGCACACAGCCCAAAATGAAGTGGGACCGGCCAAGACAGTGACGCCAGGCCACGGACAGCAGGCCAGACCAGGCAAACAGCGCAGAGACCCCAGAGAAGAACACTCTGGGGAGTGACTCCAGCTAGTCTAAGCCTTCAGCAAGAAGATTGCATTTGCAATATACCATAAGGCCACAGAGAACAGAAGCCTGCAGGCAACCACAGCTCCCCAGCACATAACAGGGCTATACAACAGCCACCAGTACCCCACATAGGGCAGGTCACGTCCCAAGACATGGGAACCTCTTAGAAAAAAACTTTCGCAGCAGAGGACAACAGAAAGACCTGCGGCAAAAACCCCACAGAAGGCTTACCAAGCAGCCAGAGAGAAAAAAAATTACATAAGGCCCAATCTCAGGGCCAGCATGGGGCAGAAAACCCAAAGGAAAAACAAACAGTCAAGAAGAAGGGCTGGCCAGCAGCAAACAGAACCACAGTCCAAACAAGGAGGACTGGAGTGGCCGTGAAGCTCACAGAACAGACGACCGGGGCGACCCGCTCCAATGGAAGAACACCAGATCAACTCGCTGGTCAGGGGGGAGGAGAAGGAGGAGGACGAAGCCCCGCCAAGAACCTCTGGATGGCCAAGTCCGCTGGAGCGTGGAACAAAAGAGTACCATCGAAGGGAAGGTCCACTAACCGTTCCCAAACGTTCTCCGGGAACACACTGTCCCGAAGCCAAGCATGGAGACGAACGGCAACTGAAGAAGCCATGGCACGACCCAGCACCTCTGAGATGTCCAAAGCGGAGCGAAGAATGAACGCCGCCAGCTCCCGGCCATCCTACACATAATGCCTCAAATCAACACAGGCACCCTCCTGAGAGGCGGTAGACATAAGGGACTCCGCTGAATCCCATAAACAAGAAGTGGCCCTAGTGAAAACGCACAGTGTGTTAAGGGCCCGCAGAGCCACACTGGTTGAGGTGAACATATTGCGCCCCCAGGAGTCCAGCCAGCGGGCCTCTCGTGATGGGGGAGACAACAGCGGTGGCAGAGAAGGAAAGGCAGTCTGCAATAGGGGACCTCTGATAGAGGGGTGATGGGAAAGACACACCGGATCACGTGGCGCCGGATGATGGCGGTGCAGAAGGTGTTGGGGCACCGGATCCCCCGTGGCTGGACGGCCCCAAGTCCCCAAGAGGGAAGAATGGAGTGCCACCAGAGCCCTGATGGAGAACCTCCAGAAGATGTGTGGTACTGAAATTCTGCACCCGTGTCATAAGAATCGCCATATCATGACGATTCTGGTAACATCAGACCGAAAATGACAAGTGTAAGGTGTGCGAGTATTTTTCGTCACATTTGAGTAGCGAGATCACCATGAAATCAGGGATTCCGTTCTGAACCCTCGGATTCCATTTTGTGTGCGGCAGCCATTTTGTGGTTGCCCTCACATAGGCCGATGACTAAGGCCGAATGAGTCTTAGGAACACATACACTCTGTTGACTTCTGTGTGACCTGGGCAAGCTGACTCCACTGCCCGAAGCCAAACCTGTTCGGCCAGTTCCTTTGCTAGTGGCCGATCGAGATTAGGAATCAAGCCACAACATGCCATAAACCCTGTATTGCACACAACTATGTCTAATCTTACTCACACCTGTCTCTGTTCCTTTCTTTATAGCCTGTTTTACGATGAGGAGGTGCCCAATTTTATTAGGGGTCCGTCCGATTATCTGATGAAAAGTGTTGGGCCTTGTCGGGTAATTGATTGTGGGCCGGACAAACTGAAATATGGGCTGGTCATCATGATTCTGCTTTTTCTTTGTCGTGAAAATATGTGAATGGTCAACTGTAAATAAGGAATGTTTGCCTGAAGCATAATATTTGGTATAAAAGGGATGACCAGCTTTGTAAAGTTGAGCAGTCTCCTGAGAACATACACCGTGTTGTACTTCTAGGATACCTGTTACTGGTTGCAGCCAATAAATCTGATCTTTGACGTCACCAAGAAGTCTCTGCGTTTCTGTAGTCTGAGACAGGAGAATCCAAAGTCTTTGGGTGTGTCCCCTGGCATCGCTGGGTTCTAAATAACCCGGTTCTTCAGATGATCCGCAGGGAAATGGGAAGGCGGGTCACCCATGTGCAAAATCCCCACAGCCGTGGAAACAGCGTGAGCGAAAGCCACACCTGCCTCTGTAGGGCGCCGCGGAGGAGAAAGCAGCTCCTCGTTGGGCGATGGCTGCAAGCTAAGGCGGCCATCCCACAAGCCAACCGGAGGTGGGAAGGGCCAGGTCTGAAAAGAAGGAAGAGGGACCGAGGAGTGGGGAACCTGCAGCTCGTCCGGCGAAGACCGCGGCCGCGGAGACGGCGAGAAGCTGCCCTTAGACGACGTTGGTGAAAAAGCCACGACACGGCCCATCTCCGGCGAAGATGACACCAGCAAATGGTGAACCTCTGGAGAAGAGGAGGTGTCCGAAGAAGAGTCAACGACCGACGTCAGCCTGGTGCCGTGGAGTCCGCAATCTGAGGCAGGACATCATCCTCGTCCGTCGCCGGAGGAAGACGCCGGGGTGGCCTCCGACAGTGCACAGCGCAGGGGACCGGGTCTGGCCGGTGAGGGAATGGGGCCGGAAAGGCACCAACCCGATCTCCCACGAGGCAGCTGCCGGCGTGGAGGGGCGGGAGGGACCTGGAGAGGGACGAGGAGTCTCCCGCCAGCCCTGACCCCTGACGGGGCAAGAGGGGCCCTCCGCTGACCCCTGTGGCGCCGCCAGGACCAACAGCCGCCGGCGCCAAAACAGCGTCACCTCGGCCTCAGACAAGACCACAGCCAGTACAGAGGAACGAGAGGGGCTCAGGGGTGCATCCTGAGCCCCGGCAACCTCCCGCGAAACCACAGGGACTCCAGCAGGAGTTTGCGGCGAAGTAGAGGTGCCGTGGTCCGAAGGAGGGAACGCCGAAGGGCCTCACTCCAACGGCACCACATCCTTCGAGCCAGTCGGCGCTGGGTCCCGAGCCGCCGGCGACGCCATGGAGGGCCCCACAGACTGCAAGGGATCTGCGGACGTCCCTGGAGGGGAAGGAGGAGGGGGAGAAGTCAGCGAGGCCTGCAAAGCAGCCACGTATGTCTCAATCTGGGCTCTAGTTGCCCCCACACCGGGAAACGGCGGCTAGGGTTACAACACACGGGCCGGACCACCCGCGGAGAGCCCAAGCCCCCCGACAGACTGGAAACTGACCCTCGGGGACAAACTGCGACACTTACTGATAGGCGAGCGGCGCTCTTGCGACTTGGGAGAAGGACACTGTCGACGAGGGAGGCAGTGGGTCCGAGAACCCTCCGCAGGGGCCGGGCGAGAGGACGCCGCCAACCTGGACGTGCGAGCCGAGAGAAGTTTCATCCGGCACTCCCGCCGGAACTTCAGCTTCTTCTGCTGGCGCGCCTCACAATCAGTGGAGTCGTGGTGGTCCCCCAAACACCAGAAGCAGTTGGGGTGACGGTCTGTGGCCGACATCAGGCGTCCACAAGATGAGCACGTCTTAAAGCGCGAAGACATTGGCACACTGTTTTCACATACACGCGATAGCGAAAGGCTAAACAGGCCCAGAGCATAACAGGATCCGCGCTGCACGCGGAAAAGGAAAAAACTGACGTAGGCGCGCCGGGGTGGGACTTATGTGACCTCGCTGACGTCATGTAGGCGGAGTTGCATGATGCAGTCCCCCCACGGCTCGCAGGGATGCTGGGCAAAATTTTTCCAGATCCAGTCTCACGCCTGGGGATAATTCTACGTGAAGGAATCTGCGGCTAGTAGTCTCTATTAGATATAGAAAACAGACAATATACTCTGAGAACCTGCACCTACCCATCATCCTCGACATCCCCCGACGCAGCCACATCTCCGGACACCTGAGAGATCTGCACTGGCTCCCGGTCAACAAGAGAATCACCTTCCGTCTCCTCACCCACGCGCACAAAGCCCTACACGACCAAGGCCCGAGCTACCTCAACAACCGGATCAACTTCTACACTCCCAAGCGCCTCCTCAGATCAACCAACCACGCCCTCGCCGCCGTCCCCCGCATCCGAAGAGCGACAACAGGAGGAAGATCCTTCTCCTACCTGGCCGCCAAGACCTGGAACTCACTTCCGACCAATCTGCGCCTGACCCAAGACCACCTCTCCTTCAGGAAGAAGCTCAAGACCTGGCTGTTCGAGCAGTAGCGGCACCCCCCCCCTCCCAGCGCCTTGAGACCCTACGGGTGAGTAGTGCGCTCTACAAATGACCTGATTGATTGATTGAGACTAATGTAATCACACCACATAAATACATAAATGAGGTATCTCTTGCGCGCTGCCCTGCCAAGGCGTATGGTATCTTGCCCCCCCAAATCTGCTGTAATTTATATTGAATTTCTTACCCGCTATGTATGACACATTGTATTAGCACTGCTGATCTTCGTCTTCCCTCATTTGTTTGTATGTACTGTTGGCAGCAAATTCTACACAGACTAATGGTGATCAATGTTGTTTAATAAAAATACAAATAAATTAATAAAAACAAAAGCTGTTATGCTATTCGGGCATTATAAACTGTGAAAGATCCAATACTGGCCTACAGAGGTTGTTTTGCAGACAACTAAAATGGAATAACGTCACCAGTAGAAAACAGGCAGTAAGATCTGAGACTGATCTGCGGGAGAAGGGGAGGGGAAAAAACAAAATGGGTACATGCGTTGGTGGACTGCCAAAACAAAATCAAGGAACACCAATAAATAGGAGTGTTCTCCATGCAATGCGCCTTTTTCATGAAAAGGCAGACATTAACAGCAGGTAAAAGTATAAGCTAACCATTTCCAGCTCACGCTTCCCGAGCTTTATTTCAAAATAACATATTACAATTTACACTTTATGCATTTACAAAATAACTTTTACATTTAGAGCTACACATTGATAACAAAAGCAGAAGACTTTAGTGTTTTCACAAAAAGATACATTAAATAAAATAGGTGAAAATTACAGTCACGAACTGATAATTTTACTGTTCATTTTTAATAAATGTTTTCAGATGGGCGGATTACTCATGAACAATGTTACATGAAAACTTTACTTCTGCAGCAGTGATTGTATCCTCTGAAGTCTTGCTCAAGGACATTTCATGTATGGCAATCCATATTCACAGCTGAACTTGAACCCGATTCTGCGTAATTAAATGCACTACATAAGACAATGCACTCAAGTTCAAGTAAGAAAAACATTAAAAGCATTGCATTCGCACATGATCAAAATAGATAACAATATACTTACTGAACCAATACCTGTACTCTAGTAGCCCTTTAGACACACTTTCCCGAGACTCCCACAATGTCTCACAACAAATACAGAGCAATTGACTTTTACACAGCAAATAATTACTTTTGGACAACAGAGCATGGCATCGCTACAGAATCCACCCCAACCACACACTGCCTTTTGCACCTCAATTCTTCTATCTCGGGGAACGCCAAACAGCACAGATAGAGAGCAAAGAAGGGCACGTTTATAAAGAAGGATGAAATTAAAGACAAATGGTACAACATTCACATTAGCGAGGAATCTGCACTTACTAAAATACCAAGTCCCACATTCTCCCACACTTATAAGAAACACTTTCTGCATTTCATGCGAGTAGAGAAAGTACATTGCTGACCGTTGTTCAAATATGTTCTTAAGGAGAGCATAAATGGGCTCTGTGTCTACTTATAAGCATATACCCACAACAGTGTTCTATGAACTTATGTGGAGTAGCCCATTTAGCAGCTTTGCAGCCTGACTGCTGGAAACCAACAGATGCTATTTTGGCATGCGCATTGCTATCCAGAAGAGAAAAGCATGATTCGTGTGATTCAGATTCGAGAGCACACATCCTAAAAAATTATTGTAACAAAAGAAAAACTTTTCTTCATTGTTACTTTACGTCGGTAGGGTCTTTCTCATTAATCTTCGGGTACTCCTGCAACATAACGGCAAATCTAGAAACTGCTTCTATAGCTGTTGCTATGCATTCATCATAAAAGGTGTGACCAATCCCTGTAGTTGGATATGTCCACGCCAGTTTCCTTTAGTTTTTAAATGGAGCAAATATTGTGTATTCAGATAGATAGCAGGGAAGTTGGAAATGGGAAAGAGCTCTGGACTGAAAACGTAGTCAAACAGATGTTCACTAAATCCTTTTACATCATGACTTTCACACACTCATCCCGTGAAATCTGAAATCTAGAAAGGAAGGAAACAAGAGGCAGCAAGTGGAAGCATATGCATTTGTCATGACTCGTACGAGCATGAGGAGTGGCATCCATGCTGCGTTAGACCCAGCAGAGTATGGTCTGATACCAGATGTTGGTTGGGTTACATGCCAAAAGCAGCAATGGGTGATGAATGATATAACCTATATGATGGCGGTGGCCTTAGCAGCCCACATCATATCCCTCAGAAGTCAGGAAGTTGGTGTGACGAACAATCCGAAGGGTCTTGAACGGCTTGCATTGAATCAAAGTTGTGTAGGATTTCCTCAATTAAAGAGGTATGGAGACATGTAAAGATCATAAGAAGAATGATCTTGTTCCAATGGAATTTTTAAGAGCCTATTAGACTAAAGAATCCAAAGAACCCTCTGTAGCTATGGAACACCATTCAGGGGGATGAGGAGCACGGACTTGAAGTTTGTTTTGAGACCTGGCTAAAGTACAGTGAACAAAAAAGCAATTTCCCTCAAAAGAAGGTTTAGCTCGAAGGATGCCCAACTCAAACGCCTTGAGCATCCCAAGGAGAATCTGATTAAGGTCCCAGAGGAAGATGATGGAGCACCATATCAGACAGCTCAATGCATTAAGCCCATTACAATTCTTTTGTCAGCCTTATTAGCTATAAAAACCACTATCATGGCCCCGGATGGTCCAAACTGCCATTGAGTAGGTTTTACTGACATCCACTTGCACCCCGTCGCAGCTGGATGGGGCAGAGGTAAAAAAAATTAAATGAACATCAAATGTATGCAAGGTGATTATCTTCAGAAAAGATCAGAGAAAAATATTTAACCATCTATTCTACTAATGGTTTTAAGAAGAGGAAATCCTGGTAGTCACCAGACTCTTCAGAGTCTCTGAAAGACATGCAACAATATTGAAAAGGTCAACTACTGAGACGAACAAGTTACTTACCTTTGGTAACCCATTATCTAGTAGAGACAAGATCTAGCTGCAGATTCCTTACCTTTGAAGTTCCCAGGCATCAGACTGGATCCGGAAGATCTTTGTGCAAGCAGTATCTATGCGCGCCGGTAGGTGGCATCGTCCGCGCCAAAAGGGATGTCTGCATCACCTATATACGCGCCACCTCGATGCGCTGACGTCAGTTACTTTTCACGACGTTCCACGCCAGGAGCGTGGAGTCATGAAGTGCACCGTCACTGCTGTGTCCAAACTACGGTCCATACCTTGTCCTCAGAGCGGGGCGATTGGGTGCGTTGGTAAGGAAGTACAAAAGTTACTTACCTGTAAACTGTGGTTCTCCAGTAATGGTGTCTTTCACAGATTCACATGCTTGAATTCCCCGTCGTCTAGCAATTGACAAGCGCAGCGGCCAACAACGGAGCACCTACAGGATCAATTGCGCTTATGTTCCTGGAATATAAATGGCCAAGCATCCAAAATGCTTGATTCGGACTTCATAGCTTATATTAGATCTTTTGATTTAATCGCGCTACAAGAAACCTGGCTTGCTGAGCCTCCGCACCTTCAGGGGTACCTACGCTTTTTCTCCGGCGCAAAGAGTTTAGCCAAGTATGGTCACTTAAGAGGAGGCTTGGTAACATATGTAGCTACAACTAGTTTTGCGATGGCTAAAGAAATCGGGCCCTCGGCGACAGCTGCACTTGCAGTTAACCTGACTGACTACAGGACAAGGCAAAACAATTAACACCTGCACCCTGGTCAATGCTTATATTCACCCCAAAGGAAAGAAAAAAGCAGCGGATGAGCTATATGCATACATAGAAGAGTGCATCACGGGGGAAAAAACTGCGAATTTAGTACTCACTGGGGATTTTAACCTCAATCTTATGGGAACAGCACAAGAGGAGGGTACCATGGCACAAAATACATTCTGGGCCCTACCACAACAAGGCAAGCCACAAAGAGCCAACCAATCAAAACTGGGAAAGAAGGTACTTGAGGCGCTAGAAAATGTAAACATCAGGGCATTAAACGGCAGGTTTGCAAGAGATTACCCGCCAGCCTCAACTTTTCACTCAAGAATAGCGAATAGCACGTTAGACTATACCTTCATGTCACTTCCACTCTTCCAATTTATAACATCTTATCGGATAGGGAACCAAACAGACAGTGATCATTGTCCTCAGGAAATCACTATGGATCTTGCTAAACCAAAGTACGAGCGTTCAACGGCTCCTAAAGAGTCCACCTATACAGTAAACTTCAAAAAGATCAAGTATTCTGCGGCAATGGGTGAATTTCTGATTGGACTGGCAAAACAACACTATATGGAGCGCACAGGCCCCAATGAATTAGCAAAATGGGTACAGTTTACTACTATCCTGGGGCAATATGCAACAAAGCCAAAAATGCGCACAAGGAAGAAAAAGCTGGACCGCCTTCCCCAAGCATATAGAGGGAAAGTAAAAGAAATGAAATACCAAATCTCTAAGTTAATGAGAGCAGCACAGCAGGACAAGAATAAAAAGGGATGCTGCTTTAACTCTCTAAATTAAAAGCTTCTTTAAAAATACTAAAATGGGAAGCAAACAGAACCATAGAGGAACAACTTTGGGCAAGACTCCATGAGGACATTAAAAAGAATGACGGTGCACATTTTTGGAAGACAATAAATTCATTAACGCACCCTGCAAAAATGGAGATTACATCTAACATTGCAGAAGCAACTTGGGCAGCATATCTCGAAAACCACTTTAACCGAGATCTGTCGGCCAATCAGAATATGAGCAATTTTTTCCTTGTACGAGCCCATGATGTCGGCAATAGGCTACAAATGTGCCCAATCAATCAGGACATGGTAGGGATAGCAGATTATATATCTCTGGAACCCATAATTAAGCGGCAAATAAAGAAAGGAAGAAGGGAAGGTGCGCCGGGTCCAAACGGGATTCCGCCCGTCCTCTTTAAACAAGACATGGACTATTGGGCAGCGGCACTGGAACCCCTCTTTCGGGAGATCAGGTACACTAACATCTTACCAGACACTTGGAAGGGCTCCATTATTGCCCCCATATATAAAGCAGGGGATAGAGGCCTTCCTCAAAATTATCGGCTAGTTGCCCTAATCGATAATGATGCGAAGTATTTTGCAGGTCTAATACTGGAAGAACTAAAAGCATGGGCCTCGAGGAAGTCTCTTATACCTATTAATCAAACAGACTCCGTTAAAGCAGTGGGGACAACAACAAACATACTGACTATGGGCATGCTCATAGATAAGGCGGAGATGAAAAAAATGCCCCTGCACCTCTGCTTCATAGACTATAAGGCAGCATTTGACAACATCAACCGCAATCTACTATGGACAAAACTCAATGATTGGGGCATCCCAAAAGGTCTTTTGGAGCTGTTAATCAATCTACACACGGACACTTGGATTCAGATTAAGGTGGGGGACGGCTCAAAGCTGTCAAGGCGGATACAAACCAACAACGGCCTTAAGCAGGGATGCGTGTTGGCACCCACACTGTTCAATCTGTTCCTGGCGGACCTGGTGCCCCTACTAAACAACTGCAACTCACGGCAAAATTAGGAGGCCTAAATTTACCATGCCTCTTATATGCAGACGACCTGGTGCTAATAAGCCATACAAGAGTAGGGCTCCAAAATCTTTTAAACACAACCCAGAGATATTCCGAGCTAAATGATTTAACAGCGAACCTCGAGAAGACGCAAACAATGACAATCAGTAAGAACAATAATAAGAAAAGCTTCTCGCGGTTCTGGAATAACACCCGCATCAAAGACACCTCGTCGTACAAATATCTAGGTGTGAAGATTGACAGGGGCGGCCAATTAAGTGAACAAAGGGCCAGCATAAGAGGTAAAGGCCTCGCTCTGGCGATCGCCTTAAAAACACTAAATAACAACCTCTCTGGCCCTTCTCTGACTCCTTTACTACATGTTATACGTGCAAAACTACTACCAACACTAACTTATGGGAGTGAGGCCCACCAAGGCAGAGATGCCGTAACACTTGACAGCACAATTGTGTCGGCATACAGAATCATCTTCAGCCTTCCAAAGCGATCCTCCCCAGCACAGATCAGATTGGAGTTTGGTATTCGGTCACAGCTTTTGGCACGACAAGGGGCATATATCTGCTCATGGGACAAAGTAAGAAAAACATTGAACGAATATTTATGGAAAGAACTAGAGCAGACCCAAAACTCACCAGCAGCAAAATATTTGGAAAAGAGCATAGTGATCACCGGGCTGGCAGAACTCTGGGCGTCCCCGGCAGATCACAAATCACTCAACAAACTGGTGAAGAAATCGATCAAGCTTCAGTCATGGGTCCAGGACAAAGCCACCCTGTCAAAAAGATCTCACGCATGGATGGTATTAAATACATACCTGACACAAGCTTCCCAGCCTTATCTTGGTTCAGGTTATACAAAAAAAACCAAATTGTCCTTTCTAAGATATAGACTGGGCCTGCTACCATGCATCCTACACCTCCCTCACTGGCTGAGATCGAAAGCAGGAACACTATGCAGGCTATGTGGCATTGGGGCTGAAGACATGATGGACCTGTTATGCACGTGTGAAGAATTGCAAGAAGAAAGAAAGCTCCTGCTGAAACGTCATTTTATTTTACAGGGGGTACGAACACGAAGGAGCGCAGTGCTAACCTGCTTCTCAGCACAGGACCCTCAGCTGAGCTGCAGTTTTGTGAAATTTTTAAAAGCAGTAGAAAAAAAACTACCAAAAACTGACCCATGATTAATCAACAAACAGGACATATGATTTAATCTATAATGACGAATCATCTATGCTGCAAACTTCAATGAATTTTGTGGAAATTATGAATAGACTCACAGGCCTACAAAGTGGATGAGAAGTACAGAAGGCCTAATGTGGGCGGCCCTCAAACAAAATCATTTTGTATGCTGAACTGTTTATGCTCATCACACTATAGCATAGAATTGATCTTAAACGCATGGTTTTATGAGTTTTTTTAACTTTTTTTATTGTGTACTGTATAGCATTGGTTTTAATTAACTGTGCAATAAACTTTAATACCGTCGTCTAAGTGGGAGTCCCATGGTACATAAAATAGTAGTAACGTACATATACATATATATATATATATATATATATATATATATATATATATATATAAATAAAACGTCATACATATATACATATATATATATAAAGAGAAATTCAAAAGTACCATAGAACAACATAGGCCCATAGAGACCTAAAGGGAGAATTCACTTTAGTAACATATCCATGTCATTATAATGGTCCACATTCCAGCCAATCAGGCTGCAGCACCCTCTAGATCCTTCTCCTTAGAATCTCAAGCCCTCAGATTTTCGTAGCACCAAAGTGACTAAGAGTGCATGAGGAGAAGAGCCTCTGAGGGGAGGAAGGGTGGGTTGCATGTGAATCTATGAAAGACACCAATACTGGAGAACCACAGTTTACAGGTAAGTAACTTTTGTTCTTCTCCAGTATTAGGGTGTCTTTCATAGATTCACATGCTTGAATAAGAATAGAAAGAAGTATGCCAACACATGAGTCATAAAAGGCAATAGGAACAAATGCAAGCAAATAAATGCACATATGAACATTGCATATAAATATATATATAGAAAAGAACATTTTATGACGGGAGGTGGGAAGCAACAGAGGCTCACCTTCATCTGAAGAGATTTCGTAGCACAGCTTGACCCACAGCAGTGTCTGCAGCGTCAGCTGTCTCCAGACAGTAGTGCCTCGTGAACGTGTGCCAGCTGGACCACGTTGCCGCCCTGCAGATCTGATGTAGAGGCACTCCAGCAAATAGGGCGGTAGAGGATACAACTGCCCTCGTGGAGTGTGCTCGCACCAGAGCAGAAAGAGGCTTGCCAGCCCGTTGATGACAGAAGGAGATACCAGAAGAAATCCATAGAGTAATGGATTGTTTAGTGACCGGATGTCCCTTGCGCATCCGTCCATAGGCCACAAAGAGCTGGTCTGATTTACGAAAAGCAGCAGTGGTTTGATGTAGAATTTGAGGCAGCGCTTCAAGTCCAAAGAATGAAGAGAGAGCTCAGCGGGAGACTGAGGGTCTGGGGAAAAAGTCTTGAGAATGACCGGTTCATTAAGGTGGAAGTCAGAAGGAACCTTAGGAATAAATTTAGGAGTCGTACGAAGTGTAACAGCGTCCCTTGAGAATTCAAGAAAAGGAGGCTGAATGGTGAAAGCTTGGATGTCGCTCACTCGCCCGGAGGATGTAAGCGCAAGGAGGAGGGAAACTTTCCAAGTAAGGAATTTTAATTCCGCTGAATGAATAGGTTCAAAAGGAGGTCGGAGGAGCTGTGATAAGACCAGATTCAAACGCCAAGCAGGTGGTGGACGCCGGATAGGTGGAAACATCCGGAACAGGCCCTTAAAGAACTGACAAATGATCCGAGAGGAGTACAGGGACGTGGAACCATCTTGGCGAAAGCGGGAAATCGCGGCCAGGAAGACTAAGTGTGGAATGCGAAAGTCCCGACTTTGCCAAAAGGAGGAAAAAAGGCAGGATTTGCTCAGGTGTGGCGAGCAGAGGATTGACCTTCTCCTTGTGGCACCAAATACAAAACCGTTTCCATTTCAGTTTATAGGTCTTGACCGTGGAAGGAGCGCGTGCTTGAGCAAGCACCTCTCTGCACTCGGGAGCAATATTCAGATGTGCACACTCATTGTGCTCAGGTTCCAAGCGTGAAGCTGGAGAGACGCCGGATCCGGGTGGCAAATCTGGCCCTGGCTCACGGTGAGAAGATGAGGCAGTGGACAAAGAAGAGTCGGATCGCACTGGGAAAACAGAAGAAGATCCGTGAACCACGGGCGACGCTGCCACCTGGGTGCAATCAATAGGATGTGACACGGCTGAAGTCTCATCTTGTGTAGTAGGCGTGGTATCAGAGGGATCGGCGGAAAAGCATAAACAAATTTGTTTGACCAGTTGATCGAAAACGCATTCCCGCTCGATCCGCTGTGGGGATGTAGACTTGCGAAGCGTAGGCATTTGCGGCTGAGTGGGGTCGCAAACAGATCCAGCTCCGGCTGGCCCCACAGGTGAAACACATACTCCAGAGTCGGTTGATGGAGTTCCCACTCGTGATTGTCTGTAGCCGATCTGCAGAGAGAGTCTGCAATGGCGTTGGAGGCACCCGGTACTTGAACTGCCGTCAGCTGGACTCTATGGTGAATCGCCCATTCCCAGATCTGTTGTGCCTGTCTGGATAGCAGAAGAGATCTCGTACCCCCTTGCTTGAAGAGGTAGTGCATACTGGTAGTGTTGTCCATACGCACCAGTATTGACTTCTTTCCCACCACCAGCCGGAAAGATTTTAGGGCGAGGAAGATAGCCAAGAGTTCCAGGCGATTTATGTGCCATTTGCATTGATCTGCCGTCCATTTGCCTATGACTGACAAACCCTTCGAGGTGTGCACCCCAACCCTCCAAGAAAGCGTCCGTCGTAAGAGTAAGCGTGGGGTCTGCGTCCTGGAACGGCCGCCCAGTTGCGATGTTTGGAAGGTGAGCCCACCATTCCAATGCGCTCTGAATGCGGGGGGTCAGGCAGATTTTGTCATTGAACGACCCTGTGACTTGCCTCCATTGTTTGTCCAATTCCTCTTGGAGGACTCGCATTTGGAGCCTGCAATTGGGGATCAGCTGTATGCAGGACGATGCCACGCCCAGAAAAGATTTTAACATTCGGACAGAAGCGGACCTTCTTGATCGTAGAAGAGCCACCATCTTGATAATGTGATCCTGTCGCTCCTGCGAAACAAACACTTTCGCCAGACGAGAGTCTATCAATGCCCCTAGAAAGAGCCTTTGTTGTGCTGGACGGACATGTGATTTCTTGTGGTTGATGGAAAGACCCAAGGCTTGAAAGACGGACAGGCAAATCTGAGTGTGTTGTTTTGCTGCAAGAAAGGTTTGGGCCTTTATCAAGCAGTCGTCTAGATAAGGGTAGAACTGTATGCCCTGTAGAAAAGCCGCAACCGGAGCCATGATCTTTGTGAAGACTCTCGGAGCGGAACGAAGGCAGAAAGGTAAAATTTCGAATGTTTCGATCCCACTGTGAAACGAAGGTACTTCCTGTGTCTGTGATGGATTGGCACATGAAAGTATGCATCTTGGAGGTCGATTGTGGAGAGGAACTCTCCGGGATTCAGGAACTGTACAATTTCCAGCAAAGTCAGCATCAGAAATGTTTGGGACTTGAGGAACTTGAGGGCTCCGAGATCTAGGATAGGGCGCCACTCTCCTGATTTTTTCTTGATAAGGAAAAAGCGGGAATAAAAGCCCTTGCCTTGTTGTAATCGAGGAACCACTTCGACAGCTCCTTTTTGTTAATCATAACTGCGACCTGCGAAAACAGTTCCTTCAAATGTGCTGGGTGAGGACAAGAGGGTGGGCGGGTGGGTGGAAATTTGAGAAATTCGAGAGCAAGGAAGGACTACAGGGTCTAGGCTTAAATGGCCATTTAAGCCTAAGACCCTGTAGTCCTTCCTTGCTCTTGATTGTGCTATGACGTCCTTTTAAGATTATGCGCGTCAATGCTTTCTGTACAACTTGACAAAGCCCTACGGCGAAACGCGTCGTTGCTGTTTAGTTCCTCCACGAATAAATTGGTTTGGAACTACCCCCTGCGAGTGCTGCTTTCCTTTTGGATTATTGTCCTTGGATTTGTGGAGCTGAGATTTCGTAACGGGCACACCCCCGTTTGGCGTGCACCCGCCCGCGAGTGCTACCGGCTGGTGTTTTGGAGTTTCGGATATATATATATATATATACATATACACATATAACTATTTTATGTACCGTGGGACTCCCACTTTGACGACGGGGAATTATTCAACCATGTGAATCTATGAAAGACACCCTAATACTGGAGAATCTGCGGTTCTACCAGATGATACGTTACAGAAGGTAAGTAACTTCTTATCTGATAAAGACATCTAGCTGCAGCTTCCTTACTTTTGAATTGATACCAAAGCAATATCATCCCATGTGGTGAGCTGCGGACAAATCCTAAACTAAAAGGTCCCGTGTGACCATTCGGGCGAAGTGCCCATCCCTGCGGACCTGACTGTCCAGGCAGTAGTGTTTGGTAAACATGTGCAGGGGAGCCCTTGCTGCTGCTTGGCAGATGTCCAGGACTGGGACTCCACGTGCCAATGCAGTGGGCACAGCTTGAACCCTGGTGGAATGAACCCGTAAGCCCTCAGGGGACTACTTAGCTATTGTGTAGCAGATTTTAATACAGAGAACGACCCAGCACGAAATGGTTAGTTTCAGTACCACCCGATCCTTCTTCGCTCCAACATACCCCATAATCTTTCCCAATTATCATGATAGCAGTCTTTTATTGCTAATTAAGGATGAACATGGCACAAATATGGCACAATACCTTTTTAACTATTATGTGTTCTTTATTGAAACATTATAAATGTCATTTCAAAATCTGCATTAAATTTAGAACCATTTTTACTTTCCTTTTTTTCCTTCCTGCCCTCTTTTCTGTTTCTTGCTTTTATTTTTTTAATTCTTCAAATCTGACCTTTTTGACATGTATTTCCTCAGCGTGTCCCATATAATTATTTTAGATTGCTTCGTTCAAATATTACTATGCGATATTTCACATTCTTTGGCACTTTTTGGACACCTATATGTAATATTTCATATGCTTCTGACCCCCTCCCCTTTACTGGTGACCACCAGTAGGTAGTTCTAGTTAGGACCTAGTTTCCATAGGAAAAGCATTTTTTCTTTTACCAATATCTTTGGCACCATTTGGCGAATGTTCGCGAAATTTTAATGTGTAACTCAGGTTAGCTCCTGTCTTTAAAGTTTCAGGGTGTTTCGTCAAGCGGGGACTGAGAAAAAAAGGGGATGCTAAAACGTTTTTTCTCTATGTTAATTTCCATAGGGAACTGTTGATGCAGCCACAGCCCGAACTGCTGTACGGATTTACATCAAATTTGGCAGAAAGGTAGCTCTTGGTCCAGAGTGCATGCTTTTTGTTAAATGGAGTAAATTCGTTCAGTAGTTTGAGAGAAATAAATATTTACAGATATCCATATATTGATTCGAAGGATCCGCAAACCTCTTGTGCCTTAGATCTGACTGGCTGCCAACACTTCAAACCAGGAAGTGTTGGCAGCAATCTTGTGACTCTGTTGAACCTTGTCACAAGAAAAAATGTAACAAAAGGGTAGGGTAGAAACCCCCTAGGCCTGTTCAAGAAGTGCCACAGGGACCCCGGATGCCCAAAAAAGCATTTAAAAATAGATAAGCGAATCTTGCCGATTGATTAAAAAATAAAAAAAAAGCGAGATTTCTCCTGCGCTTTGTTTCTTTTAAGCCGCCGGGTGAGCCAGGTCCCGGGGGCAATCGCTAATTCTGATGCGGGGACCCGCACTGCCCTGGGACCGCCACCTCCCCGGGTCGGTCAATAGTCATTAAATGAAGGGGGGATGCGGCTCCCCCCACAGCCCGGGGACCTCCAACTCCCCGGGTCAGGAGTGATTAAATGAGGGGTAGGGGACGCTGCCCCGGGGCTTTATTTGTTAAAAAAGTCAGAGGGATCCTACACCCCACACAACCCCGGGGCTGCCACCTCCCCAAGGCTATATTCATTAAACGTGGGGAGAACATGTGACCCCCCCCGCCTCCAGAGCCCCGGGGACCACCACCTCCCAGGGGGCACACTTAAATTGCGGACCCCCAGCCCCGGAGACTACCACCCTCACTGGGGCTTCAAACATGTTGGAGGGGGCCACAAGGCCCCCCTCGTGGAGCTATCCATGGCCCTGGGGACCCCCACCCCCCAGGGCCAGCTCCAGCTATGTCCCGGGGTGCCAACCGCCGGGACATTGCAGTTTGCTATGGGATGGAGGCAGCAAACAAGTGCTCCACTGTCAACAAGTGAAAGCATTTTGCTCTCACTTGTTCACAGTGGAGAATTTTGCTTTTTACCTTCAGGGAACTGCATGTCAGCAGCTCCCTGGGGTAAAGAGGTATGCCGGCTCCCGCAAGAGATGGGAGCAGGCCGGGAGTGCGGTCCCAAAACAGATGACCATGCCCCGGGGGATGGTGTCCCCGGGGAAGAAAATGGCCGGGAGGTCCACCCCCTTTTTAATTTTTTTTTTTTGTGTGTAAAATGTTAAATTTAGTTTTTAAAGAATGGTCGGGTCCCGGGTGATGGGGTCCCTGGGGCTGTAATCGGCTTAGGAAGGTGGGCCTCAAAATTAAAAAATATTAATGAAATGGTGTGGCCTAGGGGGATGGGGTCCCCAGGGCCGAAATGGGCCTATGGAACGGAGGTGGCATAATCATTTTTTTTTCTCTCGTGATAGGAGTCGCGACCCTATCGCGGGCTCTCAGAGCAATCCCCCAGTGTAACGTCGCAGTGAATTCGCAGATCCACTTAAATAATTAAATAGTATACAATTCAGAAGGTAGTGTTGCAGTTGTGAACTTTATTTATAGAGCTAGTGAGATTGAAGTTAATAATCTTTTTTTAAATTGTATTTATTGCATCTGGTTGACAAGATAATTCACATCAACATTATGAGCTTATTACATCATTTAGTACAGAAATATAAATGCAGTATGTGTGTATTACAACATAGCTTCTTCAGTAGACATACAAAGTCAAATAGTGGTTTGGAAGCAGTTAGCAATGCATTTCGAGGATCTATGCAAGTGCGTAACGCATCCATCTCATACCAAAACAAAAAACGTTATCATGGATAGACATGGACATAGACCAAATGGCCCTCGCTCGATCACTCCACACCCTCCCTCCAAACTCTAACCGCAGTTGTCTTCCCATAATCATTCCTGCGTGTCATTTCTTTTTTTTAATCGCCATTCTGCGTACTTAGGAGATACTGTTTCAGCGGTTCCCAAAAATCTTTAGGTCTTGATGCTTGCGGTAGTTCTTCCGCGTAGACCTCCATAGTTTCCCTGCAAAAGGACATGTCAACAAGCCAGTCACGACACTGAGGTGGACACCTGCTGCCCCATCTAATTGCCGCTCTCCTTTTTGCCAACAACAGAGACACTGCTAGGAACTTCCTTCTCTTTGCGGGTTGTAATTTATGTAATCCTAGCAGACACACCTTTGGGGCATTCAGCACTGATTCAGCTAACATCTTTGACAGTGCATCCGTTATTTCTTGTCAGTATTTGTGTACCTGTGGACATGCCCAAGCGACATGCAGAAAATCTGCGTGCTCAATATCACATCTGTGACATTTTTCATGTGGTCGGAGCCCGTAACCATGTAATTGAGTGGGAGAGTAAAAGAATTGGTTTAGAAATTTAAAATGAATAATCCGCAGATTGTAATTCGATGTTAGTAACCTTAGTTGCATGCAACTATACTCCCAATCCTGCACTTCAATCGTTTCTCCCAGCAATGTTTCCCATCTGAGCAGTGATTTGTTGCTAGACTCTGATCTGATGGTTATTAACTTCTGTCGTGTTGGCGCTAGTAGTAGGGATTGTAGCGCGAGTAGTGTCGGTGGTTCCTCCGGGTATGTGGCGTACAGGTACCTAATCGCCATTTGTAGGCACATATGAGCAAATGTTTTCATCGGGGTATTGTGTATGATCAGTGATGGGTCGTTTCGCATTATGAATCTACCGTGTGGGAATATATCTTTCATAGTGTACATCTTCATGTCCCCTAATAGCTGTGTCATTCGTCTTTCTTGCGTCACCGATAGTTTCAGGTGGTTAGCTATGGGGAGTGCTGGGGCATAAGGAGGTAATTTGTCCGCTCTCCTCGCTAATGTATGCCATGCTTTTGAGGTACAGTGTACAGGGAGGATCTTGTCCGCTTGTATATAAGATTTAGGGTTGGCTTTGAAAGCCATTAGTGGAATCAGTTGTACGCTGTCCGTTTCCACCGCTACTTGTGGGATGTATGCGTGATGTGTCTTCCAAGAGTGCGCATGTTGCACCTGGGCGCAATAGAAGCACCTAGTTACTACTTGTGTAACGATATATCTGTAAGAGACATTAGTTAGTATTAGATTCCTTACCTTAGAATATCCCCAGGCGTCAGACTGGATCCGGAAATTTTTGCGTAGCAGTACCCTTGCACGTCGGTAGGCGTCGCCTGCGGCTCCGCGTCCGTCGTCGGCGCCGTGATGACGTCGTCAGAGTACTTAAGACGCCATCTCCGCGTGCTGTCAGTTCTTAGACACAGCTTTTCTGCGCCAGAAACGCAGAGCCATGTTAAAAACCAACACTGGTGCCATTGAAACTAGGGCCCTGAAAGGGGACAACCCTAACCCTAGATATTGGTTCGCAGAACGGGGAGGATGGGTGGGTCGGTAAGGAATCTAATACCAACTAATGTCTCTTACAGATATATCGTTACACAAGTAGTAACTTGTGCATCTGAAAGAGACACGTTAGTATTAGATTCCTTACCTTAGAATAGATACCCCAGCAATACCAACCCCGGTGGTGGGTTTGCGAACCAATAATCACACCAGAAAGTCCCGGAGGACGGAACGGCCAAAGAAGCCATCCCTCCGGACTTGGCTGTCCAGGCAGTAGTGTCTTGCAAACGTGTGCAGCGATGCCCACGTAGCCGCCTGACAGATGTCTTGTAAGGGCACTCCCCTGCCCAGGGCAGTGGTAGTCGCTGTGGCTCGGGTAGAATGAGCCCGCAATCCAGCAGGAGGCTCCTTCCTAGCCAAGGAGTAGCATGCCTGGATACACAGGATGATCCACCGGGAGATGGTCCTCTTGTGCACCACTTTCCCCTTCTTCGCACCCACGTAACCAACAAAGAGTTGGTCATCCACCCGGAACTGGCGTGTGCGATCCAAGTAGAATGAGAGCGCACGTTTTGGGTCCAGACGGTGGAGCCGCTCTTCCTCTTTAGAGGGATGCGGTGGCGGGAAGAAGGTTGGCAAGGTGATAGGCTGCCCGATGTGGAAGGCCGTGACAACCTTGGGCAGGAAAGAAGGTTTGGTACGCAGCACCACTTTGTCCGGATGGACAGAAAGGAAAGGTGGAGTACAAGAAAGGGCCTGGAGCTCACTCACTCTCCTGGCAGAGGTGATGGCAACCAGGAAAGCAGTCTTCAAAGTCAGAAGGCGAAGAGGACAGTTGTGATGTGGCTCAAAGGGAGTGCACATCAGAAATGTAAGAACCAGGTTCAAGTCCCACTGAGGCATCACAAACGGAACAGGAGGAAACGTGTGTGTGAGGCCCTTAAGAAATCTATTAACAATAGGGGACTTGAACAAAGAAGGTTGATCAGGCAGCCTGAGAAAGGCTGAAAGGGCAGAAAAGTAGCCCTTGATAGTGCCCAGAGCAGAGCCCTGCTGGGCAAGAGAAAGAAGGAAGAGAAGGACCTCAGAAAGAGGGGCATTGAGGGGATCCACAGCCTTTGCTGTGCACCATGCCACAAATCTGTTCCACCTGCAGGCGTATACCGACTTTGTGGAGGGACGCCTGGCTGCCAGAATGATGTTACAAACTTCAGGAGGCAAGTCAAATGGCCTCAACTGTCGCCGCTCAATCTCCAAGCATGGAGGTGGAGACTGGACAGGTTCGGGTGGAGGACCGTCCCCTGCTGCTGCGACAGAAGGTCCTCCTGAAGAGGCAGACGAACCGGGGGATCGACTGACATACTGAGTAGCTCTGGATACCAGTACCTTCTCGCCCAGTCCGGAGCCACAAGGATGACTTGGGCCCGGTCGTGCTTGATCTTCTTCAGCACTCTGGGCAGAAGTGGTATAGGCGGAAAGGCGTACAACAGACCGCAACTCCACTCGCGACGAAAAGCGTCTCAGAGCGAGTGCCGCCTTGGAAATTCCAACGCGCAGAACTGATGACATTGCGCGTTCTCTTCGGTGGCGAATATATCTAACCAAGGCTCTCCCCATCGCTGAAAGAGGCCTTGCGCCACGTCCGAGTGCAGACGCCATTCATGATCCATCATGCACCGACGACTGAGCTCGTCCGCCCTGGCGTTCAGAGAACCTGCCAGGTGTTGAGCCACCAGGGTCACGCCCTGGCGTTCCAGCCATTGCAAAGGCGAAGAGCCTCTTGACAAAGGATCCACGACCCTACCCCGCCTTGTTTGTTGCAGTACCACATGGCGGTGGTGTTGTCCGTGAATACCTGCACTACACTCCCCCGGACAGAGGGGAGGAATGCCTTCAGTGCCAGACGAATCGCCCGGAGCTCCAACAGGTTGATGTGGAGCCGGGTCTCCGCCGGAGACCAGAGGCCTCAGATCTCCGCCTCTCCCATGTGGCCTCCCCAGCCCTGGAGGGACGCGTCCGTCACAACTACGTGCTCCGGTTGGGGAAGGGAGAGGGATCTGCCGCTGACCCAATCGCGGTCCGTAAGCCACCACTGCAGCTGTCTCGCAGTGCCCTCCGAGATCAGGACGTGGTCGGATAGGTTGCCCTGATGCTGGGCCCACTGAAACTTCAGGTCCCACTGCAGAGCCCGCATCCGCCACCTGGCGTGATGCACCAGTAGGATGCAGGAGGCCTTCAGCCCCAGAAGCCGCAGCGTCAACCTGACCGAAACCCGGGATAACGGCTGAAAGATGGGAATCAGAACCTGAATATCCCGGACCCGCTGTTCGGGCAGATAAACCCGAAACCGCGCCGAGTCCAGAACCGCTCCGATGAAGAGGAGCTTCTGAGAGGGGCACAGGTGTGACTTCGGCACATTGATGGAGAACCCCAGCTGGTGCAGGAGGTCTGCCGTCGTCTGGAGGTGGCTGACGACTGTCTGGGGCGAGCCCACCTTCAACAACCAGTCGTCGAGGTAGGGGAAGACTGAAACCCCTAACCTGCGCAGATGAGCTGCGACCACCGCCATCACCTTTGTGAACACCCGTGGGGCGCTGGTAAGGCCGAAGGGGAGCACGGTAAATTGAAAGTGCTCGAGGCCAACCATGAACCACAGGTAGCGCCGGTGGGCAGGCAGGAAGGGGATATGAAAGTAAGCGTCCTGCAAGTCCAACGCTACCATCCTGTCTCCTGGGTCCAGGGCAGCCAGGACCTGAGCCAGTGTCAGCATCTTGAACTTCTCCTTCCGGAGGAAGCCGTTGACGTTCATTAGGTCCAAGATAGGGCGTAGGCCCCCTTTGCCCTTCTTGGGTACCAGAAAGTAGTGGGAGTAGCAACCACACCCTACTTCTGGCCCAGGAACGAGCTCGATGGCCCCCTTGGCCAAGAGGTCCGTAACTTCCTTCTGCAGAAGTCGCAAATGATCCCCCGATACACGGTGGTTCTGCGGTGGCATGGCTGGAGGAGTCGCCTCGAAGGGGAGGGAGTAGCCCCTTCGGACGATTTGCAGCAAAGCACGGACTAGGAGGGTTTTGAGGCGGATGCTGCGGGGGAAGGTGTGGACTGACCTCGCCGCTGCCCCCGACCGCCCGGACGGCGGTTCCCACGGCCGCCACCGCGTTGGGTATTGCCCTGCGGAGCGTGGCTGGCGGCGCGTGTGGGCGCACCCCTTCGGTGGCCACGAAAGGAGTGAAAGCCAGCCGATTGCTGGCGCTGGCCCGAGAGGCCCAAGGACTTGGCCGTAGCCCTGGAGGCCTTAAAGCGCTCAAGCGCATGGTCTGCCTTGTCGCCAAAGAGGCGACGGCCATCGAACGGCATGTCCATGAGTGTGTTCTGGACATCTGCCGAGAAATTGTCGGACCTCAGCCAGGCGTGGCGTCTGACCGCCACCGTCGTTGCCATCGATCTACCTAGCGTGTCGGTGGTATCCAGCCCACACCTGATGGAATACTTGGCTGCATCCCGGCCCTCCACAAGGGCTTGGCCGAGTTTGGCCCGTACCTCCAACGGACACTCTGGCAGCACCTCCGCGACCTTATCCCACACAGAGTGGGTGTAACGTCCCAAGAGGCAGGCGGTGTTGGAAGACCGCAGGCCCAGACTAAGGGATGAGAAGATCTTCTTCCCATACTGGTCATACCTCTTGGATTCCCTGTCCGGCGGGGCCGACGGGAATGCGGTCTGGGAATTGGAGGCCTGGATGACCAGGCTCTCGGGGGTAGGGTGGGAGGACAGGAAACATGGGTCGCCCGGGGCTGGGCGGTGGCGTCTGGCCACGTTCCTATCTACGGGCGAACCCGTAGCGGGCTTGGACCAAGTGCCCAGAAGAACGTCGGTCAAGGCCTCATTAAAGGGCAGCAGAGGCTCGGCGGAGCTTGACTGCGGTTTAAGGACCTCAGTGAGGAGGTTAGTCCTCACGGCCGCGACGGGGAGCTCAAGGCCCAAGGCCTTGGCAGCCCTCATCAGCACCACACTATATGTTGCCCCCTCCTCCGAAGCCACGGTAGGAGGGGAGACAAAACCAGTGTCTGGCGAGGTGTCCAGGCCACTGGCCTCCCCAAGGTCTACTGTCCAGTCCTCGTGAGACTGACATTCCCTGGTCAGAGGGTCCTCAGACCCCTCCCAGTCCTCTTCATCACCCATCTCCTGAAACTCAGGGTTCTCAATTAATGGGGCCTGTTCATAGAAGTGAAACTCTCCAAACGACGTCTGGAGCGGCGCCCAACGGGGCCGTCCCGGCGCCGGAACAGGAACGAAGGTGGAACCGGGGACGGCGCCGCCCGAGGACGGCGCCGGAGGCGACACCTGAGGGTCCGACGCCGGGGAGGTCGTAAGGTCCACCGGCGACGAACCCGATCCCGAAGGAGGTTCAGCGGCGTCCTGTGGCGCCGGGCCCGAAGGCGCCTGCGGCGCCGGAACAACTGAACCCCTCGGCGCCGGGCCCGAAAACGCCGGCGGCGTCGGGATAACAGGAACCTGCGGCGCCGGGCCCGAAGGCGCCGGCGGCGTCGGGGCAGATCCCCCCGACCCGCTAGGGGTCCCAGACGCGTCCGCTGGGCCCGAAGGCGCCGCGGAGCCCATCGGAGGAGAGAGTTTCCTCATGGCCACGAGGAAGCGCTCGACCTCCTCCGGCGTCGCGTTGAGCCCAGGGACCGTAGGGTATGGGGCTGAACGCGGCGCCCGCGGCTCCGACGGAGCCGTGTGGGTGGTGTCACCCGAACCCTCGGCCGCATCGCGTGAGCGTCGGGGGAGTCCGAAGAGCGATGACGCCGCTTGGACTTCTTGTGCCGCTTACCTGACGACGACTTCGACCCGGAGGAGTGCGGCCTACTCTCGGAACTGTGGTGGCTCCGAGCCCGCGACCTGTCCCTCGACCTCCCATGGGATCGGGACCGCTCGCGGCGCGGGACCTACTGCCGGAGTTCGAGCCGCCTGCGGGACCACTCCCGTCTGGCTTTCGAAGAGAGGGCCCGGCAGTCGGAGCAGGCCTTGTCGTCGTGGTCGACGCCGAGACAAGATAAACACACGCGGTAAGGATCCGTGACCGACATCAGGCGGTCGCAATCATCGCAGTGCCTAAACCCGGGCATCCCTACGGCACCGTTGGAGTCGAAGACTAGAAAAAGGATCAAAAATTATCAAAAAGGGTTAGTCAAAAAAGACTAGGGTTACTGCTTTTTCCAGATCTGCGCTTGCTGGCGCGGAAAAAAGAAGAACTGACGTCAACACACAGAGGCGGCGTCTAAGTACTCCGACGACGTCATCACGGCGCCCACGACGGACGCGGAGCCGCAGACGACGCCTACCGACACGCAAGGGTACTGCTACGCAAAAATTTCCGGATCCAGTCTGACGCCTGGGGATATTCTAAGGTAAGGAATCTAATACTAAAGTGTCTCTTTCAGATATATAGTTGCATGTCTGGTGCGCAAAAACCACACTGGTGATATGGTTTTGTCAACACCTTCCAGCCGACTCTAGCTTATTTACCGGCCCACGTGAGTTTCTGCAGCAGAGTTCGCAGTTGCGAGAAAAACGCCTGTGTCAACCAAATTGGAATATTAACAAAGAAATATAAAAAGTTGGGAAGAACGATCATCTTTTGTAATGCAATTCTGTCCGTGAATGATAGGGGCAGCTTAATCCACCTGTTAATCTGCTCATCTAGTTTGGTAAGCGCTTTGCCTTAATTTTCTTTTAATACTAGATCTGGGTCTCTATGTATCCAAACTCCCAGGTACTTAACCGGGTCAGTTTGCCATTTTAAAGGATAATTCAGTGTTGGTTGGGTGGTGCCTGGCGTTAAAGGAATTAACACCGATTTGTCCCAGTTTATACGCAGCCCAGCATATCCCTCAAAGCGGATGTATTCCCTAATCATACCATTTAGGTATGTGTTTGGATCACGCATGAACAGCACCATGTCGTCCGCGTATAATGAAATATTGAGAGGGCGCAGACCTAGTGCAGCTGCCGAGTGATGTTGGCAGATCTTGCAGGCTAGTGGTTCTAAAATCAGTGTGAATAATATGGGTGATAGTGGGCAGCCCTGTCTTGTTCCTCTGCCTATGTGTATTGGGGCAGACGTCTGCCCATTTATTCTGATCCTAGCAGTCGGGTCTGTGTACAGGATGGTTATCCATTTCACAAAACTCTCCGGGAAGCCCATCCTGCGCAGCAGTACAAACATGTACTCCCACTCCACTGAATCGAAGGCCTTTGCAGCGTCCAGCAGTGCCGCTGCTGCCGGCTGATCCGGATCCAGGTGGTTGTAAAGGGCAAGGATGGATCTTATATTTTGGGTAGTAGACCTACTGGGGACGAATCCTGCTTGGTCGGGTAGTATCAATTTTTCTTGTAGAAGTTGTATTCTAGTTGCTATGACTTTCGCCAAGATTTTCACATCTATATTAATTAGGGACAGAGGGCGGTAAGAGTCACAATAAGCTGGGTCCTTATCAGGTTTAGGGAGCGCTATTAGCAATGCCTCCATAAGTGAATCGGGGAGTCTACCCTTCTCGTAGGATTCCTCATACATTGCTGCTAGGTGTCTTGATGTGTTTTATAGAACTCACCTGGGAGCCCATCCACCCCTGGTGCTTTATTATTTGGTAGAGAATTTATTGCGTCGCTAAGTTCTTCCTTAGTAATATGGTGACTAAGGAACTTCCTATGGGTGTCCGATAGCCAGGCTAGTGCCACATCCTGTAAATAGAGATCGATATCTGATGCAGTGGTGCACAATTTGGAGACCTACAGTTGCGAGTAGTACTCCATAAAGCGTTGCAGATTAGATGGTGTATCGTACTGCATATTTCCATGTGCGTCCCTGAGTTGAGTTATGTATGAGGTAGTGTAAGAAGGCTTCAACTTGCTGGATAAAGCTCGCCCTGGTCTACCTCCCTCACCATAGTTCTGTGCTGTGTATCTCTTTGATTTGCATTTTATCTCATCCTTGGCGTATGCCGAATAGTCATCTATCCTCTCCCTAATTTTACCCAATAAAGTGGAGTCGCCCGTCTGCATGTGCTCCGCTTCCAATATTCCGATGTCCCTTTCTAAGATGTGCAATTGTTGCTGGATGTCCTTCAGGATCCCAGCATGTTTGTTAATACAGTGGCCCCTAATCGTGACTTTGAATGCTTCCCACAGTGTGCCAGCGCTCGACACCGATCCAGCATTTAAATCAAAGTAGTCTGTTATTGCCTGATGCAGCTCTGTGCGAAATACTTGGTCTAACAGGGAGCTTCCCTGTAGTCTCCAGGTGAATTGTTTGGGGATGTGTGTAGGAATCTCCAGGGTAACACACACCGGGGAGTGATCTGATAGGGTTTTGGGCATATGTTTAATTGCTGTCGTCCAGATGCACGCCTTTGCTGTGAGTAACCAATAGTCTATTCGTGACCATGTGTTATGTGTAGTGGATGTGCATGTGCCCTCCCTCCGGCCCATATTTCTCATCCTCCATATGTCCGCCATTCCCCAGATTTCCATACCTTCTTTGAAGGCTTTGGCAGCTTGCTTTCCGTACCGCTCATTACCCGTAGATCTATCCAGTGCTGGGTCGAGACAGGTGTTAAAGTCTCCTTCCCATAATATTGGCGCACTGTGGAAATCTCTAAGTTTGGTCCATATATCTACATAGAAATCCAGGTCGTCTATATTGGGGCCCTACAAGGTTATTACTGTCAGTACCGTGCGTCCTTAATTCCCTTGTATAATAACGTACCTGCCTTAGTCATCCCTTAGCTCGCGTATGAGCTGGAAGGGAACAGACCGTCTAACAAGCAGCAACACCCCTCTGGCATATGTGGAATAGGAGGATGCCATAAGGTAGACCGCCCATCTGGCGCCTATACGTATATCAGTATTGGGGGTGAGGTGTGTTTCCTGTAGACATGCTACATCTATCCAGTGTCTGTCCAAGTACGCAAACACCTTACGTATTTTCTGTGGTTTATGAAGCACCCGTACATTCCACGTGACAAGTGTTATTTTCCTAGTTGATCTATCAGCCATCACCATTTACCCCTGTGTCCAACAATAAAAGTACTGGGTTCATATACTTGAAATGTCTTGTGGTTACTGCACCATATTCTGCTCTTGTCAACCAGATTTTTCCTGCATACCCCAAACAGTCCCCCCTCCCCCACCCACTCCGTCAAACATCCTTCGGCAGAGCCATTCCAACAGTTAACCTCTCCATCGCTTCCTACTCCCTTTTTCCCTACAAACAAAAAAACCACCCCCTTCAAACATAGGAGGAAAAAACATGTGCGGTGTACGCCAAGGGGCCAGCCCATTTCCTGTGGATCTATACCACATGGGAGAATGCCCTACTGAGCATAATGTACTTAGAAGCCATCTAATCACAACAGATGTTGATATGTACAGGTGGAGGAACATAACATGCACATTAAATGTCAACAGTAAGTATGTTAGAAAAAACTTGCAGCCAGTGGCTCTCTTCCAATAGTGCATTTGGACAACCAAATCTTGCACTTATATCACTTATCTGAGGATGATAAACAGCCGACAGGAGCTTCAATAATTACCTCATTGCTGGTATCTCTTCCTACATATCAGCTGAGGAAAAAAAAGCATTTACATGGGTCAAAAAAGTCTGCACTGCTTAAGCCATCTCCCAGTCTCGGCAGTTCCCATAGACTAAATGTGCTGTATCCAAGATCACCCAGTACCACGCTCAGACATCAGTGCCAGTTTGTGGTGTATAAGTCAGTTAGGTCCGCCTCGCGTTCTTCTAACTGTTACTCTTCCATGTCTGACGCTGTTGCCTGGCCATCCTGGTCACCTCTCGGAGATTTCCGTCACGGTCCACGACTGTTTCGTTGTTGAATGAGCTTCAGCACGTCCTTCGGTTCGTTGAAGATTTTCGACTTGCCATCGTCCGTAATCTTGAGGCATGCTGGGTAGAGCATAGCATATTGGATATTCAGTTCTCGTAGTTTCTGTTTTGACGCAAGGAATTTCTTTCTGGCGTCCTGTACCGCCATCGTGAAGTCCGGGTATATAGATATGTCCATGCCCTGATGATTTAGCTTCCCCAATTCACGAGCTTTCCTGAGAGCGGTACCTCTGCCTCTATAATTAAGTATGTGCGCTATGATCGGCCGTGGTCTTGAGCCAGTGGGGGGTTTGGGCGCCAGGGACATGTGCGCTCTTTCCACTATGAAAACCTCTGAGAACGTCTCCCTCCCAAGCAATGAGCTGAGCAGCTGTTCAACATATCTCTCCATGGGGCCTGTGTTCGGAGTCACAGAAATACCCATCATGCGTATGTTGTTTCTTCGCGACCTCGCCTCCAAATTCTCGGCTCTAGCTGCGAGATCAGCCATCTGTTTATCCATTCTCACCTGTTTGGACTCCATTTGGACTTGTGGGTCTTCTGCCTCAGATATGCGGTGTTCCGCCATATCCAGCCGTTCGGTATGTTTGTCCAAACGTTATGACATCCTGTCAACCCTGTACGTGAGAGAGTCAATTTTCCCATCAATGTTCGTCAATGTTGCTTGTATCGTGGGGAACATTGTCTGGACGTCGCCGGTTGGGACTCCACCTCTCGCATCTTCCGATCCCTGTGCTGGTAGTTGACCTTCAGTGCTCTGATCTAAGGATTTTTTTAGCATTCTCAAAGGTAATTTTTGGTTGGTTTGCCCATTTTGATCCTAGTGTGAGGCCGATATATCCCAACCTGATGTAGAATACCCCGGTTTATCCCTGCCTCTTCGCTGAGCTGTTATTATGGAGGGTGTAGTCTGGTCGCACAGGTCTCACCTCTTCTATTCTTCTCTTACAGACCGCCTGGGAGTGATTGTAGCCGATAGCCTCCACTCCTCCTTTAGTTAAAACAAAGTTCCAGGAAGGCGGGTCCACTGCGCTTTCTGTTGGTACTTTGGCGCAGTTTCGATGTGTCTAGAAGGCGTCCTTACTCACACTTTGTGGGGCCCCTCCTGTCAATCTCATCCACATTTGAGCCAAGGTGTAGCTGCACTCTATCTTGTTTATGGTGCCTGTCCGGGCCCGAGGTTATACAATTTCTGTGTAACACCTATCGTGTTTCTAAAGGGTCAGCACCTCCGCCTTGATCAAACTGCGGCACCCCTGGGCTCCAACTCTCGTGCAGCTGGCGGGGCCAGGCCGCAGTTGAGACCCAGCACCACATTACATGGGGAGCCCCAGTCTCTTGGCACCTCAGCGCTGGATCTTGTTCTGCTTGCAGCCCCAATGCTCTCTATGTGTCCCCCGATTGGGGGGGGGTCGTTCCAGTTCAGTCCCACAGCTTGTGCCGAGTGGGGGGTGTTACAACCATGCTCTCGGTTTCTCGAGATCTCCGCTCTCGGTACCTGCCGCTCCCTGGTGCCTCCCACTACTCCGAAGCTTAGGGCCGCAGCCGCGTCCTCGGGCAGGTCTCCGGAGCCTGTGTGGTGGCCGTCAGCGGCCCGAGCAGCCCCCCACTGCGTTGCCCCAATCCCGGCGGCGCCGCCCCACACTCCGACCTCCTCCTCACCACCCACAGCGGGTGTCTCGCTCGGGGCCACGCCTCTGGGAAATAGGTCCCCGGGCGCAGCGGACCTCTGGGCTCGTTAAGGGCCGTCATGCGTGCTGTGCGTCGCGGCCTCGCCACTTACTGCAGGTCATGGCTTCACTTTCAGTTTCTGACTTCTAGGCCTCACTGAGCGCAATCTCGGCACAAGCTGTTTTTTAAATCCGAGGCAGCACGGATCGTCCAGTCACAGGTTCCAGATGTCCCATGTCAATATTCCCCACGCCATTTGCGGAGTTTGGCTTCTATTTTGCAGGATATTTATTTATTATTCTGGCATTTGCGAGGAGCTCGTCTAGGACACCGCCATCTCGCAGCGTGGCAAGCTCCCCCCCCCCCCCCGAGATTGAAGTTAATAATCACATTAAAATTGATAGTTAAAAATAATATAAAAAAATATTAATTAAAAGTTAAACTTGAAAAGTGAAATGTGAAGTAGTACATTGAATTTGTGCTTTAATCTTGCAAATTTGCGACTGGTTCACAAATCCGGAAACTATTTTAAAAAGAATATATATGTTAAAAAATATATATCTTTCACTGTTGGGTTATAGGGTGCTCAAACTTTGTTGCAGTTACACGTAAGCGCGAGTGCACAGCTTAAGGTTGTTGAGAAACAATCTGTTCCCTTCATCTGTGAAGTGAACTCCATCGCTTCTGCAGATGTCAAGCATATCAAAAGGCATGTTGTTGTTATAGATAGAGCCCATCCTATGGTCTCTGAGGTAAGAAGAAACCACTTTTTTTAAATGCTTCCTGGCTTTGTCAATCTGTGGACAGTATTGATTTGACAACTTTCATTTCTGCATGCAATGTAATGTAAAGATAAACTTGAAGAGCGCAGCTATCACTCCAAGGAGCATCTTGGCGCGGATACAGAAACCGGACAAAAGAAGGAAAAAGCCAGTATGCTGCTCATAGGGCAGGGAACTACGGGAATCAAATCAGGGTTTTACACAGTGTGTCTGGGGCAGTATAAATCCAGCTTTTAAGAGCCTTTCTGAAGACCAACTTAGAGACAGTCTGGCGAAGCTGAGAAGGCAATTGATTCCATGCCTTTGATCCCAAGACTGCCAATGATTTACCTCCCTTAGATACCAACCTAAACGTTGGCATAACCAACAGATTGGCTTTGGAAGATCTAAGACTACGAGAGGGAACATAGCGCTTGAAACGGTTCTGAAGGGATTGTGGTCCCCGTGCATGAAAGGCCCTAAAAGTAATAATAAGGACTTTAAACAACACCCGTTTATGAACTGGCAACCAGTGTAAGGTGTCTAATGCAGCGAAGGCAGAAGTTTTCCTAGACCTCTTTAGTACCAGCCGAGCAGCCGCATGATGGATCATCTGAAGCTTATACAGGACTGATTTATTAACTCCTGCATACAGGCTATTACAGTAGTCCAGTCTTGATGTAATAAGAGCAACAGTGTGCCTCGCTGAAAAGGGGAGTAGGTCAAAAAATGTATTCTGGCTTTTTATGATATGGAAGCAGGTGCCTGCAACTGCCAGGGATTGCTGTTTGAAAGAAAGAGTAGTGTCAAACTTTATTCCCAATTTTCTAGCTGCATTAATGGTATTGGGGGTGGGATAGCATTTTCTGGCCACCAGAGTTTAGGCATGAAAGGATTTAGTCTGCCAAATGGCAAAATCTCAGTTTTTTCCGAATTACACCTGAGGTGGTTGTTAGTCATCCATTCAAAAGTATCAGAGAGGCATTTTCTGAGATTTACTTCCGCCTCAGTAGTGTTATTATCAAGGACCAGAATAATCTGCGTATCATCCGCATATGAAATCGTATTGATCTTAAAGGACGATATTAGCCTAATCAGGGGGGACATATAAACATTAAAGAGGGTCGGGCTCAGGCTCGATCCCTGAGGGACCCCTGATACGAGTTATTTTTCCACTGAGTTATATTGTCCCAATGGGATCACTTGTCGCCGATCCTGTAAAAAGTTCTTGATCCATTCTAAAACATTTCCTGATAGGCCAAATAATGCAAGAAGATCTAAAAGAATGGTGTGTGAGACCCTATCAAAAGCCACAGACGGGTCCAACAGGACCAGTACGGCATTCTTACCCTGATCGAGGGCAGCTCGCAGGGTTTCAGCAGTATACAGGAGTGCAGAATCTGTCGAATGATGGGCTCTGAAGCTTGACTGATTAGGATGCCATGCATTTGTTTCTTCTAAGAATGTGGTAAGTTGTTTATTGACAAACTTTTCAGTCAACTTACACAAGGTAGGGAGAAGCGAGATGGGTCGCAGGTTAGAGAGGGTCGTAGGATCGGCTACTTGCTTTTTCTGAAGAGGTTTTACCACTGCAAGTTTCCATTCTGATGGAATTTTGGCTGTGAGCAGCGAAGAATTTATAATGCTGTTGATGGTGGGGTTTACAACATCAATCAGAGCATGTAGTAGCTTAGGAGGGCATGGATCCAGGGGGGACCCTGATTTAATGGACAGGGTAGCCTCACGGGATTCCTCCAGTGTGATAGGTTGAAAGATATTCACGTAGATGATATCTGTTTCGGGAAAGGTACTCTTATTCATGGTGGGAGTAGGGACGTCTTTTAAGAGAGTCAGGATTTTTCCTTCAAAGTAGTCTGCTATGCTATCACAAAGGCTCTGGGAGGGCGGGATCTCTTGGAGTAAACTATTGGGATTAGATTAGAGTATACAAAGACAACTTGAGGGAAAAGCAACATCAGTTGTGCAAAGGCATCCTTCATTAGGATTTCCAGCCCTACCCCAGTATGTGCCTAGGTCATTGCCATCACAGTGCACAATCATGAGGTCAGGGGGTCGGATATGCAAAAATGTTTTAACCAAAGGCATCAATTGGTGCCACTTTAATTCTCTCTGTGTAAACCATTTAATATCCACATTTTGCAAACCTAGGTCTTTGTCAATACCTGTGTGTTAAGCATACTTTTTTCCCCAGAAAACATAGCTGTGCCCTACAATCCATACTGTAAGCATTTTGAAGGATGTGTGGAAGGAATTAAAAGACGTCTGAAGCTGAGTAAGTCAGTGGTAGAATGAGAGGTATCTAAAATGGTGAAGAAGATGCGGTTTTAGAAAAAGCAGATGTCTGATTCGTTATAAACATTATGTACTCAAAAAATAGGATGCATGTTACTTTCCTGAACAAGCATTATTCGGATTAGTTATAGAAAATATTTTGAAAGGTACAGTAGAAAGGATATGCTAATATTTTGCAAAAGTCAACCACACCTGCTATTTGAATTTGTAAGCTAGTGTGCTGAAGAAGTTACTTACTTTCGGTAACGATATATCTGTAAGAAACATTAGTTAGTGATAGATGCCTTACCTTCGAATATCCCCAGGCGTCAGATTGGATCAGGAAAGCTTTCGTCAGCAGTACCCCTCCGCGTCGATAGGCAACGTACAACTCCGCGTGCATCGTTGGCGTTGTATTCACCAAGATGACGTCACTTGAGCTACTTAGACACGCCCAAGCAAGCTGAAGTCAGTTCTGTACACAACTTTCCACGACAGGAACGCAGAGACATGCAAGATACTGACCACTGGGGAATAGAAAATAGGGGCTTAACCCTAGAAATCAGTACGCAGCGTGGGGAGGATGGGTGGGGCGGTAAGGAATCTATCACTAACTAATGTTTCTTACAGATATATCGTTACCGAAGGTAAGTTACTTGTTCATCTGAAAGAAACAAGTTTGTGATAGAATCCTTACCTCAGAATAGATACCCCAGCAATACCAACCCCGGTGGTGGGTGTGCGAACTAAAATCACACCAGAAAGTCCCAGAGAAAAGAACGACCAAAGAAGCAGTCTTCCTGGACTTGACTGTCAAGGCAATAATGCTTTGTAAAAATGTGCAGCGAAGCCAACATGGCAGCCTGACAGACGTCTTGCCGGGGGACATCATGTCCCAATGCAGTAGTAGCTGCTGTCGCCCTGGTAGAATGGGCACGCTGCCCCACCGGAGGTTTTTAGCCCTAGAATAACAGGCCTTGATGCACAAGACGACCCAGAGGAAGATAGTCCTCTTGTGAACAGCCCGGCTTTTCTTGGCGCCTGCGTAGCCAACAAAGAGCTGGTCATCCACAGGGAATTCTTGTGTGCGATTCAGGTAAAAGGAGAGTGCACGTTTTAGGTCCAGACAGTGGAGCTTCTCTTCTTCTCTGGAAGGGTGCGGAGGCGGAAAGAAAGTGGGCAAGGTGATAGGCAGCCCGATGTGGGAGGCAGAAGGAAGGACAAGTGGGAAGCACAACGTTGTCCAGATGAACCGACAGAAAAGGAGGCTTACAATAAAGAGCCTGAAGGTCACTCACTCTCCTGGCATAGGTGATAGCCACCAGGAACACAGTTTTCAAAGTCAGAAGACGTACAGGACAATTGTGAAGCGGCTCAAAGGGAGCACACATGAGAAGTTAAAACAAGATTCAAGTCCCACTGAGGCACTATGAACGGAACTGGAGGGAACATATGCATAATGCCTTTTAGGAATCTGTGTACAACAGGGGACTTGAAAAAAGAAGGCTGATCTGGAAGCCTCAGAAAGGCTGAAGTGGCCGAAAGATAGCCGTTGACAGTGCCCAGAGCAGAGCCCTGCTGGGCCACAGAAAGAAGGAACAAAAGGACCTTATAAAGAGGGACAGAAAGGGGATCCACAGCATTGGCTGTGCACCATGCCACAAATGTGTTCCACCTGCAGGCATATATCGATTTAGTGGAGGGACACCTGGCTGCCAGAATGACATCATATACTTCGGGAGGCAATGTGAGAAGTTGGCCTGGTATATGATGTTCACTATTCTAGTGAACACCTTGCACCAGTCCAAACAACCCTTATGGTGATGGTTGTAAGTCAACCTTATAGACCAGCTATCCTAGTGGTAGCGTGGACAGAACAGTCTTAGGCTAAAAGACTCTTGAGGGCGTGTAAAGCCAGCTGTTTCACCATATGTAACCCCTTGATTACCAAATGAAAGGACACCACACAGGATATATATAAAATATATATGTATTTATATACTAACACACTCCTCTGAACTCTTTATGAGATCAGAGGCCAAAGCACATAACAAGTTACTTAATCAGAATACTTTAGGTTGCACAAAATACAGTTAGGCCCTAGAGGCAAAGCAAACCATATACTAAGAAAGTGGTATAAGTACCACATCATGAGAAGGCAAGGGCCAGTCTGGAGCAACCAGACCAGCGCGGTGATTCAAAAGGATCGTCGTCACAGAGGCTACTAGCCAGCGGGCCAGCAACCGGACAACGCGTCGAGCAGAACACAAGCAGAAGGGCCCCATGCAGAACTCGTGGTGTGTGGAGGGCTGATCTTCGGTGCAGGTGGAGCTCAGATTCGGGGCTTCTCAATCCCCAGTGCACAGCTTCAAGGATTCCTCGGGAGCTGCACAGTTAGCAAGTCGTGGACTTTCCAAGATGGCCGGTCCCACGTGTCTCGTCGCCTCCACGGATCTCAGCTATGCTGCAGACGTGAAGAGAGGGTCAGAGAGGTCTGGACGTCTGGGTCTTGTCAGGCTCTGTGCTCGGGTTCCGGCAGGAAACGTCGACAAAGTAAGCCATTGATTTGCTGGATGGTGCCTGGTTACCCATGGTGGTCACTCCTTGGCCACAAGGGAGATTCTTCAGTCTTCAGCTTCAGCAGAACGTCGAAGGTCCAGAGTTTCGTTTCAAGTTTCAGTTCAGGATCAAATCTAAAGTCCTGGGGTTCAGCTCCTACCTTTTTACAACTAAAAGGGACTGGATTACTGTCTAGGTCCCTCCTATGGGTGGGACCAGGAAGGGGGGTGGTTACACCCCCTTTCCTTTGTCCAGTTTCGCTCCAGAGCTGGGGCTGGAGTGCCCCAGCAACCGGTTTGAACTGGGGTATGCATGGATCACCTAGTGTGCCCCAGGCAGTGTCTCATTCTATTCAGCCCTCCCTGTCCCAATACACAAAGTCCTGTCTGGGGTGGTGCTCGCACCTCTCCAGGCAGGAAACCTATTGTCCAAACTGTGAGAAGTTAGCCTGATATATAGTGCTCACTATTCTAGTGATCACTGTGTATCATACCAAACAACCCTTATTGATGATTGGTTGTAAGTCAACCTTTCAGACCAGCTATCCTAGTAGCATGGACACGAGCAGTCTTCAGGCTAAACTCTAGAGGGCGTGTTAAGCCAGCTGTTTTACCATCACATATACCCCTTGAACACCAAGTGAAAGGACACCACACAAGTTGTTATGAAAAATAAGGATATTTATTTATAACAAGTCTACCCTGAACTCTTTATGAGTCAGGGAGCTAAGCACAATACAAAACTCTTACGAAAATACTTTCAATTGCACAATTTACACAAATGCCTGAGGGGCACGAAAAACCATATACACAAAAAGTGGAATGCGAAATGCTAACAGGTAAGTAACAAGATCCAGAGGCTTCAGGATCGCTAGGACTACACTACTGAACCCTAAGGTTAGGAGCAGGAGGCCTAGGGAGATCGGGTGCAGAGTGTGCACTCTCACGCGGGATGCAGGAAGAAGTCTATGGATGCTAGCGTTTCTAAAGTTACTGCTTCCGGACAAATCCGACTAGATAGACTGAAAACGACAAAGGATCTAGACACTTGGATAGTGAACCTGTGCTGGAGTACCGAAATACTCAAGTTACCTAGCCCAGGGGGCCGCGGCTGCATAGGGTTCAAAAGACGTCGGGAATCCTCGTTGAAGTCTATGGAGCCTGAAAGAAGTTGCTGGCAGGCGACCAGTGAAGATGTTCGGTGTGATCCAAGGCTGGATCAGTGAAGGAGACGAGCTGAAAGCAGAGGGGACTCAGTTCTTAATTACTAGCCAGTGATTATGTGGGCACCAGGATGGCACCGGATGAAGTCACCTCGACCAGGTGAGTGGACGACGCTGGACTCTGCAGTCACACGGGCTAGGAGGCGTTGTCGGCGTCCAGGCTGGAGGTGCGAGCTGTTCCACAAGGCTGTCGGCGATGCTGGACTCAGGATTTGAGCAACAAACCTTGGCAAAGGCAAGCCCACACGGTGGAGTCAAGATGGCGTCTGGAGTGGACCAGGAGGGTCCGGGGTGCTCCTCTCTTGGAGGGGAGCAAGGGCCAGTCTGGAGCAACCAGACCAGCGGTGAAATCGTCGTGGTACGTCGTCAAGAGGGTCACTAGCCAACGGGCAAGTGACCGGACAACGTGGCAAGCAGCAAAGAAGCAGAAGGGCCCCATGCAGATCTCGTGGATGCTGGGAGGCTGGACTTCGGTGCTGGAGCTGCTTAGGGTTAGGGCTTCTCAAACCCCAGTGCACTTACTCGAGGGTCTCTCGGGGGTCGTGCTGGAGAAGCGTTGTGCAGGTCTTGAAGATGGCCGGTCCCACGGGTCTCGTCGCACCCACGAATCTCAGCTGTGCTGGATGATGTAGGTAGAGGTCAGAGATGGCAGGGAATCCGGGTCTCGTCGAGCTGGGCAGTCTTGATCCGGAGGATGGACTTACAGCAAACCGCAAGAGCTTCGATGGTGCCTGCTGGTGCAGGGTGGCTACTCCTTAGCCACAAGGGAGAGTCTTCAGAAGAGTCAAGAGTTCCTTTCGTGGAAAGTAGTTTCAAGATTATCTAATTTGGGAAGGGGGCCTGCTCCTACCTTTATACTAAGAAAAGGGGCTGGCACGCGACTAAGTCCTGCCCTATGGGTGGGACTAGGAGGGGGGTGGTTACACCCCTCTCCTTTGTCCGGTCTCTCCCCAGCTCAGGGGCTGGCGTGCCCCAGGAACTGGTTTGAGCCGGCATATGCACAGTGAGCACCGGGGTGCCACTTGCAGTCACCTTCATTTCAGCCCTGCTTACCTGGGATACACAAAATCCTGTCTGGGATGGTGCTAGCACCGCCCCTGATAGGAAACCCTTTGTTCAGGCCTCCGTTGCTGGAAGGACTCCCAGCAGCAGGAGGGCAGACTTGTGTCTCGGTGGCAGCATCCATTTTGTGGAGCTGAGGCTATGTCTGACTTTAACCGGGGTTCACAGTTACATACATGTCGTGTCCCTCTAGAAGGGTGGAATGCTAACCCCGTCGCCAGAATTGGCGAGGGGTTAGTATTCCAATTCGTATGACACCTTACTCGACATGTTTTGATAATGCTATACCAAAGTTAGCATTTAACCGCGAGGATTATAATGCACTTAAGAGTATATGGTATAGCGTTATCATGGAACAGCTATTTGGACTTGGTTCCGCAAGCTGCAAACGGGCTCAGCTCATGCCAGAGCACCATCTCACAAAATTCCAAGCACTCTGCCTTCAGGATTGATAAGGCCTGCCATAGGAGTGACTGATGGGAATATATGTGTCCATTTTAGGGTTAGATATAGGAATACTATATCTAAAGCAAAGGGTGTTTACACCACCTTGCCCCAGCTGTCGTGCAGCCAGTTGTGTCTGTTTGGGTGGCCAGCCAGGGGTGGCATAATACATGCTTCAGCCCCTGGTAGGCCCTGGGTACACCTATGCCCTGAGTACAGGGACTGATAAGGTGGCCCAGTACCAATTGGTAAGATGCACCTAAGGTACATGGTTGTAATTTAGAGAGAGAACAGCTAGGCTGTGGGTCTGATTAGCAGGCCCACAGACAGGGAATGTCGTAAATCAGTGAAGCAAAAAGCAAAAATCTGGGGTGGCCATGGGATTGCAGACCCCACTCTCCTACACAAACCTCCGTGACTGGAAGGACTCCCAGCAGTAGAAGGTCAGACTTGTGTCTGTGGCAGCAGCGTCCATTTTTTGACGCTGGGGCTCTGGTTAACTTTCACCGGGATAGTCAGCAACAACATGTCTTCTCCCTCTAGAAGGGTGGAATGCTACCCCCGTCGCCAGAATTGGCAAGGGGGTAGTATTCCAAAGCGTATGACACCTTACACGACATGTTTAGATAAAGCCAAACCAAAGTTAGCATTCAACCGCGAGGATTATAATGCACTTGAGAGTATATGGTATGGCAATATCATAGAACAGCTATAAGGACATGGTTCCGCAAGCTGCAGACAGGCTCAGCTCATGCTAGAGCACCATCTCACACATAACCAAGCACTCTGCCTCCAGGATTGTTAAGGCCTGCCATAGGAGTGACTTATAGGTTACTGTGTGTCTATATATAAGGGTACATATAGGAATACTATACCTAAGCAAGGGGTGATTACACAACCTTTCCCCAGCTGAGTGATCAGTCAGTTGTGTCAGTTTGAGTGGCCAGCCAGGAGTGACATAATACATGCTGCTGCCCCTGGTAGGCCTTGGTTACACCTATGCCCCGAGTACCTAAGGTACACTTCTACAGGGGCTGACAAGGTGAACCAATTCCCAATTGTGGATGTACCTCGAGTACATGGTTTGAATTTAGAGAGAGTGCATCTGGGCTGTGGGTCTGGTTAGCAGGCCCACAGCCACATCTAAGTCGAAAACAAGTAAAGCAAAAGCAAAAAGTGGGGGTGACCATAGGAAGCAGACCCTACTCTCCTACAGGCAAGTCAAAATGAATCAAATGTCACCGCTCAATCTCCACGTATGTAAGTGGAGGCTGGGCAGGTTCAGGTGGAGAACCGTCCCCTGGTGATGCGAAAGAAGATCCTCCCGCAGAGGCAGTCAGATCGGGGGATCCAGGCTCATACTGAGTAGCTCGGAATACCAAGCTCTTCAAGCCCAATCCGGAGCCAGAAGAATGACTTGGGCAGGGTTGTGCCTGGTTTTCTTCGGCACTCTGGGTAAAAGAGGTATAAGAGGAAATGCGTACAACGGACCGCAGCTCCACTCGTGACGAAAAGTGTCGCCAAGCGAGTCCCGCCTTGGAAATTCCAACGCGCAGAACAGCAGACATTGCGCGTTCTCTTCTGTTGCGAACAGATCTAACGAAGGCTCTCCCCACTGTTGAAAGAGACCTTGCGGCACCCCCGAGTGAAGACGCCATTAGTGATCCATCAGATACCGGCGGCTGAGTTTGTCCGCCCTGGCGTTCAAAGAACCCACCAAGTGTTGAACCGTCAAGGAAATTCAGTGACGTTTTAGCCATGTCCAGAGGCGCAAAGCCTCCTGACATAGGGTCAACGATCCCACCCCGCCCTGTTTGTTGCAATACCACATGGCGGTGGTGTTGTCCGTGAACACCTGCACTACCTTACCCCGGACAGAGGGAAGAAATGCCTAAAGTGCAAGAAGGATCGCCCGAAGATCCAGAAGGTTGATATGTAGCTGGGACTCCGCCGGAGACCAGAGACCTCTGATCTCCGCCTTTCCCATGTGGCCACACCATCCTAGGAAGGACGCATCCGTCACCACTGTGTGCTCCACTTGGGGAAGGGAGAGGGGTCTACCGCTGAACCAATGTCGATTCATGAGCCACCACTGCAATTGCTGAGCAGTGCCCTCCGAGATCTGGACGTAATCGGACAGGTTTCCCTGGTTCTGCACCCACTGGAACCTTCAGGTCCCACTGCAGAGCCCGCATATGCCCTCTGGCATGGTTGGTCAGCAGGAGGCCATGAGTCCCAGCAGCCTCAAGGTCGTCCTGACCGAAACCCAGGAAAGGGCGAAAAGATCAGAATCATAGCCCGAATGCCCTGAACTCGCTGTTCCGGAGGATAAACCCGAAACTGCAATGTGTCCAGAACCGCTCCAATGAAGATGAGCTTCCGAGAGGAAATCTGGTGCGACTTTGGCACGTTGATGGAGAACCCCAGCAAATGCAGGAGGTTGTCCATAGTCTGGAGGTGGGAGACGACTGTCTGGGGCAAGCCCGCCTTGAACATTCAGTTGTCGAGATAGGGGAAGACTGAAAGCCCTGATCAGCGCAGATTAGCTGCGACCACCGCCATCACTTTTGTGAACACCCGAGGGGCACTGGTAAGGCCAAAGGGGAATACAGTGAACTGAAAATGCTCCTGGCCCACCGTGAATTGCAGGTAACGCCGATGCGCCAGCAGGACGGGAATATGAAGATAAGCGTCCTGTAGGTCCAGTGCAACTATCCAGTCTTGTGGGTCGAGAGCAGACAAGACCTGAGCCAGAGTGAGCATCGTGAACTTCTCCTTCCTGAAGAAGTCATTTACGTTCCAGAGGTCCAACATGGGATGTAGACCCTTGTCCTTCTTTGGGGGGGCCTTACTGGGGCTACCGGCAAGAACGGGGAGCCACGGCCAAAGCCATGGAGACCTTTGGGCATCGACTACGTCTGGGCCGGAGATGTCGAGGAACGCGGAACAGTGGGGCCCGCAGCACCCGAGGGCGCAATGGGGCCACAAGATCCAAAGATACGTGCCATTGCAGACACAAACTCATGCAATTCGGCCGGAGCCGCCGATAATCCCAGGAAAGGTGGGTAAAAAAAAACAGTAACTGCTCAGGCTCCGTCGGAGCTGCAGGGGCGGTGCCACCTACCCCCTCAGCCGCGTTTCTTCGACTTTTTGTGCTTTCCTTACCTGACTCAGAGTGAGAAGACTTCAAATGATGGTGTTTGCTCCACGACCGGGCTCTCGACCTCCCGCGGGACTTGGGCCTGGAACAACGTGGGGCAGACTCCCGGGCCTTCACCCACTTTCGGGACCTCTCCCGCAAAGTTTTCGGGGCCATGGCCCGGCAGTGGGAGCATGACTCCGTGTCATGGTCGTGCCCCAGGCAGAAGAGACACTCACGGTGCGGGTCCGTCAGCAACATCGCGCACTGACAGGCCACACAAAGCTTGAAACCGGGCATCCCTATATACCGGGGGTAAGTTTACTCACAAATTATAACAAACAAATGCTTAGTCAACAAGTGACGGGGTACTGCTCTCGCCGGAAAGAAAGAACTCACGTCAGCACGTGTGGGTGCGTCTGGATCCAGTCTGATGCCCGGGATATTCTAAGGTAAGGAATCTATCACTAACTTGTTTCTTTCAGATTTTGAAAATATGGTGAACTTGTGATCTTCTTGTACAGTTTAATGTTGCAGAAAGTGTAACTATGGAAACCAGGATTAAACAATGAGGGAAGGGTTGAAACTTAATTGTGGTTTAAAATTATGAAATGTTAAGGGTTTGCAGCTCCATTGTAATGCTGAACTGCAGCACAGCGCTGGAGTCGCAACTCCAGTAAATTACAGAAGCATATTGGGTAGTGTTGGAATAAAGTAATAAAGGGTTAATGTGTAACCAAAGAAATGTGTTTTAGATTTAGAAAAACTGAAGGGAGCATTTTGATTTGTTACTTCGATTCATTTGTGTGCAAAAAAAAAGAGGGAAAGTTTGCCAGGATTGGTTTTACTTTGTTGAGTGTTGTACCACATTTATTGTGTTGGAAAGAAAATATTTAAGAGGTTTCTGATATTTTATATTCTGCAATAGTATGTGAGGTAAGTTACAAATGTGTAAGATGTGTTATGTATTGCTTAAGAGTGTTTCAGTGTTTGTAATGATATTATATTCCTTACCTTAGAACAGCGTTTCCCAAACTGTGGTCCGCGGACCCCTAGGGGTCCGTGACACATTCCCAGGGGGTCCCCAGGCAGCAGTCTTAAAAGCACTGCAAAGTTCCAAGTATAATTAGACGTTTCGAGCAACAATAAAAGTGTCAAGATAACACCAGTGATTAATGTTCCTGCTGGAGAGAGGAGTTTTGTCCAGTAGCAGCTTGACTTACTTAATGTAGCACAGAGGGTTAATATGCCTCTTGCAAAGAAAGTGTGCCTGCATTTTCTTTTAAAAAACTTTGTTTGATCTGCATAGTTCAGTTAGTTACTGTTTTTTTCCCAGATATTCTTTAGTTACTGTGCACTTTATAAGTGACAATCGTGATCTAGCACAGAGATGTATAAACTGGCATCAAAAATATGTTTGTAAACTGCATGGTACAAGATAGTAACTTTCGTTTTTTCCCAGTCTTTAATTATCCTGATGCTGCTAAAAAGGTTTATTTAAATGGAAATAAAGTTTCATTGTTAAAGTCAATGCTAAACACTGTGTTATGCCTACCAGTATGAATGACATGTGAATCCTACAACTTGTAGTCGCCTTTGCCTTATGTAATTACATGTATGATTCATTGTCTCTATTGGGCAGATTTACAAGGAAAGTGACTCAGTGAGCGGTGCAAGCCATTTGGCCTCTGATCTCTGCCTCTCCCATGTGGCCCCACAGCCCTAGAGGGACGCGTCCGTCACAACTACGTGCTCCGGTTGGGGTAGGGAGAGGGATTTGCCGCAGACCCAATCGCGGTCCGTGAGCCACCACTGCAACTGTCTTGCAGTGCCCTCCGAGATCAAGACATGGTCGGACAAGTTGCCCTGATGCTGGGTCCACTGGAACTCCAGGTCCTACTGCAGAGCCTGCATCCGCCACCGGGCGTGATGCACCAGAAGGACGCAGGAGGCCATCAGCACCAGAAGCCGCAGCGTCAACGTGACCGAGACTCGGGATAACGGCTGAAAGATCGGAATCAGAGCCTGAATATCCCAAACCCGCTGTTCGGGAGGATAAACCCGAAACTACGCAGAGTCTAGAACTGCTCCGATGAAGAGGAGCTCTGAGAGGGACACAGGTGTGTCTCCGGCACATTGATGGAGAACCCCAGCAGTTGCAGGAGGTCGGCTGTAGTCTGGAGGTGGCTGACGACTGTCGTCGAGGGAGGGGAAGACTGAAACCCCTAACCTGCGCAGATGAGCTGCGACCACCGCCATCACTTTCGTGAACACCCGTGGGGCGCTGGTAAGGCAGGTAAGGGGAGCACGGTAAACTGCAAGTGCTCGTGGCCTACCGTGAACCGCAGGTAACGACGGTGGGCCGGCAGGACGGGGGTGTGAAAATGAGTGTCCTGCAAGTCCAACTCTACCATCCAGTCTCCCGGGTCCAGGGCAGCTATGACCCGAGCCAAAGTCAGCATCTTCAACTTCTCCTTCCGGAGGAAGCCGTTGATGTTCCTTAGGTCCAAGATAGGGCGTAGGCCCCCTTTGCCCTTCTTGGGAACCAGAAAGTAGTGTGAGTAACAACCACAACCTATTTCTGGCCCAGGAACGAGCTCGATGGCCCCCTTGGCCAAGAGGGCCGCAACTTCCTCTAGACTCAAGTGATCCCCCGACACGCGGTGGTACTGCGGTGGCATGGCTGGAGGGGTTGTCTCGAAGGGGAGGGAGTAGCCCCTTCAGACGATTTGCAGCACCCACATGTCCGATGTGACAGTGCACTAGTGGAGGAGGTGATGGCGAACCCTGCCCCCCACTGGCGACACTTGGGGCTGAAAGCTCGGACTAGGAGGGTTTTGAGGCGGATGCTGCAGGGGTAGGTGTGGACTGACCTTGCCGTTGTCCCCGACCGCCGCCACGGCGGTTACCACGTCCGCCACCGCGCTGGATGTTAGTCTGCGGCCCGTGGCTGGCAGGACGTGTGGGGGCGCCCCTTCCTTGGCCACGAAAGGAGTGAAAGGCATAAGTTTGCTGGCGCGGGGCCGAGAGGCCCAAGGACTTAGCCGTAGCCCTGGAGTCCTTAAAGCGCTCAAGCGCACGGTCTGCCTTGTCGGCAAAGAGGCGACGGCCATCAAACGGAATGTCCATAAGGGTGTTTTGGACATCAGCCGAAAAGTTGGCGGACCTCGTTGCCATCGCTCTGCCCAGTGAGTCCGTGGTACCCAGCCCACACCGGATGGAATACCGTGCCGCATCTCGACCATCCACAAGGGCTTGGGTGAGTTTAGTCCGGACCCCCTCCGGACATTATGGCAGCACGTCCGCGACAGTGTCCCACAGAGAGTGGGTGTAATGGCTCAAGAGGCACTCGGTGTTGACTGACCGCAAACCCAATCTAAGTGAGGAGAACATCTTTTTACCATACTGTTCATACCTCTTGGATTCCCGATCGGGGGGAGCCGTCGGGAATGCGGTCTGGGAGTTAGAGACCTGGATGACCAGGCTCTCGGGGTGGTGTGGGTGGACATGAAGCAAGGGTCGCCCGGAGCCGGGCTGTGGCGTCGGGCCACGTTCCTATCTACAGGCGGCTCAGAGGAACTTGCCTGCGGTTTAAGGACCTCAGTGAGGAGGTTAGTCCTCATGGCCGCGACGGCGAGTTCAAGGGATAAGGCCTTGGCCGCCCGCGTCAACACCACACTATAGGCAGCCCCCTCCTCCGTAGCCACGGTAGGGAGGAAATAAAACCAGTGTCTGGTGAAGTGTCCAGACCACTGGCTTCCCCAAGCCCACCTGCCCAGTCCTGATAAGGCTGGCACTCACGCGCCTGAGGGTCCTCAGACCCCTCCCAATCCGCCTCGCCACCCATCTCCAGATACTCAGGGTCAAAGGATGGAGCCGGGTCATAGAAGTAAAAATCTCACATCGGCGTCGGAAGCGGCAAATCGAGGGTAGGACCAGGGACGGCGTCGTCCTGGGACGGCGCGGGGGGCGACACCCTGGGAGTCGGCGCCGGCGGGGTTGTGAGGTCGACCGGCGACAATCCCGGATCCGGATCCGGATCTGAAGGGCCCTGCGGCGCCGGGACCGAAGCACCCGACGGCGCCGAGGCCTAAGCACCCGGCCCACTTGGGGACCTAGTTGGGACCGCTGGGCCCGAAGACGCCACGGAACCCAACGGAGGAGCGAGAAAGGCCTCGATCGCCTCTGGCGTCGAGTGCTGCCCAGGGACCGGCGGGTATGGAGCAGGCCGCAACGGAGCCGCGTGGGCGGTGTCGCCCGAACCCCCGGCCGCATCGGGGGAGTCAGAAGAGCGATGACGCCTCTTCGACTTCTTGTGCCTCTTACGTGAGGACTTGGAGCCCTAAGAATGATGTCGACTCCCGGAGCTATGACGACTCTGGCCCCACGACCGGTCCCTCGACCTCCTTTCGGACCGGGACCTCGAACGGCGTGGGGACGACTGCCGGAGCTTGAGGCGCTTGCGGGACCGCTCCCGCCTAGCCTTCGACGTCAAGGCCCGGCAGTCGGGGCACGACTTGTCGCCGTGGTCGGGCCCCAGGCAATGAAGGCACCGGCGATGGGGGTCGGTAACCGACATCAGTCGGTTGCAGTTGACGCAGGGTTTAAACCTGGGCATCCCTACCGGCACCGTTGGAGGGTACTGCTACGCAAAAGTTTCCTGATCCAGTCTGACGCCTGGGGATATTCTAAGGTAAGGAATCTAATACTAACCTGTTTCTTTCAGATGCATTATTTATAATGCTTGCAAACCATTAGAGAAATGTTATGATTGAAATATGTTACCAAATGCACGAATGTGCATTGTAGTTTGTTTTATTGTAGTGAAATGAACATTGAAATAGGTTGTGCACAGTAATATGTGTACTTCCTGAGTGTCTAATGAAAGTAGTAGAGAAAATTGATTCTTACGCGTTACTTACCTTTGGTAACGATGTATCTGGTAGAGAAGATTCTAGCCGCAGATTCCTTATCGTATAATTACCCCCAGGCTTGAGACTGGATCCGGAAAACTTTTTTGTCACCGCATCCCTGCATGCCGGGGGGACAGCATCACACAACTCCGCCCAGGCTCCACCCAGGCATCGTGACGTCAGCCAGGTCTCAAGTCCCACCCCGGCGTGCCTACCTCAGTTTTCTTGGGAGAACTTTTCCGCGCCACAACACGGAGCCATCAGACAAACTGTGGGAGCATGGGAACAATGTGCGAAAGTGCAGAAAAAGGAATGGTGACTAACAACACCACAAGGAGTAGTAACAACACCTAAGCACCCAAAGGATGAGAAAGAAGAAAGAACAGAGCACAGCCTTGAGCAGCCACCCTGCCAGCATGGAGACAGTTTCCTCCCCCCCCCGCCCGAGGCATGGAACATATACAAAATGTCATGACAACATGTAGCAGGAGTATAACCCCAACCAAGAGCAACGAAGGGGAACCAGTTCCAAGACAAATAAGGAACGACAAAACTCGAAGGCATGCTCAGCACAGAGTGTGACAGCCCCCCAAGGAACAAGGGCAAGGCATGGCCAGATGACCCCAGCCCAGAGGTTAGCAGAGGGGCCAGGACCCCTAGTAACAAGAGGGAGGGATAGGAGGGACGAGAGTAAAGGCAAGCCTCAACCCCGGAGCAAACAGAGCAGAGGGGCACAGGAGTACTGCTAGAGCCAACCTCCTAGTGCTAAAGAGGAGGAAAGGAACAAGAGCACGACAAAAGATCCTATCAGAAGAACGAAAGAATGCACTCACAGAAGACCCAGCCACCCACCGGGAGGCGAGTGCAGAAGCCAAAGGTCCTCGCAGAACGGGGAGGAAGGGCGGGCAGTGAAGGAATCTGCGGCTAGAGTTGTCTCTACCAGATACATCGTTACCGAAGGTAAGTAACTCGTACATCTGATAGAGACTACTAGCCGCAGATTCCTGAACGTAGAATAGATATGCTAGCCATACCCACGGGGAAGGAGGGTCTGCGAAAGGACCCCATCAGCCTGGACCCAACAGAGGGCCCCACAGGGGACCAGTCCAACTGACAGGGCAAGGATCCTCGACCCCCAGGCAAGGGGAAAACCCCACAAGCCGAACACCCCCCACCCCCAGAGGGGCGAGGGAAAATAAAAGAAAAAAGAAAGAGAAGGCCAGTTCACCCTCAACAGAGGAAACAAGGGCAAGGCCAGGGGAGGCCGAAGCACCACACGTTCCATCAAGGCAACAGAACCTCCAGCCAACGCCAAGGCAAGGAGAAGGAAGAATGAAAACCTAGAGGGCCCAAGGAGATAAGGGAAAGAAGACGAGTCCACCACAGTCAGAAGTCAACAGACCAGAGAGAGTGGTGCAGGCAGCAATAAGAAGCCGGAAGACGGAAGAACAGCCCAGGTACCCCCGGAAGGCCGGGACAGTTACTCCTGAAGAAGGAAAGAAAAACACAAAACCATCACAGCCTCCAGGACAGGAGCATGAAAGCAAGGGAATTCCCAAACACCACCACTGCCAAAGCAGCAAGGGAATTGCATCTGCAACCTACATAAACACCATGGAGAGCAGAGGCCCGAAGGCGACCACAACTCCCTAGCACAGCGCAAGCTATATAACAGCTACCACTATCCCACATAGGGTCCGTTAAGTCCCAATGGCATGGGAACCCTCTTTGGAAGAAACTTCTGCAGCAGAGGCCAACCAAAAGAGCCACAGGGGAAAAAACAACCACCGCAGAAGGCTTGTCAAGCAGCCCAAGAGAACAGAAGGCCTAATCACAGGGCCAATGAGTGCAAATAACTCAAGCAAAAAACACGCGGTCAGCAAGGGCCGTCCAGCAGCCAACAAAGCCACATTCTCCGCACGGAGGACTCGAGTGGCCATAAAACACACAGAACAACAAGGGCGACTAGCACAAAAGGAGGTCCAAGAACCAGATCAACCGACCAGTCACTGAGGGGGAAAAGAAGGAGAAGGAGGAGGAGGAGGAGGAGGAGGACGAGGCCGCACCAAGAACCTCTGGATCTCAGAGTCTGCCGGGGAATGGAATAACAGAGTGCCATCAAAGGGAAGATCAACCAGCCATTCCCTAACATTTTCCAGGAACACACTGTCCCAAAGCCAAGCATGGCGGCGAAGGGCAACCAAAGAGGCCATGCCACGACCCAGCACCTCCGATATGTCCGGAGCGGAGCGAAGAATAAACACTGCTAGCTACCAGCCATCCAACGCATGGTGCCGCAAGTCAACCTGATCGGTCTGTTGTAAAGCAGCGGACCCCAAGGACTCGGCCGAGTCCCACAAACAAGAGGTGGCCCTAGCCAACACACATTAGGTGTTAAGAGCCCCGCAGAGCAGCACTGGTCGAGGCAAACATGTTGTGTCCCCAAGAGTCCAGCCAGCGGGCCTCCCGGGACGGTGGAGCCAACAGCAGCGGCAGAGAGGGAAAGGCGGTCCGCAAAAGTGGACTGGAGGCAGAGGGGTGGAGGGAAAGACATGCCAGGTCACGCGGTGCTGGAAAGTGCCGGTGCAGGAGGTGCTGGGGCACCGGGTCCCCGGGTCCCCTGTGGTGGTACGCCCCCAAGTCCCCATCAGGGAAGAAAGGAGCTAACACTCAAAGGGAAGCAACAGCTCCCACCCACCAAAGCCCTGGTGGAGAACCTCCAGAAGAACATCTGCAGGGAAATGAGAAACTGGATCACCCATGCGCAAAATGCCCACAGCCGTGGACACAGCGCGAGCGAAGGCCGCACCCGCATCTGTAGGGCCCCGCGGTGGGGAAAGCAGCTCCTTTGTGGGCGACGGTGCAAACTAAGACGGCCGTCCCCGAAGCCAAGCGGGGCGGTCAAAGGCCATACCTGAAAAGGAGGGACCGAGGAGTGGGGAACCTGGTGCTCCTCCGGCGAAAAACACAGCCTCTGGAAAGGCAAGGAGCCGCCTTTTGATGACGCCGGGGAAAAAGCCACCACGTGGCGGCCCGTCTCCGGTGAGGACGACACCAGCAGGCACCCGCCCTCCGGAGAAGAGGGAGCGTCCCAGGACCAGTCCACGACTCGATGTCCATCCGGCGCCATAAGAGTCCGCAGCCTGAGGCAGGACGTCATCGCCATCCGGCGCTGGACAGGCCTCCCCCACCTCATACAGCGCCAGGGAGCGGAGCTGATCCGGAGGCGAAATGGCCAAGGGACGTCGCCAACTCGACCTCCAACGAAGCAGCAGCCTGAGAGGAGGGACGAGAGGGACCTGGGGAGTGACAAGGAGCGCCCTGCCAGCCTCGACCCAGAATAGGACGTAGGCTGTCCGCCGACCCCTGTGGCGCCGCAAAGGTCGATTCAACCTCCGACTTGACCTGCGCGGAGGGATGAGAGGGGCCCGAAGGGGGAGAGAGGGGCCCGAAGGGGGGCAAGGGGTCCCCTTCCAGCCTCGACCAATAGCGGGACGAGGGGGATCCGCCGACCCCTGTGGCGCTGCCTGGGTCAGAAGCTGTTGGCACCGGAGCGGCATCACCTCTGCCGTAGACAAGGCCGCCGCCTGTCCAAAGGGCCGAAAAGGGGCTCGGGGACGCGACCCGAGCCCAGGCAACCTTCCGCGACATCACAGGGACTTTCGCAGGAGCTCGCGGCTAAGCAGAGGTGCCGTGGCCCAATGGAGGGACCCCCGAAGGGCCGCACTCACACAGCACCACCTCCACGAAGCCTGGAGCCGAACCAGTCGGGGCCAAAGCCGCGGCGACACCGCAGAGGGCCCAGCACAGTGCAAGGGATCCGCCGACGTCCCAGGAGGAGGAGGAGGAGGAGGAGGAGGAGGAGGAGGAGGAGGAGGAGGAGGAAGAGGAGGAGCCAGTGAGGCATGTAAAGCCGCCGCATATGTCTCCATCTGGGCTCTCGACGCCCCCTCACCGGGAAGGGGTGGTTAGGAGGACGAAATGTGGGTCCGCATCACCCGCGGAGAGCCCACGTCCCCAACAGGCCTGAAACCAGCCCCCAAGGACAAACTGCCACACTTACCCACCGGGAAGCGACACTCGTGTGGCACAGGAGAGGGGTAAGGACAACGAGGACGGTGGCCGCTTCGAAAACCTTCCATCGAAGCTGAGCAAGGGGAAGAAGCCGACCTGGAGCGACATGCCGAGAGAAGTTTCATCCGGCGCTCCCTCCGCGACTTCGGCTTCAACTGTTGGCACGCCTCACAATCAGTGTAGCAGTGAACTTCCCTCAGACACCACATACAAATGAGGTGAGTGTCCGTTGCCGACATAAGGCGTCCACACGACAAAGCCCGAAGGCATTCACACACTGTTCCACACCGATAACCACAAAAGTAAAAAGTAAAGGGGCCCAAACAGGCCCGGAGCATAGACCGGATCCATGCTGCACGTGGAAAAGGAAGAAACTGACGTAGGCGTGCCAGGGTGGGACTTATGTGACCTCGCTGACGCCACGTATGCCGACAACGCCTGGGCGGAGTCGCGTGATTCCATACCTCCGGCACGCAGGGATGCTGTGGCAAAAAAGAGTTTTCCGGATCCAGTCTCACGCCTGGGGGTAATTCTATGTTAAGGAATCTGCGGCTAGTAGTCTCTATCAGATCCATGTTTACAGATGTATTAAACTATATACAAGTCTATATGGATAAGTTACTACCTGTGTAACAATACATCTGTAAGAGACATTAGATAGTGATAGATTCCTTACCTTCGAATATACCCAGGCGTCAGACTGGATCCGGAAAGTTTTGTGTCAGCAGTACCCCTGCGCGTCGGAAGGTGGCGTCATGCGGCTCCGCGTCTGTCGCTGGCATCATAGGCGCCAGGATGACGTCTCGGAGACTACTTAGGCGCCACCCATGCGTGCTGACGTCAGTTCTGCACACGAGTTTCCGCACCAGGAAAGCAGAGCCACGCAAGAAACTGACCACTGGTGCCATGAAACTAGGGCCCTGAAGGGATGACATTAACCCTAGAAATCAGTTCGCAGAACGGGGAGGATGGGTGGGGCGGAAAGAAATCTATCACTAACTAATGTCTCTTACAGATATATCGTTACACAACTAGTAACTTGTGTATCTGAAAGAGACACATTAGTAAAAGTGGGTCTGCGAACAAGATTACACCAGAAAGTCACTGTGAGAAGTTGGCCTGATATATGATGCTCACTAGTTCTAGTGATCACCTTGTATCAGTCCAAACAACCCTTATGGTGATTGGTTGTAAGTCAACCTTATAGACCAGCTATCCTAATGGTAGCATGGACATAGCAGTCTTAGGCTAAACTCTTTTGGCATGTGAAGCCAGCTGTTTTACCACAATATAACCCCTTGAATACCAGATGAAAGGACACCACACAGGTTGTTATGAAAATAAACATTCTATTTATTAATAACAACACCTCTGAACTCTTTATGAGGTCAGAGGGCTAAGCACATGACAATCTCTTACGAAAAATACTACAAGTCGCACAAAATTACAATGGTGCCCTAGGGGCACGATAAACCATATACTAAATAAGTGGAATGTGAGAGTCGATAAAAGGAATGGAGCTGTCCAGAGGCTGTAGGATCGATGGGACCACGCTACACTGACTTCAGGTAAGTACTAGAATAGGAGGCCCACGGAACGCGTGTGCAGAGTGTTAACTCACACGCGAGATGCGTAACAACGTCTATGGACAGTACAGTTCAAGAAAAAGGTAAGTACGTGTAATCCTGACTAGTTAGGACAACAACGACTGTGGAATTGGACACTAAGACAGTTAGACTACCCTTGAGCACCGAAATGCTCTCGTTACCTCACCCACGGGCTGCGGGTGCATAGGTGCCAAAGTGTGTCGGGTTCTCACGTTGAAGTCAATGGAGCCTGAAAGAAAAGATGCTGCAGGCGACCAGGAGGAAGATGTCCGGTGCGATCCAAGGGTGGATCGGTGAAGAAGAGGACCTGAGAGCAGAGGGGACAGTGTTCAAAGTCACTAGCCAGTGACCGGTGTGGAACCAGGTAGGAACCAGGTGCTATCATCGCGATCAGGTGAAGAGTGGACGCTTGACTCTGCAGCCACGTGGACCAGGAGGTGTCTTCGACGACCAAGATGGAGGCACGAGCTGTCCCACGCAGGCTCTCGCTGTCGGAGGTGTCGGATCCGGGATTGGACTCAACAGGCCTTGGCAAAGGCAACCCACGCGGTGAGTGGAAAAGACGTCTGGTGCGGACTACGAGAGTCCTGGGTGCCCCTCTTTTGGAAGGGAGCAAGGGCCAGTCTGGAGCAACCAGACCAGCAGTGAAGATTCAAAGGTTCATCTAGGAGGCCACTAGCCAGCCGGCAAGTGACCAGACAACGCGTCGAGCAGCAAACAAGCAGAAGGGCCCCACGCAGATCTCGTGGATGCTGGAGGGCTGGTCTTCGGTGCAGGGGCTGCTCTGGGCTGGGGCTTCTCAGTCCCCAAAGCACTTGGTCGAGTTTACCTCGGGAGTCGTGCTGGAAGCGAAGTGCAGGTTGGTTCAAGATGGCCGGTCCCACGTGTCTCGTCGCACCCACGGGTCTCAGCTTTGCTGCAGATGTGAGTTGAGGTCGGAGAGGTCTGGGAATCCGGGTCTCGTCGGGCTCTGAAGTCTGGATCCTCGAGGGAAGACGACAAAGTGAAGCCGCTGGACGCTTGATGGTGCCTGCAGTTGCAGGGTGGACACTCCTTGTCCACAAGGGAGATTCTTCAGTCTTCTGTGGAGCAGAACGTCGAAGGCCAGAGTTTCTTCTTGTTGAATAGTTCAGGATAATCTAATTTGGAATGGGACCAGCTCCTACCTTTATTCTCCTAAAGGGGGCTGCACTACTGACTAGGTCCCTCCCCTGGGTGGGACCAGGAAGGGGGGTGGTTACACCCCCTATCCTTTGTCCGGTTTCCCGCCAGAGCTGGGGCAGGGATGCCCCAGCAACTGGTTTGAACCGGTGTATGCACAGGGCACCTTGTGTGCCCCAGGCATGTCTCATTCCTTTCAGGCCTCCCTACCTCAATACACAAAATTCTGTCTGGGGTGGTGCTAGCACCTCCCAAGGCAGGAAACCCTTTGTCCAAGCCATCCTCGCTGGAAGGACTCCCAGCAGCAGGAGGTCAGACTTGTGTCTGTGGTGGCAGCATCCATTTTGTGATGCTGAGGCTCGAGTTAACTTTAACCGGGGTTCACAGTTACATACATGTCGTGTCCCTCTAGAAGGGTGGAATGCTACCCCCGTCGCCAGAATTGGCGAGGGGGTAGTATTCCAAATCGTATGACACCTTACTCGACATGTTTTGATAGTGCTATACCAGAGTTAGCATTTAACCGCAAGGTTGATAATGTACTTAAGAGTATATGGTATAGCGTTATCATGGAACAGCTATTAGGACTTGGTTCCGCAAGCTGCAAACGGGCTCAGCTCATGCCAGAGCACCATCTCACATAATTCCAAGCACTCTGCCTTCAGGATTGATAAGGCCTTCCATAGGAGTGACTGATAGGAATATATGTGTCCATTTTAGGGTTAGATATAGGTATACTATATCTACAGCAAAGGGTGTTTACACCACCTTGCCTCAGCTGTCATGCAGCCAGTTGTGTCAGATTTAGATGGCCAGCCAGGGGTGGCATAATACATGCTTCAGCCCCTGGTAGGCCCTGAGTGCACCTATGCCCTGGGTACCTAAGGTACACTGTACAGGGACTGAAAAGGTGACCCAGTATCCAATTAGATATGTACCTAAGGTACATGGAATCCATTTTAACAGAAAAAGGAGGAAGCCTGGGGTCCCGAATAGCAGGATCCCAGGCCAACTAAGTCAAAAACCAGCAAAACACCAGACAAAAAGTTGGGGGCAACCATAGTCAGATATCCACCTTCCTACAGTCACAGAGAACAGAACGGCCAAAGAAGCCGTCTCTCCGGACTGGACTGTCATGGCAATAATGCTTGGTATACATGTGCAGCGAGGCCCACATAGCTGCCTGACAATTGTCCTGCAAGGGAACGCCACGTCCCAAGGCAGTAGTGGCTGCTGTAGCCCTGGTAGTATGGACACGCAGCGCCACAGGAGGCTCCTTTTTAGCCAAGGAGTAACATGCTTGATACACAGAACGACCCACCGAGATGGTTCTTTGTGCAAGGCCCGACCTTTTTTTGGCGCCCATGTAGCCAACAAAAAATTGGTCATCCACCCAAAACTGTTGTGTGCGCTTCAGATAGAACGAGAGCGCAAGTTTTGAGTCCAGGAGGTGGAGCCACTCTTCCTCTTTTGAAGGAGGCGGAAAGAAGGTGGGCAAAGTGATGGTCTTCCCGATGTGAAAGGCAGTGACAAACTTTGGCAGAAAAGATGGACAAATCCTTAGAACAACTATGTCCGGATGGACAGAGAGAAAAGAAGGCGTCGAAGAAAGAGCCTGGAGGTCACTCACTTTTCTGGCAGAGGTGATAGCTACCAGGAAAGCAGTCTTCAGAGTGAGAAGACGTAAGGGACAGTTAAGAAGGGGCTCAAAGGGAGCGCACATCCGATAGGTCAAAACAAGATTTAAGTCCCATTGAGGCATTATGAGAGGCATGGGAGGAAACGTGTGTGTAATGCCTTTGAGGAAGCGATTAACAACCGAGGACTTAAAAGAGAAGGCTGATCTGGTAGCCGTAGAAAGGCAGACATGGCCGAAAGATAACCTTTGATAGTGCCCAGAGCAGAGCCCTGCCGGGCCAAATAGAGAAGGAACAGAAGGACCTCGGAAAGAGGAGCAGAAAGGGAATCCACAGCCTTTGCTGTGCACCATGCCACAAATTTGTTCCACCTGCAGGAGTATGCCGTCTTAGTGGAGGGACGCCTGGCTGCCAGAATGACATCGCAGACTTAAGGAGGAAGGTAGAAAGCAGTCAACTGTCGCCGCTCAATCTACACACATTGAGGTGGAGGCTGGACAGGTTCGGGTGGAGGACAGTTCCTACTGCTGGGACAGAAGATCCTCCCGAAGAGGCAGTCGGATTGGGGGATCCACGCTCATACTGAGTAACTCGGATACTAAACTCTTCGTGCCCAATCCGGATGACTTGAGCTCAGTCGCGCCGAACCTTCTTCAGCAGAAGTGGTATAGGCGGAAAGGCGTACAACAGACCGCAGCTCCACTCACGGCTAAAAGCGTCGCCGAGCGAGAGTCCCCTTGGAAATTCCAACGCGCAGAACGGATGACATTGCGCGTTCTCTTGTGTGGCAAACAGATCTAACCAAGGCTCTCCCCACTGCAGAAAGAGACCTTGCACCACGTCCGAGTTCAGACGCCATTCGTGATACATCATGCACCTGGGGTTGAGTTCGTCCGCCCTGGCATTCAGAGAACCTGCCAGGTGTTGAACCACCAAGGTAATGAATTGATGTGCCAGCCATGTCCAGAGGCGCAGAGCCTCCTGACGTAGGGTCCACGACCCCACACTGCCCTGTTTGTTGCAATACCACATAGCGGTGGTGTTGTCCGTGAACACCTGCACTACACTTCCCCGGTCAGAGGGAAAGAATGCTTTCAGTGCAAGTCGGATCACCCGAAGCTCCAAAATGTTAATATGGAGCCAGGACTCCGCCGTAGACCAGAGGCCTCTGATCTCCACCTCTCCCAAGTGGTCGCACCATCCCAGGAGGGACGCATCCGTCACCACTGTATGCTCCGGTTGGGGAATGAGGGATCTGCCATTGACCCAATCGCGATTAATGAGCCACCACAAACTCCTTCCAGACGAAGCGGTTGACGTTCCTGAGGTCCAAGATGTTGCTCCAACTGCGTTATACTTCTGGCCCAGAAACACGCTTGGTGGCCCACTTGGCGCTTTTCCTTACATGTTTAAAGAAATAATGTTCTGTTTGAGTTTGAATGTATGCGTTGTGTGGAAGTGAGTTAGTAGCTGACTGATGGAATGATTGAATTGTGCATAATATTTTATTGCGTAATGTGGTTCTGGGCTGATGTTCTCCTTTTCTTGTACTGTTTAATCAAAATGAAAGTTTATATATAATCAGATGAGCAAAATGAATTCTTCTATGCTTATTAAAATGTGACAACTAGTTAAAATTGTTATAAAAATAAATACTGAAAAGTAAATAGCTGTTCTGCGGGTGTTTTTGGTTGGTTTTATTGTTGGAACTCCTCTGTCCTTCTCATACATTGGGGACGCCCCTTTCATGTTGCTTTATATCCACTTGGCCAGGAGGGCCGTGACTTCCTGTTGGAGAAGCGCAAAGTTATTCCCCGAAATGCTGTGGATCTGAGGTGGCATGGCTGGAGGGGAAGTCTTGGAGGGGAGGGAGTAGCCCCTGCGGACGATTTGCAGCACCCATCTATCCACGGTGCCAGAATGCCAGTGGAGGAGGTGATAGCGAATCCTGACGCCCACCAGCGTGGGGTACACCCCAAATTTCGGACTAGGAAGGCTTTGAGGCAGATGCTGCGGGAGCGAAGGTGGACTGACCCACACCGTGGCCCCCTGTCCGCCGTGGCGGAAAAAACAACGTCCGCGGCCACGCTGAGGTTGGTTCTGCGCAGGCTTCTGGCTGAACAAACGTGTTGGGATGTCCCTTCCATGGCCACGGAAGGAAAAGCATATGTGGTCGGGCGCATGGTGGAAAGACCCAAGGACTTGGCTGTAGCCCGGGAGTCCTTAAAACACTCCAGCGCACTGTTTGCCTTATCGCCAAACAGGCTAGTACCATCAAAGGGCATGTCCATAAGAGAACTCGGAACATCCCCTGAAAACCCAGTAGACCGCAACCAGGCATGTGACGGAGGGCCACTGTCATGAAAATCGCCCTACCCAGTGAGTCTGCGGAGTCCAGTCCACACTGGACACCTTATTTAGGCATAGAAATCATGCCCTTATTTAGGCATTGCTCATGCTAACCAGATACAGGCATTGTCAACTACATCCGTTCATCTTTGTCACAACAAGTTCTTGGAAAACCAGACTCTTAAGCCTTTAGGACTTCCCCATGCCTGGATATTGATTTCTCCAAGAACTCACTTATTAAGCATGAACATCTATTCCTTAGGGGTTCATTCATGACTTTCTTATGCCTGACTTGTACGACAATACTGGCATTCCTAAACACCTTCAAGGTATAAATATACCTTCACTTGCCATGGCAAACCACGGTGCAGTTCGGCTACCTACTTGCACGACGTGGCTCACCACAGCAAGTTCGGAAGGAAGTCAAGTCCCCAACTGACACATTGACCAGACGCGGTCATCCTCCTCGCAGAGAATCCAGCTCCAGTGTTTCTGACTTCCTTTGCAGGGTGTTAGAGATCAAGACCCGGGAAAGAGATTCCAACCTCATCATTCTAAGGTATGGAGCAGACTAGAACCGTGAGAAACTTTTGGCAACTCTTGGCAAAACTAAACGTAAACTAAATTAGACTATAGCTAAACAGCACCTACTTCTTCCCTCATAATACACTTAGGTTAGATAACACTGGGGAAGGATTATTTTAGAAGCACCAGTTGAGTATTTTAACCTGTGTTATGTAAGTATTTTCATACATGTCATAGCTACAGACCATGCTAGTGCAGTATTATTTTATCTTAATGCTAACGCTGTATGTATTATACTCCGCATTTTGTCTTACAATTGTAGCAGTTCATATCTCTTGCATGAGAAATAAGACTTCAAAAAACCTTTTTTATTGAAACGCCCGTCTCTCTATTTCTGTGCAACTCTGTAGAAAAGAAGTATGCACGATTGACTGAGATAAACTGTTATCAATTGTTTTCACGATTCTGAGAGTGTTCCGATTCTAAAAAGGAAACAAAGTTGTCATGTTTCTGCAGTTGTCAGAAACTAATCCCTTCTTGTTCATTCGATAAGTTTCTAGTGACCTCTGAGTTAGCTGGCACACACACACACAAGTAATTCAGTTTAATATACTCGATAGAGACATACTGACCTCAGTCCTATGTCAAAACTATAGTGTATATTATTCCAAATCGCAGATCCTATCAAGGATATAGGAACCTATCAAGGATATACACCACAGACCAGGCTCTCCGGAGTTGGGTGGGTTGTCAAAAAGGCAGGGGCCGGGGAATGACGCCTGGCTACGTTTTTATCCACAGGAACCCCCGTGGCTGGTCTAGACCAGGTGCCCATCAACACATCAGTTAACGCCTCATTGAACGGTAGCAGGGGCTCCATAGAGCTTGCCGCCGGCTGAAGGACTTCAGTGAGGAGGTTAGTTTGAGGGTCACCGTAGGCAAGTCAAGGGCCTCCGTTGCTCTACGGAGCACCACAGAATATGTGGCGCCCTCCTCCATGGCCACAGCAGGAGGAGAAAACACCAGGTTCAGAGGAGAGGTCAAGGCCACCTGCATCCTCCAACTCTTCTGTCCATTCCTGTTCCGACTCGCACTGCCGTGCCAGAAGGTCCTCAGACCCCTCCCAGTCGCCCCCTTCCTCCACTGCCCTTGGCACAGGCTGCGGCGGAGGGACAGGGGAATATAAATGGTCCAACGGCGCCGGGAACAGCGCTGATCCGCCTCCATGTCCCAAATAGGGTCCCAACCCGGAGCAAAACTGTCTGGAAACTTAGGCAAGGGCGAAGGTGCAACGAACAGAACCCATTGCGGCGCCGGAGCCGCTGGGGAGGACCTAGCGGCGCCGGCGGCAAGAGAGGGCCCTCAGCTGGGACCACGAGGCCCGGAGGCAGGCCGGCGGGAGCCTGAGGCCTGAAATGGCGGTCCATGGCAGCAAGAAAATCTGGCACCTGGGCAGGAGTTGCCGACGTACCTGGATAAGGTGGGTAGGCCTCGGGACTCACCTGCTCCAAAGGAGCTGCAAGGGTGGTACCCCGGCCCCCTCGTCCACGTCCGGAGACCGACGGGGATATGGAGAGCGTAAGTGCTTCTTTGACTTCTTATCATGTCTCTTACCAGATTCAGAGTGTGAAGACTTCGACCCCGAGGAGCGATGATGGCTCCGCGGTCAGTCCCTCGATCGACCCTTGGACCTTGAACGGCGTGGAGACGACTGCCGGGCCTCCAGTAGCTTACGGGACCGCTCCCGCAAGGCCTTGGGAGCCATAGCCAGATAGTTGAAACATGACCGGGAGTAACGGTCGCGCTCCAGACAGTAGAGACAGACGCCATGGGGGTCGGCCACCGACATCGTACGGCGACAGGCCCCACAGGATTTAAACCCAGGCATCCCTATGTGGCACCAGGAGTCAAAGACTCAAAAATTAGAAGACAAAAAGTCTCCAAAGTTGGTCAAAAAGTGACCAGGGTACGTGCTCTTACAGGATCTGCGCTTGCTGGCACAGAAAAAGAAAAGACCGTCAGAGCGCATGGGTGGCGCCCAAGTAGTTTCCGTGAGGTCATCTCGGCGCCAACGACGCTGGTGACTGGCGCGGAGCCGCACGATGCCACCTTCCGACGCGCAGGGTTACTGCTGACGAAAAACTTTCCGGATCCAGTCTCACACCTGGGGATATTCTAAGGTAAGGAATCTATCACTAACGTGCCTCTTTCACCTACCTCTTTATCCATGTGCCCTGTATTATGATCAGACACTATTTGTATGTTTCTTTTCATGTATTATGTCACTAGCAAAAGGCACAGACACATGCATGAAGGCTTCTTTCTGCATTTCTCTTGACTCCTTCTACACCTCTCTCAATCAATCAATCATGGACATTTATAGAGCGCACTACTTACCCGGAGGGTCTCAAGGCGCTTGTGGGGGGGGGGGGGGGTGCTGCTACTGCTCGAACAGCCAGGTCTTGAGCTTCTTCCTGAAGGAAAGGTGGTCTTGGGTCAGGCGCAGGTCGGTCGGGAGGGAGTTCCAGGTCTTGGTGGGAGAAGGACCTTCCTCCTGTTGTCGTTCTTTGGATGCGGGGGACGGCGGCGGGGCGTGACTGGCTGATCGGAGGTGGCGTTTGGGAGCGTAGAAGTTGATGCGGTTGTTGAGGTAGCTCGGGCCTTGGTCGTGTAGGGCTTTGTGTGTGTGGGTGAGGAGACGGAAGGTGATTCTCTTGTTGACGGGGAGCCAGTGCAGGTCTCTCAGATGTCCGGAGATGTGGCTGCGTCGGGGGATGTCGAGGATGAGTCTGGCCGAGGCGTTCTGGATCCGCTGGAGTCTCTTCTGGAGCTTGGCGGTGGTTCCGGCGTAGAGGGCGTTGCCGTAGTCCAGTCGGCTGGTGACGAGGGCCTGGGTGACCGTCTTCCTGGTCTCGGTGGGGATCCACCGGAAGATCTTTCGTAGCATGCGCAGGATGTTGAAGCATGACGAGGAGACGGCATTGACTTGTCTGGTCATGGAGAGGGAGGAGTCCAGGATGAAGCCCAGGTTGCGTGCGTGGTCTGTCGGTGTGGGTGCGGTGCCCAGGGCGGGGGGCCACCAGGAGTCGTCCCAGGCGGAGGGCGAGGAGCCCAGGATGAGGACTTCCGTCTTGTCGGAGTTCAGTTTCAGGCGGCTGGTCATCATCCACTCGGCTACATCTTTCATCCCTTCGTGAAGGTTGGCTCTGGAAGCGGCGGGGTCGTTGGTCAGTGAGAGGATCAGCTGGGTGTCATCGGCGTAGGAGATGATGTTCAGGTTGTGTTGGCGTGCGATGGGCGCGAGGGGGCTCATGTAGACGTTGAAGAGGGTGGGGCTCAGCGAGGATCCTTGAGGGACGCCGCAGATGACTTTGGTGGCCTCTGACTTGTACGGTGGTAGACGGACTCTCTGTGTTCTTCCGTCGAGGAAGGAGACGATCCATTCCAGTGCCTTCTCCTGAATTCCGATGTTGCTGAGACGCTGCACTAGGGTGCGGTGGCAGACAGTGTCGAATGCCGCGGAGAGGTCTAGGAGGATGAGGGCCGCTGTTTCTCCGTTGTCCATCAGGGCTCGGATGTCATCGGTGGCAGCGATGAGGGCGGTCTCGGTGCTGTGGTTGGCTCGGAAGCCAGACTGTGAGGGGTCGAGGGATCCATTCGTCTCGAGGAAGGCGGGCAGCTGTTTGTTGACGGTCTTCTCGATGACTTTGGCTGGAAACGGGAGGAGCGAGATGGGGCGGTAGTTCTTGAGTTCGCTGGGGTCCGCTGTTGGTTTCTTTAGTAGAGCGCTGAGTTCGGCGTGCTTCCAGCTCTCCGGGAAGGTGGCGGTGTCGAAGGAGGTGTTGATGATGTCCCGCAGGTGGGGTGCGATGACAGCGTCGGCCTTGTTGAAGACGTGGTGAGGGCAGGGGTCGGTCGGAGATCCGGAGTGGATGGAGTTCATCATGAGCGCGGTTTCGTCGGTGCTGATCGGAGTCCAGGCGCGGAGGGTGGTGGTGGGCGGCGTTGCTGCGGTCGTTGTGTGCGATGGTTGACTGCTGAAGCTGTTGTGTATGTCCGCGATCTTGTTGTGGAAGTAGGAGGCGAGGGAGTTGCAGAGGTCTTGCGATGGGGTGATGTCGTTGTTTCCGGCGTTGGGGTTGGAGAGCTCTTTCACGATGTTGAAGAGTTCCTTGCAGTTGTGTGCGTTGTTGTCCAGTCGGTCCTTGAATGCAGTTTTCTTGGTGGCGCGGATCAGTTGGTGGTGCTTCCGGGTGGCAAGCTTGAGGGTGGTCATGTTGTCCGGTGTTGGTTCCCTTCTCCAGACTTTCTCGAGTGCTCAGCAGTTCTTCTTGGAGTTCTTGAGTTCGTCGGTGAACCATGGGGCTTTCTTGCTGCCGTGTCTGCTGGGCGGGGTCCTCAGAGGGGCGAGTTCGTCCGCGCAGTTGCTGATCCACTTCGTGAGGTTGTCGGCGGCCTGGCTGGGGTTCGCTGAGCTGGCGGGAGGGTGCTGACTCAGGGAAGCGGCGAGCTGGTCGGTTGTGATCTTGTTCCAGCTTCTTCGGGCAACCTGTTGCTGGTGGTGGTGGGTCGTCGTTCTTCTGAAGGTGAAGTGGACGCAGCTGTGGTCCGTCCAGTGGAGTCCTGTGGCGTGGCTGAAGGCGATGTCTTTGCTGGATGAGAAGACGGCGTCGAGTGTGTGTCCGGCGAGGTGGGTGGGGGTGGTCACCAGTTGCTTGAGTCCCAGGTTTGCGAGGTTTTCCAGCACGGTGGTGGTGTTGCGGTCGTCGTTGTTCTCCAGGTGGAAATTGAGGTCCCCGAGGAGGATGTAGTCGGCTGAGGGGAGGGCGAGCGGGCTGATGAAGTCGGCGATGTCCTCGCTGAATTGTGTGCGTGGTCCCGGGGGTCTGTAGATGAGGGTGCCTCTGAGGGTGGTCTTGGGGTTGACGTGGATCTGGAAGTGCAGGTGTTCGGCGGGTGCGATGGTGTCGTCGGTGTTGGTCGTGATGCGGATGGTGTTCCTGTGAATGATGGCGATGCCTCCTCCCGTCTGGTTGACGCGGTCTCTCCGGATGATCTTGTAGCCGTTGGGGATGGCGATGGCGGGTGCTGAGGAGGCGTTCATCCAGGTTTCCGTGAGGAAGGCGACGTCTGGGGCTGTGGTGTCGAGCAGGTTCCAGAGCTCGACGGCGTGTCTGTGGACGGAGCGGGTGTTGAGCAGGATGCACTTCAGATGGCTGCTGCTGGAGTTCGGCTTGGTGGGTGCTGGTGCAGTGCAGGTCCGGGTGCAGGAGAACTTGCAGGCCTGGCAGATGAAGGGTCCGTGGGTGCGTCTCGGGGTGGCTCGGTAGCATCAAGGGGTTCGGCCGGCGTTGAGTGCGTTGAGGGTGGTGGCGTCGTACGTCCGGCGGGTGGGCTGGGGTCTGCGGGGGCCAGGGGTCCTGGCGCTGGGCGCGGTCCAGGCGTAGACGGGCTTACCTTTGGCGCACCTTCGGCGCTCATTTGGTGCTCCCGCTGCGCGCGGTCGCTGAGGGGGCGTCATAAGAGGGGAGCAGGGAGGGCGGGTCTGCTGGGAGGCGGGAAGGGGTTAACCAGTCGTGTGGCGGGGGGGCGGGGCCGCAGGCAGGAGGCGCGGGAACGGGACCGGCAGAGCGGGCGGCCCAGCGGCGGCTGGGGCGCTGCTGGCGGCGTCGGAACTCTGTCAGCAGGAAGCAGGTAAGCAGGGCTGCAGTGGCAGGAGAGGAGCAGGGGGGCGACCAGGCCTCTTTCTGCACAATTCTTCTTCTATGTGCACCCTATTGCTTCTTTCTGCACTTCCCTTGCCTCTCTCTGCACTTTTATCGCCTCTCTGCACTTCTCTTGCATGTTGATATACCACTTGCTTCTTTCTGCACCTCTCTTGCCTCTTTCTGCACCTCTCTTGCCTCTTTTTGCACCTTTCTTGCTTGTTTCTGCACCTCTTAATTTTTTCTTCACTTCTTTTGTTTTTCTGCACCTCTCCGTGTTTTTCATCTCTTGCTTTTCTGTTCCTCTCTAGCTTCTTTCTGCACTTCTCTTCCATCTTTCTGCATCACTCTCGCATCTTTCTGCATCACTCTCGCATCTTTCTGCATCACTCTCGCATCTTTCTGCATCACTCTCGCATCTTTCTGCATCACTCTCGCATCTTTCTGCACCACTCTCGCATCTTTCTGCACCACTCTCGCATCTTTCTGCACCACTCTCGCATCTTTCTGCACCACTCTCGCATCTTTCTGCACCACTCTCGCATCTTTCTGCACCACTCTCGCATCTTTCTGCACCACTCTCGCATCTTTCTGCACCACTCTCGCATCTCTCTGCACCACTCTCGCATCTCTCTGCACCACTCTCGCATCTCTCTGCACCACTCTCGCATCTCCCTGCACCACTCTCGTCCCTTTCTGCACCTCTATTGCATCTTTATGCAGCTCTATTGCTTCTTTCTGCACAGGAAATGCTTCTTTCTGCACTCATCTTGCCTCTTTCTGCACTTTTCTTGCTTCTTTCTGCACCCCTCTTGCCTCTTTCTGCACCTCTCTTGCTGCTTTCTGCACCTCTCTTACCATTATCTGCACCTCTCTTCCCTCTTTTTGCACCTCACTCCCTTCCTTCTGCACCGGTCTTGCTTCCCTCTTAGTTCTTTCTGCACTTATCTTGCCTTTTTTATTGCACCTCTTTCTGCACTGCTCTTGCTTCTTTCAGTACCTCTTGCTTCGCTTTGTTTCCTCGAAAATGGACTATTAAACACCCACGTGCCCCGTTTTATGAGGAGAAAGGAATATATACACCTTCTTGTACAAAAATTTAGAGAGCATGCAGTCTGAAACACAGGCAATCAAGTATCTGTATGTTTCTTTTTATGTCTCACGTCACTAGCAAAAGGCACAGACACGCATGTATGCCTTCAGAAATATTATTATTATTATTATTTTTATTTTATAAAGTTTTATATAGCACAAACTTGACCCAAGAGGGTATCAGAGCGCTTTACATTTAGGACCGTTGCGTTACAAGTTACATCAGATACAAAAGCATTGTAACGAACAGAGGTACACAAACAATGTTGCAGTAATTCGAAGGAGGGAGGGGAGGAAGGAGTAATAGCGGGGAGACAAGGAGGAACAATGCCCAATGTCCGGCTGAGTAGGTGACGGTCAAAGGGGAAAACCAGGACCAGACTCCTCATTAGCTTTCGAGCAGCTCCATTGGTCATCAGCCATGTTGCTCAGGTCTCAGCGTTCAGGAAAAGCAAATTTTTTGTTTATTTGATATGCAAAAGATATATAGCGCTATCTAGACCCGGAGGTATCAGAGCGCATAACCAGGGGAACGTTGCATTATTAGGTACATCAAAAGGATTATGAAGCGCTGGCTAGACCCGTAGGTATCAGAGCGCTATAGCAGAGGAAGATTGTGTTACAAATTACATCAGTTACAGTAGCGTAGTAGGTACAGTAAACCAACAACAGGAGGAAGGAGTAATAGCGGGGAGACGAGGAGGAACAATGCCCAATGTCCGTCTGAGTAGGTGACAGTCAAGGGGGAAAACCAGGGCCAGACTCCTCATTAGCTGTCAAGCAGCTCCACTGGTCATCAGCCATGTTGCTCAGGTCTCAGCGTTCAGGAAAAACAGTTTTTAGTTTAATTGATTTGCGACTGTTATATAGCGCTATCTAGACCCGGAGGTATCAGAGCGCATAACCAGGGGAATGTTGCATTATAAGATAGATCAAAAGGATTATAAAGCGCTGGCTAGACCCGTAGGCATTAGAGCGCTATAGCAGAGGAAGATTGCGTTACAAATTACATCAGTTACAATGGCGTAGAAAGGTACAGTAAACAAACAACGAGGTTGAGAGAATATATAGGAAAAGGAGGAGTGGATGGAGCCATAGTAGGGAGACGAGGAAGAACTGTGCCGAAAGCCTGGAGAGACAAATAGAGAGGGAAAGGGGAGAGGTGGAGTGAGTGGGGAGAGGACGAGGGGGAAGACAGAATGGAGATTAAGGGAAGGTCAGCCCAAAGGAAGCCTTTTTTGGATGCTGCAGTCTCCTCTTCAGGCAAGCATCTTCCAAGCTCTCCTCTGTCCATCCGTCCACGCAGCTGTCTTGGTCATGGTGGCTGATTGGTTTAAAGGTCTACGTGCTCTCGTGACTGATGTGTCTACTTGTTCATGTAGTCTCGCATGTGTTATACATCTGAAGATGGTAGCATAAAAAGCTAGTGGCTTCTCCTACAGGTGCACAAATCTTCTCAGTTCTGCTCTGTCATTTGCTCGCACCAGCAGACATGCGTTACGTGCAGACGTCAGTTTTTTACACGACAGAAGCATAGAGCCATGCAAGACACTGACCACTGGTGCACAAAACTAGGGCCCTTAAAGGGAGTCCCTTACTCTAGAAGTCAGTTCGCAGAATGGGGAGGATGGGTTGGGCGGTAAAGAAACTATAACTAATATAGGTCTCTTACAGATATATCGTTACAGTAGTTAAGTTACTTGTTCATCTGAAAGAGACAAACAAGTTTCTTACCTTCGGTAAGGCTTTTTCTGGTATATACAGTATCTGCCTGTGGATTCCTCACCTCATGAATATCCCATGCGCCAGCATTCTGCTGAAACTTTTTCCTAGCTCTCCACGACTATTAGGTCGTCACAATAATATGGCTCCGCATGACGTCACTGGAGCCATAAGAGAACCACGTCGGCCTGATGACGTCAGTTCCCCCCATTTTTTCCGTGCCTCCGAGAACGGGCAGACCGACCATAGAAACAATGCACACACACATACAGTGTAAAATGGGAAAAAAAAAGGAAAGCAAAAGAAAGCAAGAATTTCCTATAAGCCTACAGAAAGGCAAACAGAGGCAATATAAAATGACAATATGAAACAACCATATTAACCAATACCTCTTTTAAGGTATAAAAGTGTCCCACCCTTCTATACCCAAAATGTCCTGCAAAGCAGAGCACGAAAAATGGCCGTCCCTCCTCACCTCAGAATCTAAGCAGTTATCTTCGCCAAAATGTGGAGGGAGGCCCAAGTTGCGGCCTCACAGATGTCCACCACAGGAACACCTCTGGACAAGTCAGAAGTAGATGATTTAGCCCTGGTGGAATGAGCGCTAATGAAATGGCATGAGCCTTCAGGAGGATCCTTACCAGCCAGGGAGTAGCAGATTTTGATGCACAAGATGATCCACCTGGATAGAGTGCGCTTGTGCACCGCCTTGCCCTTCATGCATCCAACGTAGCCCATGAAGAGCTGATCTTCCAAACGCAAATCCTTTGTTCTATCCAGATAAAAACTAACAGCCCTCTTAGGATCCAAGCAGTGAAGCCTCTCCTCCTCCTTGGAAGGGTGAGTATAGAAAGTAGGGAGGGTAATAGACTGCCCTAGATGGAAGGGAGTTACCACCTTAGGCTGAAAAGCAGCCCTGGTCCTGAGAACCATTTTTTCAGCATGAATAGTCAAAAATGGAGGCTTAGAACTTAAAGCCTGAAGCTCACTAACCCTCCTGACTGAGGTGATAGCCACCAGGAAGACCGTTTTGAAGGACAGCAGTCTCAAAGGACAACTATGCAAAGGTTCAAATGGGGAACCCATTAAAAAACGTTAAAACTAGATTTAAATCCCACTGGGGCATAACGAAGGGAGTGGGAGGAAACATATGTAAGGCTCTTATCCAACCTGAAAACAATCGGAGATTTAAAAAGACAGCTGATCAGGCAAACAAAGAAATGCAGATAAAGCTGACAAGTAACCTTTAACAGTAGGCACAGCACAACCCTGCTGGGCCAAATGCAGCGAAAAACAAAGACAATTTGAAAGATGAGCCTTTAAGGGAATCAATAGACTTCTCTCAACACCATTTAACAAATCTAGACCACCTGTGGGAGTAAATAAACTTGGTGGAGTGTCGCCTGGCTGATAAAATAACATCCACCACGTCAGGCGGGAGAGAGAAAGTTCAGGTTGCCCCTTTCAATCTTCATGCATGAAGGTGCAGGCTCTGGAGGTGGGGGTGTAGAACCTGCCCCTCCGACTGCGAGTGGAGGTCTACCCTGAGAGGGAGACTGAGGGGAGGGTGCGACAAAAGGTGAAGGAGGTCTGTGAACCACAACCTTCTTAGCCAATCTGGGGCGATCAATATAACTTGGGCCCGGTCTTGGCAAATCTTCCTCAGAACCCGAGGAATCAAGCGTAAGGGAGGACACGCATAAAGGAGGTGTGAGCTCCAACTCAACTGAAACACGTCCCCCAAAGCTCCCTGCTTCGAAACGGGAGACTGCAGAATGATGGGAAGTGCGCGTTAGAGAGTGGCAAACAGGTCCAACCAAGGAGTTCCCCACGTCCGGAAGATGTGTCAAACTACCTCCAGATGAAGCCTCCACTCGTGGTCGGTGGAGAACTGCCGACATACTGTACGCACGCACGTTAAGCACCTCGGCCAGATGACTTGCCATCAAGCAAATCCAATGGTCCAGAGACGGTACAACACCACTCCTCCCTGCTTGATGATGTACCACATCGTGGTAGTGTTGTCCGTCAGGACTTAAAACTGACTGACCGCGAAGGGAGGGAAGAAAGGCCTTGAGCACCAAACGTAACGCCGCAATTCTAGAAGATTGATATGAAGCAAACTTTCCTCTGGAGACCAAAGACCCTTGATCTCCAGATCCCCCAGATAAGCACCCAACCCTAGGGTAGAGGCATCCGTTATCACTGTGGCCACGGATGGAGGAAGGTGGAAGGGCTTTCCTGAGACAGACTGCCCTCCACGCTCCACCAAGACAGATCCGCTGCAGTCTCTCTGGAGATCTTGATCGACTCCCCGAGATCCCCATTGTGTTGAAACCACTGCCTGCGGAGGCAACACTGAAGTGCCCTCACGTTCCAGTGTGCATGGTTGACCAACAGAATGCAGGAAGCGTACAGACCGAGCAGGCGAAGGACCTTCAGAACTGGAACAACCGCTCCATTGTGAAACAAAGGGATCATTTCGTGAATGTCGAGAATCATTTGCGGAGGTGGAAAAGCTTGACACACAGTGGTATCCAGTACTGCCCCTATGAACAGGTTGCGTTGTGAGGGCACCAGGTGAGATTTGGGCACATTCATCGAAAAACCCAATTTGAACAATAGCTGGGTTGTTACCTGCAGATGACGCACCATCTCTGGCGACTCTGCCTTGATCAGCCAGTCGTCCAGGTAGGGGAAAACTGGGATCCCGACCTCCTGAGATGAGCAGCCACCACCACCATCACCTTGGTGAAGACTCGAGGTGCAGTAGTAGGATTAAACGGGAGGACCATAAACTGGTAATATTGCAAACCTACCGTGAACCGGAGATACTTCCTGTGCGACTTCAGGATTAGGATGTGAGAATACGCATCCTGCAAGTCGATGGACACCATCCCGTCCTCTTGTTGCAGTGCCTGAAGAACCTGCGCTAGGGTGAGCATCTTGAATCCCTCCTGCTTGAGAAAAAGATTCAAGACTGAGGTCCAGGATGGGGTGTAACCTGCGATCCTTCTTGGGAATCAGGAAATACCGGGAGTAGCATCCCTGACCCCTTTCCTGCTCTGGGACCACATCTATTGCACCTTTTTGTAACAGGACAAGAACCTCCTTCTGAAGAAAAAGTAAATGGTCCTCCGTGCAAAATCCTTGGCAAGGGGGTAAGGAGGAGGGAATTCCAAGAAGGGAAGGGAGTTCTCATTTTCTGCCAGATCTAAAACCCAAAGGTCCTTAGTGACCAATTTCCAATACTGTAGAAAATGGGTAAGTTGGCCCTCCACAGGACCTACATGATCCAGGATGGTGGATCTAGGGCTGCTTTCCTGCATTACCAGGGGGTTTGGAGAGGTAGAGGAGGTGGAGGAAGAAGGCTGCCGACCGCTCCATGAAGCTGGCCTCTGCCTTTACCCCTGTAGCTCTTGTACAAGTGGTTTTGTTGCGGTTTCTGCTGCTGAGGCTGATGGAAACCTTGAAAGGAAGACTTTCCAAAGCCAAGGTATCTCCTATAGTCATAATCCTTTGCCTGAGTCTGCAGACCCAAGGATTTCACTGTAACCTTGCTGTCTTTAAACCTTTGCAGAGAAGAATCAGCCTTTTCTTCAAACAGTCTAGACCCGTTGAAGGGAAGATCGAGCTTGCACATCAGAATAAAACCCAGAGGACCTCAGCCACGCATGCCTCCTCGTTACAATGGATGAGCCCATCACCTTTGCCTCCGAATGTGCCGTGTCCAGGCCAGAGTGAATGACTTGGCGAGCCGCAGCTTGTGAGTCTGCCAGCAGCTCACTGAAATTTCCCTGATCTTCTTCAGGCAATTTCAGAAGAAGCTGTTTGGCGGAGTCCATAAGGGCATGAATGTATTTACCCAACAATCAGGTAGCGTTGGTGGACTTCAAAGAAGAGACCTTCTTTGCCGATTGCACCAATTTCTTAGAATCCCTGTCAGCAAGAGCCTGTGGGAAGGTGCCCGAGGACTGCTTAGAGCATGAAGCCTGCACCACTAAACTCTCAGGCAAAGGATGAGATTAAAGGAATGCAGGATCTCCTGGAGCAGAGCTGTACCTTCTCAACACCGACCTTGAAACTGCAGGAGCAGAAAGAGGTTTACGCCATACCTCAAGGATTGGCTCAGTTAAGGCATCATTAAACGGCAAAAGTGGTTCAACCACAGAGGATGGAGAAAGTAGCACCTCTGTGAGCAAATTAGGCCTATACCACAGGCAGCTGCAGATCCAAGAGTCCTGCCGCCTTCCTTATCAAGGTATGTCATGGTGCCACTTCCCACGAGCGGGAATCTTTCGGTGAAGCAAAGTCCCACTCTGGGGAGGTGTCCAGTATACTTGCTTCACACAGACCCGCGAACACATCCACCGACTCATCAATCTCACCTTCCTCCATTTCTTTAGCCTGGCACTGCTCCTTTTCTATCAACCTCTGCGCTTCTCTCCTCGAACGCATCTTCGGCTGCGGCGGCGCCACACGCGTCGTCGACGGCTCCGGGAGCGGCGTCAAAGGAGGATCCACAGCAGCAACCGGTGCCGTAAAACTGCCAGGACGGCACAGTCAGCATGAATGGCAGAAGGGTGCCTGATGATAGTGTTGAGGCACGCCCAAATGAAAGGCCTGAGGACCCACAGGATCCGAAGGCCCACCAGAAAGCTTTGATGCTCTGGAAAACAAGCCATACACCGCATTAAAAAAATGCGAGGGATCCGAATCCGGTCCTGGAAATGAAGGATACTGAGCCGGGTCGGGATACAGCGTGGCACCTCCGGAGTCGACCGAACCGCCAGGGCCACACGCGGAACCGCAAGAGGTGAAGGAGCCTTTGTATCAGTCTGTTTTGATAAACCTTCCCGAGTCAGAGAAGGTCTTGGCGTCGGTGACTACGCCAGGGGACCCTTGTACGAGGGAGAATGGTGAGAGAAGTTGGCCTGATGTATGATGCTCACTAGTTCTAGTGATCACCTTGTATCAGTCCAAACAACCCTTATGGTGATTGGTTGTAAGTCAACCTTATAGACCAGCTATCCTAATGGTAGCATGGACAAAGCAGTCTTAGGCTAAACTCTTTTGGCATGTGAAGCCAGCTGTATATTTATTAATAACAAACACCTCTAAACTCTTTATGAGATCAGAGGGCTAAGCACATGACAATCTCTTAAGAGAAATACGATAAGTTGCACAAAATTACAATGGTGCCCTAGGGGCACGGCAAACCATATACTAAGTAAATGGTATGAGGAAATCGATAGAAGAAACGGAGCTGGGACTACACTATCCTAACCTTAGATAAGTAACAGGAGGCCCACGGAACGCGTGTGCAGAGTATGAACTCGCACTCGAGATGCGGAACAAAGTCAATGGACAGTACAATTTACGAAAAAGGTGAGTACGGAGAGTCTTTACTATCTAGGACTAAAACGACTGGAAATCTGGACACTAAGAGAGTTAATCTACCCTTGAGCACCGAAATGCTCTTGTTATCTCACCCACGGGCTGCGGGTGTATAGGTGTCAAAGTGTGTCGGTTTCCGCGTCGAAGTCTATGGAGCCTTGATGAAAGATGCTGCAGGCGACCAGGAGGAAGATGTCCGGTGCGATCCACAGGTGGATCGAAGAAGAAGAGGACCTGAAAGCAGAGGCGACAGTGTTCAAAGTCACTAGCCAGTGACCGGAGTGGAACCAGGAGGGAACCAGATGCCGTCGTCGCGATCAGGTGAAGAGTGGACGCTTGTCTCTGTAGCCACGTGGACCAGGAGGTGTCTTCGAGGACCAGGATGGAGGCACGAGCTGTCCCACGCAGGCTCTTGCTGTCGGCGGTGTCGGATCCGGATTTGGAATTAACAGGCCTTGACAAAGGCAACCCACGCAGTGAGTGGAAACGGCGTCTGGAGTGGACCAGGAGGGTCCGGGGTGCCCCTCTTTTGGAAGGGAGCAAGGGCCAGTCTGGAGCAACCAGACCAGCAGTGTAGATTTCTTGGATCGTCGTCTAGGAGGTCACTAGCTAGCCGGCAAGTGACCAGACAACCGTCGAGCAACAATCAAGCAAAAGGGCCCCAGGCAGATCTCGTGGATGCTGGAGGGCTGATCTTTGGTGCAGGAGCTGCTCGGGGCTGGGGCTTCTCAATCCCCAAAGCATTTTCTCGAGGATGCCTCCGAAGTCGTGCTGGAAGCGAAGTGCAGTCTCTTCAAGATGGCCGGTCCCACGTGTCTCGTCGCACCCACGGGTATCAGCTGTGCTGCAGATGTGGGTAGAGGTCGGAGAGGTCTGGGAGTCCGGGTCTCGTCGGGCTCTGAAGTCTGGATCCTGCAGGAAGGACGACAAAGTGGACCGCTAGGACGCTTGATGGTGCCTGCAGTTGCAGGGTGGACACTCCTTGCCCACAAGGGACATTCTTCAGTCTTCTGTGGAGAAGAACGTCGAAGTCCAGAGTTTCTTCTTGTAAATTTGTTCAGGATAATCTAATTTGGAATGGGACCAGCTCCTACCTTTATTCTCCTAAAGGGGGCTGCACTAGTGACTAGGTCCCTCCCATGGGTGGGACCAGGAAGGGGGGTGGTTACACCCCCTATCCTTTGTCCAGTTTCGCGCCAGAACTGGGGCTGGAGTGCCCCAGCAACTGGTTTGAACCGGTGTATGCACAGGGCACCTTGTGTGCCCCCAGGCATGTCTCATTCCTTTCAGGCCTCCCTACCTCAATACACAAAATCCTGTCTGGGGTGGTGCTAGCACCTCCCAAGGCAGGAAACCCTTTGTCCAGGCCTCCCTCGCTGGAAGGACTCCCAGCAGCAGGAGGTCAGACTTGTGTCTGTGGTGGCAGCATCCATTTTATGATGCTGAGGCTTCGTTTAACTTTAACCGGGGTTCACAGTTACATACATGTTGTGTCCCTCTAAAAGGGTGGAATGCTACCCCCGTCGCCAGAATTGGCGAGGGGGTAGTATTCCAATTCGTATGACGCCTTACTCGACATGTTTTGATAATGTTATACCAAAGTTAGCATTCAACCGCGAAGATAATGCACTAAAGAGTATATGGTATAGCGTTATCATGGAACAGCTATTAGGACTTGGTTCCGCAAGCTGTAGACGGGCTCAGCTCATGCCAGAGCACCATCTCACATAATTCCAAGCACTCTGCCTTCAGGATTGATAAGGCCTGCCATAGGAGTCACTGATAGGAGTATATGTGTCCATTTTGGGGTTAGATATAGGTATCCTATATCTACAGCAAAGGGTGATCACACCACCTTGCCCCAGCTGTCTTACCAGCCAGTTGTGTCTGTTTAGATGGCCAGCCAGGGGTGGCATAATACATGCTTCAGCCCCTGGTAGGCCCTGGGTACACCTATGCCCTGGGTACCTAAGGTACACTGTACAGGGACTGATAAGGTGGCCCAGTACCAATTGGTAAATGCACCTAAAGTACATGGATGTCAATTTAGAGAGCACAGCTAGGCTGTGGGTCTGATTAGCAGGCCCACAGCCAGGGAAAGTCGTAAACCAGTGAAGCAAAAAGCAAAAATCTGGGGTGACCATAGGATTGCAGACCCCACTCTCCTACAAGCAGTGTCAAGATAACAACGGATGGTGAACTTGGCTGTCGGAGTCGCTTGAGGAGACACTGAAGGCAAAGGGGAGACAGACCTTTTCTCAAAGTCGAGGAGCCAGAGAATGTGACCTTGAAGCCACAGCCTCTGTCGAATGGCACTGAGAGCCATGCCTCCTCTTCTTCTTGTGCTTCCTCTTCGAGTCAAGTGAAATCGACGACCTGGACTTCGAACATTTTCGACCCCTTTTTTCTTTTTGTACTTTAGCCATGTACAGCTTGGCTTCCCGCTCCTTCAAGGCCTTCGGGTGCATTTTGCAACAGCAAGAACAGCCCTCGACGTCATGATCCAATGATAAACCACAGACAGTCCTCATGGGGGTCAGCGATCGACTTATGATCCTCGCACTCTACAGGGCTTGCAACACGACTTCCTCAGAGTAGACATATCAAAACCACAGAAGGAGATAAAGTCAAATTACAAAGTATCCAAAGAAAGTATGGAGTCCCAGAAAAACCATTTGCGTCGACAGCGTGGAAAAAAGGGAACGGATGTTGTTCTCTTATGGCTCCAGTGATGTCATGCGGAGCCGCGTGCTGAGCCATAGCATTGTGACGACCTCGTCGGCGTGGAGAGCTAGGAAAAAGTTTCTGTGGAATGCTGGCGTAGGGGATATTTATGAGGTGAGGAATCCACAGGCAGATGTATCCATCAGAATATTAGTTATAGATTCCTTACCTTAGACTAGATGTCCCTGAAATACCAACCCCGGAGGTGGGTCTGCGACCCAAGTTCACAAAAGAAAGTCCTAGCCAACTGAAAGGCCAAAAAAGCAGTCTCTCCGGACTTGGCTATCCAGGCAGTAGTGTTTTGTGAACGTGTGAAGGGATGCCCACATGGCTGCCTGGCATATGTCACAGAGGGGGACTCCACGTCCCAAAGCAGTAGTAGCTACCGTCGCACTGTTGGACAACACATTGAGAGATGGTCCGTTTTTGCACGCCCGAACTTTCTTGGCACCCACATAGCCAACAAAGTGTTGAACATCCTCCTGGAATTCGTTTGTGCAATCTAGATAAAATTAAAACACCCGTTTTGGAACAAGACGGTGGATTCTCCCTTTCTCCTTAGAAGTATGCAGGAAGAATGTGGGCAATGTGATGCTCTGTCCTATGAGTAAAGAGGTAAACACTTTGGGAAGAAAAGAAGGTCTAGATCCAAGGACAACTTTGCCCAGATGAACAGCAAGGAAAGGAGGTTTAGAAGAAAGAGCCTGAAGCTCACTCACCCTGCGAGCAGAGGTGATGGCAACCAGAAAAGCAGTTTTTAAGATAAAGAGTCAGAGAGGTAAATTATGCAGTGGCTCGAAAGGAGCCCACAAGTTAAGTTAAGACCAAATTCAAGTCCCACGGGGGCAATATGAAAGGAATAGGGAGAAAGAGGTGAGTAATGCCCTTAAGAAATCAATTTACCAAGGGGACTTGAAAAGAGGGCTGATCAGGGAGGCAAAGAAAGGCAGAAATGGGCGAAAGATAGCCCAGAGCAGAACCCTGCTGGGCCAAAGAAAGAATGAAGAGGAGAACCTCTGACAGAGGGAGAGAAAGGGGATATACAGCCTTTGCTGTGCACCATGTCACAAATTTGTTCCATCTACAGGGGTATAGTGTTTTAGTGGAGGGATGTCTGGCTGCCAAGATGACATTACAGACCACAGGAGGAAGGTCGAAAGCGGTCAACTATTGTAACTCAATCTCCACGCAAGAAGGTGGTGCTGGATTGGTTCGGTGTAGGACCGTTCCCTGTTGAAGCAACAGAAGATCCTCCCGAAGAGGCAGTCTGATCGGAGGATCGAAGGCCTTGTTAAAGAGCTCGGGATACCAGACTCTCCGTGCCCAATCCAGAGCCACAAGAATGACTTGGGCCCGGTCACGCTTGGTTTTCTTCAGTACTCTGGGCAGAAGTGGTATTGGCGGATAGGCGTGTAGAAGAAACCAATTCCACTTGCGACGAAAAGCATTGCAGAGCGAGTGCCGCCTTGGAAATTCCAATGCATAGAACTGCTGACATTGCGCGTTCTCTAAAGTGGATTTTAAAGTGACCTTGGATTTAACCAAGGCTCTCCCCACTGCTGAAAGAGACCTTGCACCACCTCTGAGTGAAGACTCCATTCGTGATCCATCATGCACCGGCACCTGAGTTCATACGCCCTGGCGTTCAGAGAACCGGTCAAGTGTTGAACCACCAGGGAGATGCCCTGATGTTCCAGCCATGTCCAGAGACGAAGGGCCTCTTGAAATAGGGGCCATGACCCCACCCTGTTTGTTGCAGTACCACAAGGAGGTGGTGTTGCCCGTGAACACCTGCCCTACTTTTCCCTTGACAGAAGGAAGGAATGCTTTCAGTGCAAGACGAATCACCCGGAACTTCAGAAGGTTGATGTAGAGACCAAACTCCGCTGGAGACCATAGGCCTCTGATCTCTGCCTCTCCCATGTGGCCGCCCCATCCCAGAAGGGACGCATTTGTCACCACTGTGAAATCTGGTTGGGGAAGGGAGAGGGATCTGCCGGTGACCCAATCCTGGTTCGTTAGCCACCACTGCAATTGGTGTGCAGTGCCCTCCGAGATCTGGACGACATGTGGATGTCAGCCAGGGGATAACAGAGGTACAAAGTACCAGTAGGTGCCGGTACCAGCGTTGGCCGATGCAGGTCTTGCTCCATGTCCAAGACAAAGGGGAGGCTGGGGTCGATGATGCTCGGGGTCAGAAGTGGCAGAGGCGTCGTCAAAGGTATCGGTGCCTGAGGAGGTGTCATGAGGTTGACCAGCACCTAACAGAATCCAGGTGTTCCTTCCTGGGGGCCCTGCGGGGCTGGGGCTGAAGCCGCCAGCATCGAAGGCCTAGAGCCCCCAGCCGAGTGCGTGGGGCCCGAAGGCCCGCCGGATGAGTTGGGCTGCCCAAAAATGATGTGGAGAGCTTCGTACAATGCACAACATTTGGTAGGGGACGCTAAGGCTCCATGGAAAGGAGGGAAGCTCAGAACCGTTCTAGTAGGCTACGCGGGTGGAGCCCCACGACGACAACCTTCCGCGTCCCACGTCACGTCGGCCGGGGAGAAGGCGAAGAGCGACAGAGCTTCTACGCCTTCTTCTTGCACTTTGACTCACCCAAAGACTAAGACTTCGATGAGGAGTGATGAAGGTGACTCTGTGACTGGTCCTGTGTCCTCCCTCTCAAACATGACCTCGAGCAGCGTGGAGCTGACTTGCCAGGCCTCCAGAAGCTTTCAGGACTGCTCCTGCAAAGACTTCGCGTTCATGGCCCACCAGTTGGAGCACGACTTCGGGTCATGGTTGCGCTCCAAGCACCAAAGGCACAAGAGGTGTGGATCCGTTACTGACATCAGTTTGTGACAGGAGTCACAAGGCTTGAAGCCATTCCGCTCTCTCCGGACCTACGCTGGCTGGCGTGGAACAAAAAACCTGACGTCAGCGCGCAGGGGAAGTGTGTCTAAGTAGACACTGCAAAGTCATTCCGGTGAACACAATGCCAACGACTGAGCCTTTCTTTAATTAAGAAAGCTATTGTCAAGAGAATACATTAGTACATGCAGTTGATACTAGTGGTCGATGCCATGAGATGAAAGATGGTTCTCCCATTCCAAAATGAAAAATGGTTAGTAGGAATGTGGACGAAGTAATAGCTGAAGTTGAAAGGAGGCATACACAAGTTCCTGTATATAACTGGGATTGTAGCAGTATTTGCAGTATTCAACAGGAATCTATTGACATATGAATTATTTTACGAGAATATGTATAAAAAAAAGTGTTAAACATAAGATTAAGATGTTACAAAGACTTGATCCATGTTAAAAAAAGAAAATATACTAAGTTGCAAGGTCATTCTCTGGCTTGTTTTTCAAGAAAAGGTTGCCAAAGTACTTTTCATCATTTAAGAATATTAGCTGTAGACCACTCTGAAATGCCGAAGTTAGTAAGGAGACTCTACTATGTAAAACCTCCTGTATTATGTTTACGTGAACACAGCTCTTTTCCACGGTTTGGTATCAGATGTACAAACAGGTTGTAATAGACAGTTTAATTATTTTGGTACAGAAGAGGAGTGTAGATAAAGTGAGAATTTGATAAGTAATTGTTGTAGAACACAGGAAAGAGATTGGAGAGATTAGTATTGATGAGTTTGCAGAAGAAATTACAAAGTTTAAGGCAGTTTGTCTGAAAAACATAACTAAGTTTGTATTTGTTGTCGACGTACTCACTATAGAAGTCAAACTAGGACTGTTGATATATATTTAAAAAGTGAAAAGGAAAACAATGATATGTGTCAGCAATTTAGTGGATATTCAGTATGTTGCTTGCTATGTTACATCATATATTACAAAATCTGAAAAAAGAGATGAAAAATGTGGGAAGAAATTTCAGCAGAGAAGACTCTTAGCAAGAAATTGTACTTCTTCACCTTGAAAATGTTTTCCCACAGGGAAATTGGATCCTATGAATATTCGGATCGCTTGAGCTCAGCCAGTTTATATTCAAAGTCAAGAGGAATCATTTGGGTACGTCTAGGTCTTGTCTCCACACGAAACAGTATTGAAATATTTACAAGAAATCGCATACTTTGCACAGTATGAACCAGAAAGTACTGATATTGTTAAAACTAATATGTTGGATACATACTATCCCAAAAGGAGTCACCATCTTGAATGACCTATGTCTGGATGAACTACTTCAGCCACTGTACGTTTAAAAAGAATGTCAGAGAAAATATAAATGAAGAAAGATATGCAGCAATTGGATGTGATGGATGTCTAGTGAAACATGTCAAAGGGAATCTTATTAATCACAGAAAACGTATAGTGATAGAGTAGATGAGAGAATTTTTCTATTTAGCCCTTCTGCAACTGTTCAAGCGTTGGTGAACTGAACAGAATTACTTGGAGAGTTTGACTACTATGAAGATTATTTTAATGCAACTAACAACATCATTCAGTGCACAATTTCCCCAACTTATCTACAAAGGTTAAATGATGAGACTGAACAAGAAAGTACTATTGTAGTTGGAATAGCTATAGAAAGTCCACAAGGCAGTCAAAGTTCTGATCCACTGACGCAAGATCCACTAGGACAACCAATTACTGAAAATGAAGCGGCAATAGCCATGAATGAGGTAGAAACTACAATGCAAAAAGCACAACAGGATATTATTCAGTTGGGAAAGTTAGAGAACAACTAAATATTGAACAAAAAAGCAATATCTACAAGTCAAACAGGTACAACATGGTGTGCTGCATGAAAAAAAAGGAAGCCAATGTTCATCATTTAAACATATTCAGTGGTCAAGCTGGAACAGGAAAACATTTTTGAAATTATAGTTTTGACCAGTAATCTACACTAAGCTACATAATCACATTTATCTTGTGTTGTAACAGCTGCAACTGGATTAGCAGCACACCACATTAAAGGTAATACTTTACATCGATTACTTAGGCTACCTGTTGAATATGGTAATACATTGGAATATCAGAAGCTATCTGAAGAAGCTTGTTAATGAGTCTCAAGAGTTCTGAAAAAAATGAAAGTTTTAATTGTTGAGATGGGCATGGTCTCAAACAATGCTCGCCTATGTACACTTGAGAAGGCAACAGATTTAAAAAATAGATTACGATGTTCTGTTTGGAGGAAAACATTTAATTGTATTTGCAGACCTACTACAACTTACTCTCGTTAAAGGACAACCTGTTTTTAAAACACTTCTCCATGATGAGACAAGGACATCATTGGGAAGTATAGTAAATATAAATATTTTGTTAAACTTTGAATATAAAGAACTTGCTAAGAATATGCGACAAGCAGGTGATGAACATTATGGTAATATTCGTAAAGACATAAGAATTGGTGTCTTGACGGGACATGATAAACCAGCTTTAGTCAGCTACTAGGGAACTTGTTTACAACTTGAAAAACAGAAGTTGGAGTAATGTACACAATATGCTTGTAGAAAACAAGTCTGTGTTTGACTAATGTCTACATTGCAAGAGTGTTCTACATTTAATCAACAAGTTCTTAAACTGGAAAAACAGCAAAATGCGCAAAGTAAAACTATTGACAAAATCGAACACCAGGGAGAAACTACAGGCTAAAATGGATTCTTTGGAAAAGTCTGTATCTAAAACTGCAGGATTAGAAAAGACTTTACATGTATATAAAAACTGTGAGTAATTCTCCGGTGTAATTTGAATGTAGAAGAAGGATTAGTAAATGGAGCAAGGGGTACAGTTGTCGATTTTGTAAATTTTCAAAACTGAGGGAATAGAATTTTTGATTATAACATTTGATCAGATTAAGGAGGTAAGACAGATGGGGCATTGTGTTGTAAGTTTTTTACTTGTAAAAGACTCGTATGTTTGCAAACAGTTTCCTCTGTCTCTAGCATATGCAATAACTATTCATAAATCTCAAGGTTTAAGTATAGACAGAGCTTATGTAAATATTGGAAGTAGGGTGTTTAAAGAGGGAAGGGCATAAGTAACATTGCCTCCAGTAAGAACATTGTCTGGTTTGCATTAGATAGATATTGATGAGAAAAAAGTTTGTGCTGATACAAATTGTGTAAGAGTACAATTGTTTAACCGCATGCGCGCTGCGGCTTTTCCCGCTGTACGTGGCGTTTTTTTAAAACGCGTGTTACATGACGAGCTCAGCTCGTCATCAGCGTGCGAGCGGCGCAACGGATGACGAGCTGAGCTCATCATCAGCGCGAAGTGGTTAAGAAGACTTTATGCTCCTCATTTAGGTGAATGTCCCATATATGCGAAACATGTAGTGTATCCAAAATGGAAATATGTGAAACATAAAACCCAGGTTAAAAAAAAAGAAAACATTTAAAGAGAAAGTTGAAGGCGTAAAGCAGTGGTTCCCAAACTTTAGACTCTCGAGGACCCCCATTGAGTCACCACTGGAAGCCGGGGACCCCCAAGCAATTTGTAGGATTCAAATTGCAAACATTAAAACAGAAATTCAAAAAAATTAATACATGTGCACACAACAAATACTCAAATTACTAATGTTTTTAGGGGCATATTTACAAGCCTGTATCACTATGGGAACATCACTTTTTGAGACGTTCCCGTGGCGATAGGGGCTTTGCCTTATTTACTTAACGTGGCTGAACGGTGTCTTGTAAATAAGACCCTCTTTCACCCAATGCTTAGCGTGAACGGGGTGGGCAGTGGGTGTTGCGGTGGGCGTTTCCCTTGCAACACTCATTGATTTTGACACTGACCCCTATTTACAAGGGCAGCATAAATGGGAGGCAGCGCCAAAATTAAGGCCAGGGAAAACCTGGTCTTAACTTGGAAAAACAGGGTGAAATACTTAATTTCTTCTAGTTTTTTGCAAAACGCCTTGGATTGTTTATATTCAGGAAGGAGACCCTTCGTGCACATCAACAATATTTTAAAAAAAATGACATTTTGTAACTTCCATGTGTGCTGCATTAAGCAGCACACATAGAAGTGAAAAAAAAAATTTCAAGATTGTTTATGTGCAGGAAGGGGGACCTTCCTGTACATAATCAATCTTCCCCTGTTAGGTGTAGCGCCAGCGCAGGGGAAACGCAGGGCTACACCATATTCTTGTACATATGGTGCAGCCCTGCGTTTCTGAAGTGGGGGAGTGTGTTGTCAAGCAAAGGAGGCTTACAGCACAAGTTACTACTTGTGTAACGATATATCTGTAAGAGACATTAGTTAGTATTAGATTCCTTACCTTAGAATATCCCCAGGCGTCAGACTGGATCCGGAATTTTTTTGCGTAGCAGTACCTTTGCGGGTCGGTAGGCGTCGTCTGCGGCTCCGCGTCCGTCGTCGGCGTCGTGTGCGCCGTGATGACGTCGTCGGAGTACTTAGACGCAGCCTCCGCGTGCTGACGTCAGTTCTTAGACACAGCTTTTCCGCGCCAGAAGCGCTGAGCCATGTTAAAAACCAACACAGGTGCCATTGAAACTAGGGCCCTGAAGAACAAGTTACTTACCTTCGGTAACGCTTTTTCTGGTAGATACAATATCTGCCTGTGGATTCCTCACCTTGTGAATATCCCCCTTGCGTCAGCAGCATTCGGAATTTTTTCATCGTAGCACGCCAGCGTGGACGACGTCACAGGAGCACGGCATCGCGCGCGACTCCGTCTGACGTCACCGACTCCTTATTAGACCCACGTCGGCGTGATGACGTCAGTTCCGCCCTTTTTTCCGTGCCTTCGAGGCACCCGGACGGACCAACGACAGCAAATATACAATGTACACAGTACATACAAATCAAAAACGCATACAAAGTGCGCAGCAAAATAGCAGAAAATATACACACATAAAAACCAGGTATAGCAGAGTGGACAACAGGGAGGCGGGTGGGCATGTGAGGAATCCACAGGCAGATATTGTATCTACCAGAAAAAGCGTTACCGAAGGTAACTAACTTGTTGTTCTGATAGATACATCTGCCGTGTGGATTCCTCACCTTGTGAATAGAGTCACACAGCAGTCCCTACTCCCGGAGGAGGGTGTCCACTCTGCTATACCAGGAAATCTTGGAGAACAGAGCGCGCGAAGTGGCCGTCCCTCCTCACCTCGGAATCCAAGCAGTAATGCTTCGCGAAAGTGTGGAGGGAGGCCCAAGTCGCGGCCCTGCAAATGTCCTCAACAGGAACACCTCTAGACAAAGCAGATGTTGCAGACTTTGCTCTAGTTGAATGTGCTCTAATACCCTCAGGAGGGTCCTTACCCACCAGGGAGTAGCAAATCTTGATGCTCAGGATTATCCACCTGGAAAGTGTGCGCTTGTGCACCGCTCTGCCCTTCTTGCAGCCAGCAAAACCAATAAACAGCTGGTCATCCATCCAGAAGTCTTTAGTTCTGTCCAGATAAAAAGACACCGCCCTCTTAGGGTCCAGACGGTGTAGTCTCTCTTCCTCCTTAGACGGGTGAGGGGGAGGATAGAAGGTAGGAAGGGTAATGGACTGTCCTAGATGGAAGGGAGTTACCACCTTAGGCAGAAAAGCAGCCCTGGTCCTAAGAACCAGTCTTTCAGCATGAATGGTCAGGAATGGGGGCTTAGAACTAAGAGCCTGAAGCTCACTCACCCTCCTTGCCGAGGTGATTGCAACCAAGAAGACCGTCTTAAAAGAAAGAAGTCTCATGGGACACTTGTGCAAGGGCTCGAAGGGAGAACCCATCAAATAGGTCAGCACAAGATTCAAATCCCAATGAGGAATAACAAAAGGAGTAGGAGGGAATCTATTAGTGAGTCCCTTCAAAAATCTTAAAACCACAGGAGACTTAAAAAGAGAAGGCTGATCCGGCAAACAGAGAAATGCCGACAAAGCCGAAACATACCCCTTGACCGTGGCAACAGCAAATCCTTGCTGCGCCAAAGAAAGAGCAAACTGCAAAATCTCAGACAAATGAGCCTTCAAAGGGTCAACATCTCTCTCCCTACACCAAGAGACAAATTTAGACCACCTATACGAATAAATGGACTTAGTGGAGTCACGCCTGGCAGAAAGAATGACATCCACCACATCGTGAGGGAGAGAAAAGGAATTCAAGTTGCCCCGTTCAATCTCCAGGCATGAAGGTGTAATGTCTGGAGGTGGGGGTGTAGAACCTGCCCCTCCATCTGAGAGAGGAGGTCTGCCCTGTGAGGGAGACGGAGCGGCAGGTGAGAGGAGAGGTGGAGAATGTCTGTGTACCACACCCTTCTTGGCCAATCCGGGGCGACCAATATGACTTGGGCCCGGTCCTGGCGAATCTTCCTCAGAACCCGAGGAATCAAGGGTATGGGAGGAAACGCGCAAAGGAGTTGATCTTTCCAACTCAACTGAAACGTGTCCCCCAAAGCTCCTTGCATCGGAAACTGGAGACTGCAGAATGACAGGCAGTGAGCATTCTCGCGAGTGGCGAACAGGTCCACCCGAGGAGTCCCCCACATCTGAAAGATGTCGAGAACCACCTCCGGGTGAAGCCTCCACTCGTGGTCGGCAGAAAACTGCCGACTGAGAATGTCTGCACGAACGTTCAGAACTCCGGCCAGATTTGCCATCAGACAAATCTGGTGATCCTGAACCCAGGACCAGAGACGCAGAGCCTCTCTGCAGAGACACTGCAACCCTACTCCTCCCTGTTTGTTGACGTACCACATCGCGGTCGTGTTGTCCATCAGGATTTGAACCGACTGACCGCGAAGGGAAGGGAGTAAGGCCTTGAGCGCCAAACATATCGCCCGCAATTCTAGAAGGTTGATATGAAGCAACCTTTCCTTTGGAGACCAAAGCCCTTTGACCTCCAGGTCCCCCAGATGAGCACCCCACCCGAGAGTGGATGCATCCGTTATCACTGTGGCCACTGATGGAGGAAGTTGAAAAGGCTTTCCTTGTGACTGATTGCCTTCCACGCTCCACCAAGACAGATCCGCTGCAGTTTCTCTGGAGATCCTCACTGACTCCCTGAGATCTCCGTTGTGCTGATACCACTGCCTGCGGAGGCACCACTGGAGTGCCCTCATGTGCCAGCGTGCATGGTTGACCAACAGAATGCAAGAAGCCATCAGACCGAGCAGACGAAGGACCTTCAGGACTGGAACAACCGCTCCATTGTAGAATAAAGGAATCATTTCCTGTATGTCGTGAATCCTTTGAGGTGGAGGGAATGCACGACATACAGTAGTGTCCAGTACCGCACCTATGAACAGGTTGCGCTGGGAGGGCACCAGGTGAGACTTGGGTACATTTATCGAAAAACCCAACCTGTGCAACAACTGAGTTGTCTCTTGCAGATGATGAAGCACATTCTCCAGCGACTCCGCCTTGATCAGCCAGTCGTCTAGATAGGGGAACACAGGAATCCCCGATCTTCTGAGATGCGCAGCCACCACTGCCATCACCTTGGTGAAAACTCGAAGCGCAGTAGTAAGCCCAAAAGGAAGGACCGCAAACTGGTAGTGCTGCGATCCCACCGTAAAACGTAGATACTTCCTGTGCGACATCAGAATGGGGATGTGAAAATACGCATCCTGCAAGTCGATCGACACCATCCAGTCTTCTTCCATCAGCGCTCTGCAAGTGTGAGCATTTTAAACTTCTCCTGTTTGAGATAGAGGTTCAAAATCCTGAGGTCCAGGATAGGCCGAAGCCTGCCATCCTTCTTGGGTATCAGGAAATACCGGGAGTAGCACCCCTGACCACTTTCCTGCTCTGGAACCACCTCTATCGCACCTTTTCGGAACAGTGCCAGGACTTCTTCCTGCAGGAGAAGAAGATGGTCCTCCGAACAATAACCTTGGCAAGGAGGGTAATTGGGAGGGAACTCCTGAAAAGGAAGTGCATACTCATTCTCTACGAGATTGAGAACCCAAAGATCTGATGTAACCGATTCCCAATCCCGTAGAAAATGAGTAAGCCGACCCCCTACCGGACCCACATGATCCAGAATGGTGGATCTAGGGCTGCTTTGCTGATGTAGGTGGGGGTTGGGTATTATTGGAGGAAGTAGAGGAAGAGGAGACTTGACGACCACGTCTACGACCCTTCTGTCTACCTCTATAAGATTTGTACAGAGGGTTTTGTTGTTGCTGCTGGCCATGTCTGAAGGGACGAAAGGAGGATCTACCAAACCCTCTAAACTTCTTAGTGGTAGGACCTCTTGTCTGGAGACCCAAAGATCTTGCAGTAGCCCGGCTATCTTTGAATCTTTCCAAAGCCACATCCGCCTTCTTCCCAAAGAGGCCTGTCCTGTCAAAAGGCAAGTCCATCAACGTGGATTGTACATCTGTAGAGAAATCGGAGGATTTCAGCCATGCTGCCCTTCTGGTGGCAACAGTAGAGCCCATAATCCTGGCAACAGAGTCCGCTGTGTCCATGCCACTCTGAATTACCAAGCGGGCTGCAGCTTGAGTATCGGAGACCACTTCATTAAAGTTCTTTCTATCATCCTCTGGAAGCTTAGATGACAATTGTTTCACAGAGTCCATCAATACATGAACATATCTCCCCAAAAGGCAAGTAGCATTAGTAGATTTTAGAGCCATGCTACCTGAGGAGAAAATCTTCTTTGCAGATTGATCCAACTTTTTAGAGTCCTTGTCTGCTTGCACCTGAGGAAAAGAACCTGCAGACCTGTTGGAACAAGCGGCCTGTACTACCAGACTCTCCGGTGAAGGATGTGAAGAGAGAAACTCGGGGTCACCAGGTGCCACCCTGTAGCGTCTTGCTACAGACCTGGAAACCGCAGGAGCAGTCAACGGTCTCTTCCAGACCTCCATTATTGGTTCAGTTAAAGCCTCAGTAAATGGAAGTGTAGGCTCTATAATAGATGAAGGAGAGTGTAAAACCTCTGTGAGGATGTTAGGTTTGTACTCAACAGTAGGTAAGGTCAGATTGAGTAGATCTGCAGCCTTCGTAATAACATGGTAGGGTGCCACGTCCTTAGATGGTGCATCAGAAACTGATGGTAAACCCCACTCAGGAGAGAGTTCCAGACCACTAGCACTATGAAGGTCTTCAAAACAGTCCCCTTGATCCAGAAGTTCACCTTCCTCTACATCAGAATCTTCATACCTCTTTTCCTCCAAGAGGCGCTGAGCTCTGCGTCTCGACCACTCCATATGAACCGAAGTCGATGGATCCGGTAACGACTCCGACGGAGCTGGCGTCGAACGAGGAGCCGGGGCAGCTGGAGGACGAGACTCACGAACTGGCGTGGCACCTCGATCCAAATCACGAGGTCGATCCGGAGCCGGCGAAGCCGTATGCGGAGTCGATGACCTCGGTGGAGCCGTACCGAGCCAAGGTGTATAAGGCGCCGGCATAAACGGCATTAAAGGAGCTGGGGTGTAAGTTTGAGGAATGCCCAAGTTGTAAGATAATGGACCCATGGGACCAGCCGGTGCACCAGTGGGGTACATTGCTCTCGTATAAACTCCAAACATCGCATTAAGGAAATGCGAGGGGTCCTGTCCAGGACCAGGAAAAGGAGGGTACGAACCTACTGGTTGTTCTGAAGGAGGCTGCTCCGACATCGGTTCATTCTGACCCTCTTGATTTACAGGGACTACTACCGGAGTCGGAGCTCGAGGAACTTCCTCCTCCTCTTCATGCTCCGAAGAATGGTGTGACTCCGGATCCGGTTCTTGTTCCGGAATCGGGGAACCTCCAAGAGACTGCAAAGGAGAAGGAGATATGAAGTCCTTATGATGCTTATGAGACTTCTTCGAATCCGAAGACTCTTTTCCAGAATGATGTCTTGAGCTAGGTTTTCTCCTCTTGTGCTTCTTCTTCGAGGAGCTCGAAGCATGACCCGAAGCCGACTTGGATCCAGACCTCGACCTCTCTCTGGATCTCGACCTCGCCCTGGACCTCGACCTCGAAGCCGACCTCGACTTCGAACGTGACTTCTGTCTCGACTTCGAGCGTCTGGACGTCGACCTCGAAGATCTCCCAGTCTCTCTTCCCTTTACCTTCGCAAGAAGAAGTTTAGCTTCACGTTCTCGTAACGCCTTAGGATTCATCTTGAAGCAGGATCAACAGTTTTTAACATCGTGGTCTGATCCAAGACACCATAAACAATCATTATGCGGATCGGTAATAGACATCATACGAGCACAAGACCCGCACTGCTTGAATCCTGTCTTCCTCGATGACATTCTCGACGAAGAAGAATTACTCAATATAGAAACAGTAACACAAAAAGTTACTATGTGTCGCAGAAGATCCCAGAAACCGTTAGCGTCGATGACGCGGAAAAAAGGGAACTGACGTCATCACGCCGACGTGGGTCTAATAAGGAGTCGGTGACGTCAGACGGAGTCACGCGCGATGCCGTGCTCCTGTGACGTCGTCCACGCCGGCGTGCTACGAAGAAAAAATTCCGAATGCTGCTGACGCAAGGGAGATATTCACAAGGTGAGGAATCTACACAGCAGATGTATCTATCAGAAAGGGGATAACCCTAACCCTAGATATCGGTTCGCAGAACGGGGAGGATGGGTGGGTCGGTAAGGAATCTAATACTAACTAATGTCTCTTACAGATATATCGTTACACAAGTAGTAACTTGTGCATCTGAAAGAGACACGTTAGTATTAGATTCCTTACCTTAGAATAGATACCCCAGCAATACCAACCCCGGTGGTGGGTCTGCGAACCAATAATCACACCAGAAAGTCCTGGAGGACAGAACAGCCAAAGAAGCCATCCCTCCGGACTTGGCTGTCCAGGCAGTAGTGTCTTGCAAACGTGTGCAGGGATGCCCACGGAGCTGCCTGACAGATGTCTTGTAAGGGCTCTCCCCGGCCCAGGGCAGTTGTAGTCGCCGTGGCTCGGGTGGAATGAGCCCGCAATCCAACAGGGGGCTCCTTTTTAGCCAAGGAGTAACATGCCTGGATACACAAGATGATCCACCGGGAGATGGTCCTCTTGTGCACCGCTTTCCCCTTCTTAGCGCCCACGTAACCAACAAAGAGTTGGTCATCCACCCGGAACTGGCGTGTGCGATCTAAATAGAACGAGAGTGCACGTTTTAGGTCCAGACGGTGGAGCCGCTCTTCCTCTTTAGAGGGATGTGGAGGCGGGAAGAAGGTTAGCAAGGTGATACTGCCCGATGTGGAAGGCCGTGACAACCTTGGGCAGGAAAGATGGCTTAGTACGCAACACCAATTTGTCCAGATGGACAGAAAGTAAAGGTGGAGAACAAGAAAGAGCCTGGAGCTCACTCACTCTCCTGGCAGAGGTGATGGCAACCAGGAAAGCAGTCTTCAGAGTTAGAAGGCGGAGAGGACAGTTGTGAAGTGGCTCAAAGGGAGCGCACATCAGAAAAGTAAGAACCAGGTTCAAGTCCCACTGAGGCATCACAAACGGAACAGGAGGAAACGTGTGTGTGATGCCCTTTAGAAATCTATTTACAATAGGGGACTTGAACAAAGAAGGTTGATCAGGCAGCCTCAGGAAGGCTGAAAGGGCAGAAAGGTAGCCCTTGATAGTGCCCAGAGCAGAGCCCTGCTGGGCAAGAGAAAGAAGGAATAGAAGAACCTCAGAGAGAGGGGCAGCAAGAGGATCCACAGCCTTTGCTGTGCACCATGCCACAAATCTGTTCCACCTGCAGGCGTATACCGACTTTGTGGAGGGACGCCTGGCTGCCAGAATGACGTTACAGACTTCAGGAGGCAAGCCAAACGGCCTCAACTGTCGCCGCTCAATCTCCAAGCATGGAGGTGGAGACTGGACAGGTTCGGGTGGAGGACCGTCCCCTGTTGCTGCGACAGAAGGTCCTCCTGAAGAGGCAGACGAACCGGGGGATCGACTGACATACTGAGTAGCTCTGGATACCAGTACCTTCGTGCCCAGTCCGGAGCTACAAGGATAACTTGGGCCCGGTCACGCTTGATCTTCTTCAGCACTCTGGGCAGAAGTGGTATAGGCGGAAAAGCGTGCAACAGACCGCAACTCCACACGCAACGAAAAGCGTCGCCGAGCGAGTGCCGCCTCGGAAATTCCAACGCGCAGAACTGATGACATTGCGCGTTCTCTTCAGTGGCGAATAGATCTAACCAAGGCTCTCCCCCATTGCCGAAAGAGGCCTTGCACCACGTCCGAGTTCAGACGCCATTCGTGATCCATCATGCACCAACGGCTGAGCTCGTCTGCCCTGGCGTTCAGAGAACCTGCCAGATGTTGAGCCACAAGGGTCACGCCCTGGCGTTCCAGCCATTGCCAGAGGCGCAGAGCCTCCTGCCAAAGGGTTCACAACCCCACCCCGCTCTGTTTGTTGCAGTACCACATGGCGGTGGTGTTGTCCGTGAACACCTGCACTACACTCCCCCGGACAGAGGGGAGGAATGCCTTCAGTGCTAGACGAATCGCCCGTAACTCCAACAGGTTGATGTGGAGGCGGGCCTCCGCCAGAGACCAGAGGCCTCTGATCTCCGCCTCTCCCATGTGGCCACCCCAGCCCTGGAGGGACGCGTCCGTCACAACTATGTGCTCCGGTTGGGAAAGGGAGAGGGATCTGCCGCTGACCCAATCGCGGTCCGTGAGCCACCACTGCAGCTGTCTCGCAGTGCCCTCCGAGATCAGGACGTGGTCGGACAGGTTGCCCTGATGCTGGGCCCACTGAAACTTCAGGTCCCACTGCAGAGCCCGCATCCGCCACCTGGCGTGATGCACCAGTAGGATGCAGGAGGCCATCAGCCCCAGAAGCCGCAGCGTCAACCTGACCGAAACCCGGGATAACGGCTGAAAGATGGGAATCAGCCTGAATATCCCGGACCCGCTGTTCGGGTGGATAAACCCGAAACCGCGCCGAGTCGAGAACTGCTCCGATGAAAAGGAGCTTCTGAGAGGGGCACAGGTGTGACTTAGGCCCATTGATGGAGAACCCCAGCCAGTGCAGGAGATCTGCCGCAGTCTGGAGGTGGCTGACGAATGTCTGGGGCGAGCCCGCCTTCAACAACCAGTCGTCGAGGTAGGGGAAAACTGAAACACCTAACCTGCGCAGATGAGCTGCGACCACCGCCATCACCTTTGTGAACACCCGTGGGGCGCTGGTAAGGCCGAAGGGGAGCACGGTATACTGAAAGTGCTCGTGGCCAATTGTGAACCGCAGGTAGCGCCGGTGGGCTGGCAGGACGGGGATGTGGAAATAAGCGTCCTGCAAGTCCAACGCTACCATCCAGTCTCCTGGGTCCAGGGCAGCTAGGACCTGAGCCAGTGTCAGCTATTTGAACTTCTCCTTCCGGAGGAAGCCGTTGACGTTCCGTAGGTCCAAGATAGGGCGTAGGCCCCCTTTGCCGTTCTTGGGTACCAGAAAGTAGTGGGAGTAGCAACCACACCCTACTTCTGGCCCAGGAACGCGCTCGATGGCCCCCTTGGCCAAGAGGGCCGTAACTTCCTCCTGCAGAAGTCGCAAATGATCCCCCGATACACGGTGGTTCTGCGGTGGCATGGCTGGAGGAGTCGCCTCGAATGGGAGGGAGTAGCCCCTTCGGACGATTTGCAGCACCCACCTGTCCGATGTGACAGTGCGCCAGTGGTGGTGGTGATGGCGAACCCTGCCCCCCACTGGCGTCACATGGGCCTGAAAGCACGGACTAGGAGGGTTTTGAGGCGGATGCTGCGGGGGAAGGTGTGGACTGACCTCCCCGTTGTCCCCGACCGCCTGGACGGCGGTTCCCACGGCCGTCACCGCGTTGGGTATTACCTTGCGGAGCGTGGCTGGCAGCACGTGTGGGTACACCCCTTCCGTGGCCACGAAAGGAGTGAAAGGCAGCCAATTGCTGGCGCGGGGCCGAGAGGCCCAAGGACTTGGCCGTAGCCCTGGAGTCCTTAAAGCGCTCAAGCGCATGGTCTGCCTTGTCGCCAAAGAGGCGACGGCCATCAAACGGCATGTCCATAAGTGTGTTTTGGACATCGGCCAAAAAGTTGGCGGACCTCAACCAGGCATGGCGTCTGACCGCCACCGTCGTTGCCATCGCTCTACCTAGTGAGTCGGTGGTATCCAGCCCACACCGGATAGAATATTTGGCTGCATCCCGGCCCTCCACAAGGGCTTGGCCGAGTTTGGCCCGTACCTCCAACGGACACTCTGGCAGCACTTCCCCAACCGTATCCCACAGAGAGTGGGTGTAGCGGCCCAAGAGGCATGCGGTATTGGAAGACCGCAATCCCAAACTAAGGAACGAGAAGATATTTTTACCGTACTGCTCGTACCTCTTGGATTCCCTTTCCGGTGGTGCCGACGGGAATGCGGTCTGGGAATTGGAGGCCTGGATGACCAGACTCTCGGGGGTGGGTGGACAGGAAACATGGGTCGCCCGGGGCCGGGCGGTGGCGTCTGGCCACGTTCCTATCTACGGGCGAACCCGTAGCGGGCTTGGACCAAGTGCCCAAAAGAACATCGGTTAAGGCCTCGTTAAACGGCAGCAGAGGCTCGGCTGAGCATGACTGCGGCTTAAGGACCTCAGTGAGGAGGTTAGTCCTCACGGCCGTGACGGGGAGCTCCAGGCCCAAGGCCTTGGCTGCCTTCATCAACACCACACTATAGGTTGCCCCCTCCTCCGTAGCCACGGTAGGAGGCGAGACAAAGCCAGTGTCAGGCGAAGTGTCTATACCACCTGCCCAGTCCTCATGAGACTGGCATTCACGTGCCAGAGGGTCCTCAGACCCCTCCCAATCCTCATCACCCATCTCCTGGTAGTCAGGTTCAACAAAGGATGGGTCCGGTTCATGGAAAGTAAACTCTCCGAACGGCGTCATAATCGGCGCCGGGCGCCGCCGGAACCGGGGCGAGTGAGGTTTTGGGGACGGCGCCGCCCGAGGACGGCGCCAGTGGTGACACCCGAGGGGACGGCGCCGGGGAGGTCGTTAAATCCATCGGCGACGACCCGGATCCGGAACCGGACCCAGTGTGGCCCTGCGGCGCCGGGCCCGAAGGCGCCGGCTGCGTCAACGCCGAAGCACCCGACGGCGTCGGGCCGGAGCCGCCGACCCGCTAGGACCCCCAGACGGGACCGCCGGGCCCGAAGGCTCCGTGGAGCCCGTCGGAGGAGAGAGGGCCCTCATGGCCATGAGGAACCACTCGATCTCCTCCGGCGTTGCGTTAGGCCCAGGGACCGAAGGGTATGAAGCCGGACGCGGCGCCTGCGACTCCGACGGAGCCGCGTGGGCGGTGTCACCTGAACCCCCGGCCGCGTCGCGCGAGCGTCGGGGGGAGTCGGAAGAGCGATGACGTCTCTTCGACTTCTTGTGCTTACCTGACGATTTCGACCCAGAGGAGTGATGTCGACTCCCGGAGCTATGATGGCTCCGCTCCCGCGACCGGTCCCTCGACCTCCGTCCGGACCGGGACCTCTCTTGGCGCGGGGCCGACTGCCGGAGTTCGAGCCGCTTACGGGACCGCTCCCGTCTAGCCTTCGAAGTCAGGGCCCGGCAGTCGGAACAGGCCTTGTCGTCGTGGTCGACGCCGAGACAGTGGAGACACCGACGGTGAGGGTCCGTCACCGACATCAGTCGGTCGCAATCCTCACAGGGCTTGAAACCAGGCATCCCTACCAGCACCGATTAGGAGTCGAAGACTCGAAAAAGGAGATCAAAAAGATCAAAAAGAGAGTTAGTCAAAAAGTGACTACGGTACCACTTTTTCCGGATCTGCGCTGCTGGCGCGGAAAAAAGAAGAACTGACGTCAGCACGCGGAGGCGGCGTCTAAGTACTCCGACGACGTCATCACGGCGCCGACGACGGACGCAGAGCCACAGACGACGCCTACCGACGCGCAAAGGTACTGCTACGCAAAAAATATCCGGATCCAGTCTGACGCCTGGGGATATTCTAAGGTAAGGAATCTAATACTAACGTGTCTCTTTCAGAAACACTCTCCGCCACTTCTATTGTATTTTATGTTGAAAGAATTTGCAAGAAAACAAAAAAAGTTTATAGGAAGGTTGGTGCTGCATCTCTGTGACTAACTTTTCAATGGTTGGTTTTATTTCGCACTACAAGGCTCCTGCTCCTGCCAGGGCCAGACTGGAAACGCAAAGCAGCCCTGGCAAATGATTTCAGACCAGTCCCCATACAGTGCACAATAGGTGCAGTGAGTGAGCCTGACCACTACAAAGGGGGCTTTAGGTGGCTCTCCCCCCAAGAAATGTAGGAAACAATGATGCAGACTATCACAAATTTATCATTATATATTGAATTGTATTAGCTTTTAAAGAATAGTAAATGAAGACCTGACTATGCACCAGAATACGAAAATCTTTCTGGGAGTTCTTCAATGATTCCCCCACTATCACCCTCCAACAGTGCTTCTCATCTTTCCAGTCATGTGCATTTAATTTTTTATAGCATCTCTCATACCATTGTAGGATGTCAGAGCAATTTCCATCACACACATATAGAGACAGTGAATCATACGTGTAAATCAGTGTATAGAAAATGTTATATAAGGCAAAGGGGACTATAAGGCGTAGAACTCGCATGTCATTCATACTGCACAAACTCAGGATTCAGAAAATAACAGTGGTTAGCATTGACTTTAACAATAAAAAATGTATTTCCACCCAAATAAACCTTTTTAGCAGCTTCGGGATAATGAAAGACTGGGAAAAAACAAAAGTCACAAACTTGTACCTTGCAGTTTGCAAGCAGCGGTTTGATGACCGTTTATTGGTCACTGTGCTAGATTACGATTGTCACTTATGAACTGCACTTTAACAAAAGAATCTCTCTGACAAAAGCAGTAATCCACTGACCAATATAATACTGTTTTTTAAAATGCATGGTACACGTTCTCTTCAGTAGGCATATTAAGCCTCTGTGCTACATTAGATAAGTCAAAGCTGTTTCTGGACAAAACTCATCTCTCTCCAGCAGGGACATTAATCACTGGTGTTATCTTGACAATGTTATTGTTCTTTGAAAACTGCTAATTAGTGCCCAACATGGTTTAAACAACCTGTTCACCAATACTTAAAACAGTGATGCATTTAGGCAAAAATAAAGTCCTGCCTTTGCAAAATCAGGTAGAGTCAGTGGAATTGACTCCAACCGGTCGCCAGGTCTTGAGGTGGAAGACTGTGCATCTTAGCTCCCATCATTCAGTCTTGCAAGTTCAGCTCCTGTAAGCCTGTTCTCGTGCATGGTTTTAAGATGCTTGTACATCCACGATGTACTGCAGGAATATTTTCTGTCCGATCTTCATGACAGCACCTTCTTGCACACGTTGCATATTACTTTTTGTGCATTGACCATCTGCTGGCCCGTGGGGTATGCTTAAGAATTGCCATACCACACTCATTCCTTTTGTGGCGTGGCTCCTCTTCCTACTCCAGAAGGGTCTCCTCTTCCTGCAGATCCTGTGGAGTTGCCATATCCAAATTTAAGAGTAAAATCTTCCAAACACCAAAGGACAACTCCAGAACTATCAAGCTCCTGAAAAAGTATGGCTGTTGACCACCACATCCAAAATTAGAAGAAAGAGGGTGCAATCTAGCAAAGTTAATGATGATAGGATCTTTAACCAATCAAATCTTTTTTTTTGTGTCACATGGGGTCTGCGACTCGTACAAGGTGCCACCGTGGAAGGGAATCGAATTTGCGACTTCTTTTACCCCTTTGGTGCGTCGGATGAGTGCTCATGTGCGTTGGACTTTTTTTTTTTTCTTCTTTTTTTTGGGACGGCTTCCCAGCTCCCGAGGCTGGGTGGATGGTTTCCCTGAAATGACGATCAGCACGCACGTCTCGCTGACGTAATTTCAATGAAACCGAAACTGAAATGAGCCTTCAGGCTCATTTCAGTTTCACTTTCTACATGCTCAGGGAGCTATCTTAGCCCCCCGGGCACATAGAAAGACAGGAGAGGTATCATTGGAAAGGGGATACTCTCCTTAGTGGATTCCTGCTTGAGGATAGCCCCAGGAGGGTGATACCCAAGCAGCCAGGGAGCGGCTCATTAGGCAAGGGCCTCTGCTCGCAAATACTATTTTGGGTAAATTCAGTCTTTCTGCCCCCTCTGTGGGGCAGTAGCCCCCAATCTGCCCCACCGGAGGGGGGGGCGGGGGCAGAAAGCCCACTAGAAACCAGGGATTTGTTGTTAAAGTAAATTAGGGGTGAGGGCTGCCCAATATGGGCATGCCAATGCCCCCAACCGGCCTCAAAATGACAGTCTTTCTGCCCCCAAGGGAAAGATAGATACCAGGATTTTTTTCCTAATTATAAATAGGGGTGGGGGCTGCACAATACGGGCATGCCAAAGCCCATACCCCCTGCTGCAAAAGTACAGTCTTTCTGCCCACCCTCTGGGGCAGTAGCCCTGAATCTGCCCACCCTGGGATTTGGGGGGAGGGGGGGCAGAAAGCCCACTAGAAACCAGGGATTTATTTTCAAATGCTAATTCGGGGTGGGGCTTGCCCAATATTGGCATGCTAATGCCTCCTGCAAAATAACAGTCTTTCTGCCCCCCGCACACCCCGGGGGGACAGATGGTGGCAGAAGCCCCCAATCTCCACTAGACACCAGTATTCCCCCCCAATACATTTAGGGGTGAGGTTGCCCAAGATGGGCATGCCAATGCCCTCACCCATCCCCCACAAAATTCCAACCTTTCTGATCCCCCCCCCCCGGGGGCAGTAGCCCCCAATCTGCCCCCAAAGCACCCTAGAAGCCAGGAATTATCTTTTATAGGCCCAGGGTGGGGGCTGCAAAAGCCCTCACCCTACCCCCCCAAAAGAAAACAAAATACTTTCTGGGGGGTAGAAAGCCAACTAAGCTCCAGGGACTTTTTTTAATATAGGTGGGTAGGGGCTGCCCAGAATGGGCATATCAATATCCCCCCCCCCAAAAAGCTAGTCTTTCTGCCCCCCCCCCACCCCCCGGGAGGAAGGTGGGGCAACAGCACTAACCAACAGGATTTATTTTCCCTGCAAACCTCTAACTTTGTAAAAAACAAAAAAAAACAATTTCCTCACGTTTCTGTGATGGAAAGTTCTGGAATTTGTGTGGATCCACAAATTTCATACATCCCAGCCTTCCCCTAGGTCTCCCGATAAAAATGGTACCTCCCTTGCGTGGGTAGGTCAAGTACTCGCGACGGGCAAGGACCCAAAAGTATTGAGGAGACATGAAAATTACCTATCACAAAACAACCAGGTTTTGCAAGGGGGGGTGGGGTGCCCCCAGGTGCTGAAAGAGCTAGGGTTAAAAATTTACAGCTAGGCACTTTGCAAAAAAAGGGTCCGTTTTCACTGTGAAAATGTGGTGTGTCCATGTTGCGTTTTGGGCCCTCTGCTGTCGCGGGCACCAGGTCTACCCACACAAGCGAGGTACCTTTTTTCTCGGAAGACTTTGGGGAATGCGGGGTGAGTGGAATTTGGTGGATCCACGCAGATTCCAGCACTTTCCACCACAGAAATGTGAGAAAAATGTGTTTTTGTTGGACAAAGTTTGAGGTTTGCAAGGGATTCTAGGTAACAGTTAACCTTTTCGGTGCTCATGACGAGCTCGCTGCGAAGGGGTTAACCGGGATGATAAGCTAATTATAACTTACGCCCCCGCAATGCACTGCAGATGAAGACACATACTACATCACTCATGACATGGTCAGTGACATTGATAACATCTCAAATGACACCACTGATGACATCATCCACTTAATGTCTGATGCACCTACTCACACCCCAATATAACCTTTCATACACCCACCCAAATTTCCGACTACCATTCTTAAAACCATTGACACACCAATACCATTACGTACATACCCACTCACTGATGCATTGGTATACATAAACATCCACTCACTCACCCACCCATACAGCCAGTCACTCACCAATACAGCCGCTGATATATCCACTCATAAAAAAAAACGTGTGGGTTAGGAGCTCCTTTCCCTTAGATGTGTGCACCTTTGTATTGAAACGTAATGTTTCTCCTCTTATTGATATCCAAATAACATTCACATAAATCTTTGTTGATTTCTGATCAAAAGTTTTATTCTTAATTTTCTTTCTTGTATAAACATCCTTCTAGCATCTTATATTCTCAGATGCGAAAGTCATTTATTTGTAGTATTTTGTAAACTCAATGCATTTCGGGTCCTACTCGACCCTTCAAGGGTCTGAAAACAAATAACTGAATAACACAAATCTAGGGCACTATATGTAAAATTTTAGTTCTATGATAGACTGTTTTACTGTATTTAGTATCATTTTAGTATCTATGATATACTGTTTTATTGCATTAGTATCATTTCAGTTGACTGAGGAAACAAGTAGTGATTTTTGTATTGCTTCTCAGAATATGTGATGGTTTCCTTTTTGCATTTTCTGCTGGCTTGATACTGACGTAAAAGTGTTGTTGTTTTTGTTGTATCATTTTATTGTATCTTTTATGGCAGATCGCCGAAATAAAGATTAATGAAAAGAAAGAATAACACAAATCCGTACAAGTCCTTCACTTATTCAAAAAACAGAAAACATCAAAGACTTTATAACAATATACAGTGTTATGAGTTCAGCATGATAAGTCTAATTAGGGTAACACATTTCATGATTCAATCCGATCTCACATTTTTAATTATCTTCGTGATGTGTTAACTAAATCACAGAATGGCCAAAATTAGCTTCTAATCGTCCAATAACGCTCAGCCTGTAAGCTATATGATGTTTTGTAATGTGTTTATTAAGCGCGAGTAGGATTACTGCAGTAGAAGCGTGGAAGACTATTTAGTATCAAAATATAAGATACAATGTTTCAACAGATGAGGAACGCATACGCGGTGAATGCGTGCATGATTCACCGAGATGCGGTTACAAAGTTTAATGAAATACTCTGTTTCAAACACGCTGCTTCTATTGCATTGATCGTTAGGGGGACTTATCTCGTGCAGAGATAATCTCACGTCATAATTCTTTACTAAAGTATAAAAAACACTTACATTCAATGAAAGCTACTTCATTCATGGGAGAAACCTTTCTCAACGGCGGCTGTTCTCGTAGCTTCACTAGTTAACGTGATGAGCGGAATTTCAAAAACAATGGTTCTTAAAGCAACCGTGATCTTATTACATGGTATATAACTCTAGGCAACTATCTAGACCATAATGCCCAATTCTAATCAACTGGTACTGTGTGTTTCCTAATCGCAAAGAATACCCAATGTTCTAAGCCACAAAGTATCTGTTCGGAAAATTAAAACGGGGAAAATTTACAAGGAGAGTGAATTAAAACTTTGAATTAACAAGGTTTCTTAATGTAATATATGCGCCACTCAACAGTGCGTATGCTTACCGTGTTCTATCTAAGTGTGCATGCTTTCACACAATTACATGCGCTCAGTTTAGATTGACTGCTGCTGTATGTCAAGTGATCATAAAGGCATATTTAACCAATTCATTAACATTACATAATGATATATTCAAAGACTTTTTGACCAGTACACATGATAACACATACTCTTATGTATTTATAAAAAACATGACAGTTCAATCCGGTCATTCATTCCAGTTGGTTGCATAGATTGCAATTTACTAATCCAAAAAAATTCAGCTTGTAGTAGTTGTTTTTGTGGGTCCATATCTGGACGCGGCTGCACTGCCTCTAAAATTGTGAATCTCAGTTGGAAAATTGAGGATTTGCTTCTTGCCAATGTACTGCCACTGTGGATTTCATTTTTTTTTGTCGAATGCTGCTTCTATGTTCTGTAATGCGGACTTTCACTTTACTTTCTGGAAGTCCAACATATATTTTGCCACAGGGGCATTTAATCACATAAATAACATACTTAGTGTCACCCGTGCTTGTATGTCTTAATGTGATTTTTGTACCTTTTGTCGGTTGAGACAATTCATTACCCACCATAACATTATTGCAGTGAGTGCAGTTCTCACATTTCTGCATGCCCTTAAACTTATGTTGTTGATTCTGAGCTTTCCTTTTTGACAACACATCCTTGATGTTTCTTCTATTCTTGAAAGCAAATGTAATTTTCTCATCATATAAATTGTGCAGCTCAGGTTCATTTTGTATTAAACGCCAGTATTTGTTCATGAGGTTTTTTTATTTTCTTTGCTTTTGTCGAATATTTTAATATGCAAATCGTTGATTTCTTTTTCGCATTGCTTGATCCAGCAAATAAACGTTCCCTGTTCACGTAACTTACAAGTTTCATTGATGCTTCAACGATTTCTTTTGGATATCCTCGGAGTATATTTTTTACCAAACATTTTTATAGTTTCATTAGCTTCTTCTGGATTAGATGTGATGCGTTTTAATCTAATGAACTGTGCAAATGGTAAATGATTTTTTAGTGATGCTTGATGGAATCTCTGATAGTGTAGGCAATTATTTCTATCTGTGATTTTAGTAAATACATTACTTTTTATGGTGTTCTTTTCAATGGTGATGAGGAAATCCAGAAATGCTATCTGATTTTTTGCGATGTGATGCGTGAATGTTATGTGCTCATTGCAGGAATTTAGTTATGTTAGGTTATCTTCAAGTTGTTGATGTTCACCTTTCCAGATGATAAATATGTAATCAATATATCTTTTGAATGTTATAAGTTTTTCACTCAATCTTGGATTCTGTAAGATGTTGTCATATTCAAATTTTGCCATATAGGTATTTGCGTAGGATGGAGCCCCCACAAAACCCATAGAAGTTCCATTACATTGGGCATAGAAGTTGTTCTGCCATTGAAAATAGCTGTGGTATAGAGCGTAACTCATCAATTCCAGTAGAAATATTTTATTGGCACCTTCACAGTCATTTCTCAATAGACTCCATTCCAGAGCTTCCAGACCTTCATTATGAGGGATTGATGTGTACAGGGAGGTCACATCCACTGTACAAAACCACAAGTCATCCATGTTTTGATTTGCAATTGATATTAAAATATACAAAAATGCTATAGTGTCTAACATGAGTTTACCATTTCTGAACGATCGGTTGTAAAAAGAAGTCAATATATTGTCCAACTAGTTCCAATATTGACCCGCATGCTGATACTATAGGCCTGAATGGAGGTGACTGCAAGTTCTTATGCATCTTAGGGAGCATGTACAGCTGTGGACGGCGAGGAAATTTCTTGTCGAGAAATGTATATGTTTTTTCCAAGATCCATTCCATCTTTAGTGCTCGATCTAAGATTTTTCTCAATATTTCTTGGAAATTAGTGGTGGGATTATGATCCAATTTCATAAAAACATTTTGATCCTCTATGTGCATTTTTATACTATTTTCATAAAATGCCGAGTCCATCACGACCAATGATCCACCCTTATCAGCTTTTTGAAAAGTAAGATCTTTATTCCATATCAAACTTTGTAATGTGCGCCAGTCATCTTTGAAAAAGTTGCTTCGTGTGCCGCTTTCAAAGTGGATTAGCTAATTTCTGATTGTACCATCCTTTCGAAAGAATCGATTATTTTATGAGATATTGGAGCACAAAATGTGCTTTTTTCTTTGAATTCTTTATATTCTTCAGGTTCAGAAGACTTCAAAGTGGGTTGCAAAACATCAAAAAAAATATCTTAAATTCAATGTTCGTATAAATTTAAAGATGGCTATTTCTGTTTCTCCAGCGTTGCTTTTTTGTGTCGGAACAAAAGATGTTCCTTTGTTGAGCAATTTCTCTTGAGCGGCAGTCAGATAAATTTTCCGAACAGATATTTTGTGGCTTAGAACATCGGGTATTCTTCGAGTTATGGAAACACACAGTACAAGTTGATTAGAATAGGGCATTATGGTCTAGGTAGTTGCCTATAGTCATATACCATGTAATAAGATCACAGTTGCTTTAAGAACCTTCGTTTTTTAAATTACGCTCATCACGTTAACTGGTGAAGCTGTGAGAACAACCGCTGTCGAGAAAGGTTTCTCCTACGAATGAAGTAGCGTTCGTAAATGTATGTTTTTTATACTTTAGTAAAGAACTAGGACGTGAGATTATCTCTGCATGAGATAAGTCCCCCTAACGATCTCTGCGATAGTAGCAGCGTTTTTTAAACAGAGTAATTCATTAAACTTTGTAACTGCGTCGCGGTGAATCATGCACGCGTCCACTGCGTATCCACGATTCTACCGCGGTAATCCGACTCACGCTTAGAGAGCGCATTACAAAACATCATATAGCTTACATGCTCAGCATTATTGGACGATTAGGGGCTAATTTTGGCAATTCTATGATTTAGTTAAAACCTTACAAAAAGAATTAAAAACAGTGAGATCGGATTGAATCACGAAACGTGTTACCATAATTAGACTTATCATGCTGAACTCATAACACTGTATATCGTTATTAAGCCTTTGATGTGTTCTGTTTTTTCAATAAGTTAAGGACTTTTACTGATTTGTGTTATTCATGTATTTGTTTTCAGACCCCTGAGGAAGGGTTGATTAGGACCCGAAATGCATTGGGTTTACAAGATACTGCAAATAAATGACTTCACATCTGAGAATATAAAATGCTAGAAGGATATTCATACAAGAAAGAAAATTAAGAATAAAACTTTTGATAAGAAATCAACAAAGATTTATGTGAATGTTATTTGGATATCAATAAGAGGAGAAACATTACGTTTCAATACAAAGGTGCACACATCTAACGGAAAGGAGCTTCTGACCCACACGGTTTTGGATTTTCAATGGCACTGCCAGACACAGTGCAACAGATGTCGTAGCACACCAAGAATAAACTGAAAAGCTTAAATAACTAAAAATATCCGAGTGCACTGAAAAAACTCTGTCCCAATTATATACACTCATACATCCATACAGCATAAATACACCGTCAGTCACCCATAGAGCTACTCACACACCTAGTCATCACCCAAATACTCACACACAGCTACTTACTCACCCATACAGAAACTCACATTCACTACTCATACAGAACTACTCATACAGATACTAACAAATACTTATTCTCCTATACAGTCGCTAATAGAAGAACACACTCACCCATACAGCCACTCTCACAATCACTCACTTATACATAGTCACTTATATACTGCAACATTCACATATACTGCCTTTCGCATATGTATTTACTCACCCATATAGAATTGACATCCATTCACTCACAGGCACACTTACCCGTACAGTTCCTCACAGATGCACTCAAACACGTATACTGAGGCATTCACCCACTCATATAACCATGCTGGGAGTCACACACACCCTCATTCACCTACACACACAGGCATCCATACAGGTACTTAGACAACTAATCAATAACCCATATTGACACTCATGTAGCTACTCACCAACCCATGCAGCCACTTACACACCAACTGACAGACTAATGCACAAGTTACTTACCTTCGGTAACGATATATCTGTAAGAAACAGTAGTTAGTATTAGATTCCTTACCTTAGAATATCCCCAGGTGTCAGACTGGATCAGGAAAATTTTTGCGTAGCAGTACCCCTGCCCGTCGGTAGGCATTGTCTGTGGCTCCAAGTCCGTCATCAGCGCCGGGATGACGTCTGAGGACTTAGACGCCGCCCTTGCGTGCTGACGTCAGTTCCTATACATAGCTTTTCCGCACCAGAAACGCAGAGCCATGATAAAAACCAACACTGGTGATATAAAAACTAGGGCCCTGAAAGGGGATGACCTTAACCCTAGATATCGGTTCGCAGAAAGGGGAGGATGGGTGGGGCGGTAAGGAATCTATACTAACTGTTTCTTACAGATATATCGTTACCGAAGGTAAGTAACTTGTGCATCTGAAAGAAACAGGTTAGTATTCGATTCCTTACCTTAGAATAGATACCCCAGCAATACCAACCCCGGTGGTGGGTCTGCAAACCAATGATCACACCAGAAAGTCCTGGAGAACGGAACGGCCGAAAAAGCCATCTCTCCGGACTTGGCTGTCCAGGCAGTAGTGTCTTGCGAACCTGTGCAGCGAGGCCCACGTAGCGGCTTGACAGATGTCCTGCAAGGGTTCTCCCCGACCCAGGGCAGTAGTAGCTGCCGTGGCCCGAGTGGAATGGGCACGTAGCCCCACAGGAGGCTCCCTTTTAACCAGAGAGTAACAAGCCTTGATGCACAAGACGACCCATCGAGAAATGGTCCGTTTGTGCACCGCCCGTCCTTTCTTAGCGCCCACGTAACCAACAAAGAGTTGGTCATCCACCAGGAACTGGCGTGTGCGATCCAGATAATATGAGAGCGCACGTTTTGGGTCGGTGGAGCCTCTCTTGATCTTTCGAGGGTTGCGGATGCGGAAAGCAGGTGGGCAACGTGATGGACTGCCCGATGTGGAAGGCTGTGACTACCTTGGGCAGGAAAGAGGGTCGCATCCGCAACACAACCTTGTCCAGATGGACAGAAAGGAAGGGAGGTTGAGAAGAAAGAGCCTGGAGCTCACTCACTCTCCTGGCAGAGGTGATGGCAACCAGGAATGCAGTCTTAAGAGTAAGGAGACGAAGAGGACAGTTATGAAGTGGCTCGAAGGGAGCGCACATCAGATAAGTCAGAAAAGGTTCAAGTACCACTGAGGCATTACGAAAGGAACAGGAGAAAACATATGAGTGATGCCCTTCAAAAAACTATTTACAACCTGGGACTTGTACAAAGAGGGCAGATCAGGGAGCCCTAATTAGGCGGAAATGGCAGAGAGGTAGCCCTTTAGAGTGCCCAGAGCAGAGCCCGGCTGGGCAAGAGAAAGAAAAAAAGAGCAGAACCTCTGAAAGAGGGGCAGAAAGGGGATCCACAGCCTTTGCTGTGCACCATGCCGTAAATTAGTTCCACCTGCAGGCGTATACCGATTTTGTGGAGGGACGCCTGGAGGCAAGTCAAATGGCCTCAACTGCCGCCGCTCAATCTCCACACATATAAGTGGAGACTGGACAGGTTCGGGTGGAGGACCGTCCCCTGCTGCTGCGACAGAAGGTCCTCCTGAAGGGGCAGACGAATCGGGGGATTGACAGACATGATGAGTAGCTCGGGATACCAGAACCTCCGTGCCCAGTCCGGAGCCACAAGGATGACTTGGGCCCGGTCGCGCCTGATCTTAGAAACTGCTATACTCCTGAGGCGGAAAGCCGGGAGACGCTCATTTTTAAAAATTCTTGCTATTATTCACTTGTGTGTCACTTGTATTCCCTGTACTTTTTAAAACTCTTTACTCACCCGGCTGCCAGCTTCTTCAGCGGGTAGAGACGCTCTTGAACAGCGACTCCTTCGCTGCACCGACGCAAAACGCACGAGTAAAAGCGACTTTGCACCGCCATTCCCGGCGAGGAAGGGAGGCCACGCCCACATTGAGGCCACGCCCACCCGCCATAGTATTTAAGCGCCGCCATCAGCGCTTCTAGGCAGAAACTGCTATACTCCTGAGGCGGATAGCCGGGAGACGCTCATTTTTAAAAATTCTTGCTATTATTCACTTGTGTGTCACTTGTATTCCCTGTACTTTTTAAAACTCTTTACTCACCCGGCTGCCAGCTTCTTCAGCGGGTTGAGACGCTCTTGAACAGCGACTCCTTCGCTGCACCGACGCAAAACGCACGAGTAAAAGCGACTTCCGGCGAGGAAGTGAGGCCACGCCCACATTGAGGCCACGCCCACATTGAGGCCACGCCCACATTTAGGCCCCGCCCACTTTGAGGCCACGCCCACTTTGAGGCCACGCCCACTTTAAGGCCACGCCCACTTTGAGGCCACGCCCCCTCCCCCTCCCTTAAAATGTGCAACTACAGGACGCGCAGCGGACGAGCGCAGCGGGAGCGCCGTTTGCGCGCCGAAGGCGCGCCTGAGGCAAGCCCGTCTGCGCCCGTCCGCGCACGACCGGGCCGTGGGCCAGACACTATGCCTGTCCCAGTCGCCTCCAAGGTAAGCTACTCTCGTAGAGAGCTTCTCAGCCTTAGACCCACTAAAAACAGCGCCTGCCTGGTACTACTCGATCCTACTGTCCCCTTTCTTCGCTGCGATAATTGCAAACCAAGCAATCTCTCACTTCCAAAACCCCCGGCCCTTCCCCCTGTTCTCAAAATCTCAACTCTTAACTGCAGATCACTCCCTAAACACGCCTTGCTTATCAACCATCTTATTGTTGACCTTAACCTGGACATAATACTACTCACAGAAACCTGGATTACGGAGCACTCCAACGCTGACATTGTTATGGCCCTCCCCCCGGGTTTCCTCATCATGTCTCAACCTCGCCCCTTAGGTAGAGGAGGCGGACTGGCCATTATTTACAGGGACCACTTTACCTGTCGAACGAAAGACTGCGCGATCCAAGACTCAGAGAGCTGTCTCTTCACGATTCAGCTATCTTCGACCAACTCCCTGTCAGGCCTCCTGGTGTATCGGCCGCCCGGTCACTCGGGCCCCTTTACGGCTGCCCTGCTGGAAACCGTCACCTCCACAGCTCACCTTTCTTCTAACTTCATCATAACTGGGGACTTAAACATCCATCTCGAGGATCCCCTCGATACGGGGGCAACCGACCTTATCGACGACCTAGCGGCCTTGGGCCTGCTTCTCGCCAACTCTGATCCCACTCATTTGAAAGGGCACCTTCTCGATCCGGTGTTCTCCAATATTCCCTCCCTCCTTTACATCAAGTCCCAACCCCTCCCGTGGACTGACCATTTTTTGGTCACGACCCATTTCCCTGGAACTTTTAAAAGGCCCCAAAAATCCCCCACCTTCACCAGAGACAGAGCGTGGGCTAGACTCTCGGTGGAAGATTGGTCCACAGCCCTAGACGCTTCGATCCCCAGTCTTTCTGAGGACCCCGCCATCGCTGACTCCCAAGTCAGAGACTGGATATCGTCCACTCTTGACAAACTTATCCCCATAAAAAATCGGGAGATTAAAAACAGGATAAAGGGCCAAGCCCCCTGGTACAATGCTGACCTTAGGGACCTACGCAAAGAGTGCAAAAAGGCCGAGAGGCAATGGAGAAAAGACTGGCTACACAGCAACAAAGACCTTTACAATAGCTCAGTAAGACGCTATAAATCAGCTCTCAAACTTGCAAAGGCAGGATTCTACGACAACAGAATCCAAAACGCCTCCAATTCCTCAAAAGAAGCGTACCTGATCGTCAAAGAACTCCTCAACATTCCATCGGCCCCTAGCGTCTCCCATGCCCCTCCAGACAGAAGCAATGACCTTGCTTCCTTCTTTGACTCTAAAATCACACGAATACTGGACTCCCTCCCCATGATTACCCCTCACAACCCCCCGGATACTGAGGTCTGCACGAACAGCCCGCAGCTGTCCTCCTTTAGAGCCACCTCTCTCACTGAGGTCACCTCCACGTTATCCAAAATGAAAAGTGGCTCACCTCTTGACCCAGCCCCTGCTAGAATATTAAAAACTGCCGCCCCCAGCATAGTCACCACCATCAGGGATCTTATCAACACCTCCTTACGCCAAGGCACAGTGCCACCCAGCTGGAAAAACGCGGTTGTCAAAGCCCTGCTAAAAAAAACCCATCTGAATCCTGACGACATGTCTAACTTTAGACCCATATCACTCCTTCCATGCATCAGCAAGATGGCAGAGAAACTAGTTAATTCCCAACTCTCCCAATTCCTTGAGACCAACAAAATCCTGCGCCCATCTCAAACCGGCTTCCGGCCCGGCCAGGGCACGGACACAGCCCTCCTCTCCGTCATCGAGGAATCAAGGCGCATTCTGGATTCAGGAGGATCAGTGGCGGTGATCCTCCTGGACCTCAGTGCCGCCTTTGATACGGTGGACCATCGTGTCCTTCTCCATCGCCTGGCCAGGGCAGGAATTGTGGGTTCTGCACACGCCTGGATTAACTCCTTTCTATCAGGCCGTACTTTTCAGGTGTGGGACGGCAACTCTCGCTCAGACCCCCTTCCACTCACATGCGGAGTTCCGCAGGGGTCCTCGCTTAGTCCCACCCTGTTTAATGTTTACATGGCCCCCCTGGAGGATGTTGTGACCCCCCATGGGATCAAGGTTGTCAACTACGCTGATGACACCCAACTGGTCGTCTCCCTTTCCCAGCTGGACAAACATCCAGACAGCCTGCGGAACTGTCTCCAGGACATTTATGCCTGGATGTGCGAATCCTCCCTAAAATTGAACGGTGCTAAGACCGAAATTATGCTCCTGGGTAACAAATGGTCTTCAATCCCCGCCGTGGTGTGGCCGGATACCTTTGGCGAGATTCCCACTCCTAAGACTGAAGTCAAAACGCTAGGCGTCTGGCTCGAACCAAGCCTTACCATGAAAACCCAGGCGACCAAGACCGCTGGAATATGCTTTGGCCTCTTGCGGTCTACCCGCAAGATCCTCCCCCTCCTCCCCCCGCTCTCCAGGAAGCTGCTGGTTCAAGGGCTCATCCTAGCCAGACTTGATTATAGCAATGCCGTCTACCTTGGTGCACCAGAGTTCACCTTAGCCAAACTCCAACGGGCACAAAACGCTGCGGCTAGGCTCATAATGGACCTCCCCCCTAGAGCCTCTGCCAAACCAGCCCTTAAGGCCCTTCACTGGCTACCTGTCCGCCAGCGAATTGATTTTAAAGCAATGTGCACCAGTCATAAACTCATTAATGGCGCCGGCCCGGCCGCCCTGAAAGACCTTGTTACCCCCTACAAAGCCCCAAGGTCACTGCGCTCGGATGACGAACATCTAGCCATCGTCCCTAAATTTAAGAAGGCTCGTACCGGCGGCCGCCGCTTCTCGGTCAAAGCCTCGTCAGGGTGGAACGCATTGCCTCGCCACTTGCGACTGGAACCCTCACACGCCATCTTCCGAAAAAAACTTAAGACTTTCTTATTCCCCAAATAATCGCCCGGTCCCCCCCCTCCTTTTGGATATCGCACTTCTACAGCGCGGGGATGCCTCCGGGTCACCAGGCGCTTTACAAATTTATAAATAAATAAATAAATAAATCTTCTACAGCACTCTGGGCAGAAGTGGTATAGGCAGAAAGGCGTACAACAGATCGCAACTTCACTCACGACGAAAAGCATCTCCGAGCGAGTGCCGCCTTGAAAATTCCAACGCTCAGAACGGATGACATTGCGCGTTCTCTTCTGTGGCTAATAGATCTAACGAAGGCTCTCCCCACTGCTGAAAGAGGTCTTGCGCCACGTCCGAGTTCAGACGCCATTCGTGATCCATCATGCACCGACGGCTGAGTTCGTCCGCCCTGGCGTTCAGGGAACCTGCCAGGTGTTGAACCACCAGGGTCACGCCCTGATGTTCCAGCCACTGCCAGAGGCGCAGAGCCTCCAGGCATAGGGTCCACAACCCCACCGTGCCAGAGGGTCCTCAGAACCCTCCCAATCCTCCTCGCCACCCATCTCCTGGTATGCAGGGTCAAACGATGGGGCCGGATCATAGAAGTAAAAATCTCCCATCGGCGTCGATAGCGGCGGCGAGCGACGCCACTCCGGCGCCGGAACCGGACCGAGGGGGGGACTGCGTTGACCATGGTCGGCGCTGGGGGCGACACCCTAGCAGCCGGCGAGGTCGTAAGGTCGACGACCCGGCCCGCTTGGGCTCCCTGTCGGGGCCGCGGAACCAGACGAAGGAGTGAGCGACCTCATGGCCGTGAGGAAGGCGTCAATCTCCTCCGGCATCGCGTTCTGCCCAGGGACCGGCTGGTATGGAGCAGGCCGCGACGCCTGCGGCTCCGACGGAGCTGCGTGGGCGGTGTCACCCAAACCTCGGGCCGCATCCCGCGGTCGTCGAGAGTCGGAAGAGCGATGTCGTCTCTTCGACTTCTTGCGCCTCTTACCTGAGGACTTGGAGCTCGAGGAGTGGATTCGATCCTCCGAGCCGCGATGACTCCGGCCCCGCGACCGATCCCTCGACCTCTGTCCGGACCGGGACCTCGAACGCCGCGGGGCTGACTGCCGGAGCTCGAGGCGCTTGCGGGAGCGCTCCCGCCTGGCCTTCGACGTCAAGGCCCGGCAGTCGGGGCACGACTTGTCATCGTGGTTGGGCCCCAGGCAATGAATACACCGGTGATGGGGGTCGGTAACCGACATCAGTCGGTTGAAGTCGACGCAGGATTTAAACCCGGGCATCCCTACCGGCACTGTCGGAGTCGTTCGACTTCGAAAAATATGATCAAAAATATCAAAAAGTTTAGTCAAAAAATTACTAAAGGGTACCACTGTTCCCGGATCGGCGCTTGCTGGCGTGGAAAATATAGGAACTGACGTCAGCGCGTGAGGGCGGCGTCTAAGTACTCCGGCGACGTCATCCCGGTGCCAACGACGGGCGCGGAGCCGCAGACGACACCTACTGACGCGCAAGGGTACTGCTACGCGAAAGTTTCCGGATCCAGTCTGACGCCTGGGGGTATTGCAAGGTAAGGAATCTAATACGAACCTGTTTCTTTCAGATCCAAGGATTTACCGGACAGAGGTAAAGTGACTGGGGCCGCCATGGATCCATGGAGCCTGAAGGTGCACCAGAGAGAAATAGGTAGGGTGCCAAAGATGTGGAGCATAGCCTCCTTAAACGCCACAGCTTGTTGGGGTTTCAATGAAAGGTCTGGAAATTTTGGGGCGCATTAGTTTCAGCTGCAGTGTCAGTTTCCCTGAACGGGGTCCGGAAGCAAGACCGAAAGCCACCTTGACGAGTGATGAGGCTGGGAAGAGGCCCACTTGGACTTGTTTTTTTCCCTTTGACTTACCTGGAAACTTGGATCTTGAGTACAACCTGTTGCAGGACCAGCTCAGGAAAAATGTCCAGGTCCTTGACTTCAAGCAGGATAAGCCATTACATGATTTCAGACTGTGTTCACGATGTAGATCTTGGCTTCAAGGTACTGGGTCGCCTTCTGGTGCATTAGGGCAAACTCTTCTCACAACTTTCGGTCATTGCCTGATCCCAAGCACCAGTCACACCTCATGGGGATCCATCATAAACTTGTTTGTGAGTCATTGCAAGGTCTAAACCCTGTAATTTTAGGAGGGGAAATGCAGCCCTGTACGATGGAAAGAAATGTAGAAAAGAGGACTAGTCAACAGACAAGTAAAAAGTAGGAGCTAGTTCCAGTTCAACGTGCAGAAGCGCAATTAGAAAGAAACTGACATCAGCACACTGGGGTGGAACGTATAAGTAGCTCCAGCCAGAGCAGAGCCGATGCAAAGCTGAACAATGTGATCTTCTGGCCCTCCGGGGCTATACTGAAAAAACGTTCTAATACAGTTGGTGCTTGGGGAACATTCTGTAGATGAGGAATCTATGGTTAGAAGCAGCCATCAGAAAGGAAGGGATTCCATCAGATTTTATTTGCTTTTTTGTTGTCCATATTTATTGTTCGAACAGGTTTTGCCTCTAGCCACTTAGGTGCTAATGACATGCATGCCGCCCCATATAACCTCTTTGGGGGGGTGGCACCCTTGACCCTGGCGATCTAACAAGTTCACGGCATGCCTATATCATCATGAGGTGCTGGGGATGCGCTTGAAGCTATTTGCTTCCAGGACGAATTACTCCCTAATGGTAAGTCCTTGCTCTGGGAGGGCAGACACCGGAGTAAAGGAAAGAGCATCTACTTTCCCTCAGTGTTTCTCTTAGTGTCCTGCTGCCAGATCGCAGATAGGACCATGATCGCGCAGTAGTAATACACACCGCTATGCCACCAGGGTGTTCTGTTGGAGGAGCGGCCCCTTGGGCAAGGGTAGCACGCCATATGGCTCATGTAGGACTTGTAGTTTCTGCCCCTCCACGGAGAAGGGGGGGGGGTTGGGGTGTAGGGGTGGGAGGGAGGAATAGAAACCCAATTGACATCAGTGAGTGTGCATATTTTATATTGTAGGGGAGTGACTCCTTGGTAAAGGGTCACACCTGTTTTCGGCATTTTTAGGCCAATCTGCGCCCTGGGGTGGGGGCAGTGAAACTCACTAGACACAACGGAATGTGTATACTTAATACTGTAAGGGAGCAACCCCTTAGGAAAGGGTCACTCCTTTGGGCCATTTTTTTTCCTGCCCACTTTGAGCACCCCCTCATGGCATATTGGCCGTTTTTAGGAAATTATTTTTTAAACTGTAGGAGAGCGACACACCTTGGGAAAGGTTAGCTCCCCCTTTGGGGCATGTTTTTGAAGTAAGATCCTCTGAGGTAAGATCTGCTGTTTTTAGGACAATCTGACCATTTGGGAAGATTGAAAACCACTACACAGCAAGGAGTATGTGTTTTTGTATAAAGTAGGGGAGTGGCTCCTTGGGCAAGGGTCGCTCCCCTTTGGGGACCTTTTCCCTTGTGCTTTGTGAACCCTTTGAGGGCAGTTCTGCAATTTTTAGGCCATTCTTCCCCAGAGCGTGGTGGAAGTCCACTAGATACCAGGATTGCTTATACGCAAGGAGGGTGAAGACTCTTGGGCTGCTTCCACGGCTCTGAGATTTTGTTTGTTTTCTGCCATTTGTTAGGCAGATATGGCTCTAGGGTGGGTGGCAAAACTTCAGACACCAGGAAATAAGCTTCAGTATGTTGCGGGTACCTGCTCTGGGATAAGGTTTGCTCACACCCAGTGGTGACTTTTTTTGTCTTTTTTTATTCCCCCAATCTCCCCACTTTCCTCAGGGGTGCAGATTAGTGTCTTGGTTTTGATCTGTCCCCAGCGCAGACTTCAGTAATTTGAAGTGGTTACTAATTTATTTTCATTTGTATATTCATTTTTTTCCTCTCACTTGTAGTGCAAATAGTTTGAATTCTGATTGTGGTGAATCCTGCTGGCAGTTTCAGTATTGGCCGATCAGCAGTTTGTGCAGTTGCACCTTTTGAGGTCAAGCCTGAGACAGCGCGCAAGCGTTGCTCTAGTGATCTGTTGTAGGTAGAGTACAGAGGAGAAGACCCATATTTTTCATTGGCTTGTGTCTTTGTCACTGGTAAAGACTGGTGTTTGATTCCTTAATAGGCTTGTTAGTCCCAGCCTTTGTACGGACATGTTGTCATTTGTACCCTCCCTTGGATACTGGCCCCTTTACTTGGTTGTTACAAAGTGCATGTACTTTTTCTTTATTGAGCCGGGACAATATTTTTTTATCTAAGCAGCACAGCCGCCTCAGATGGGATTTTTATGGTTGGCCATGCCCACTTTCACAATAGCGTGCACACCACGCTAAATAGGTAAAGTGGTGGCCGCGCTTTTGTTTTCTTTTGCACAGGTCACCAAAAACAATTTAAAGCTGGATTGCCTACTTTTTATTAGCGGGGCATACCACGCTTTCACTTTCTTTCTATCGGACGAGCTCTGTGCCTTCCAGCATTGCTGCATCCCTGGACTCTCATGACACATCCTGACCCTGTCCCACTACTCAGCGGCAGAAGCCAGAAGCAGCAGTGCCACAGTCAGGTATGAGGCCTGGTGCTTTATTTTCAAATCGTATGAAGGTGCTTTATTTTAAGTCGTCCGGGGTTGTAAACCCAAAATGAACTTTATTGGTTGATAGTTGAGTTAAACCGAGACATGCTCAGGCTTGCCGTTAAAAAGCAATTAAAAAACCTTTACTTTTAGGCAGCAGAAAGAAGGCAGCTGTATTTAAACGCAACACTTGCTTTTTTTATCAGCTGTGCAGCTGTTTCTCCTGGGACAGGAGAGATGTGGTGGAATGGGGTTACCTTGGAATCGGGAGAGAGGAGGGTTGGTCTCCACCAATCAAGGAGAGCCTGGTGTGCTTCTGCCAGTCTGAGCCCCTGTGCAGTGCTCTGTGCCCACTCACTGTCCCGCTAACAGGTCTTAACCCCTGCCCCCTCCACCCCATCTCATACGGCAGGCATCTTTGGCCAGCACCTGGAAGCAAGATGAGTCTCTTAGGGTTTATTCCCCTTCTCCTGGCCGCCTTCCCCCTCCTGTGACTGTACCAGTCTGAGACCCTCCTTGCTCATCGCAGGTTTGAGTACAAGTTTAGCTTCAAGGAGCCACACCTGAGCCTGCCCAACGGGAATGTGCCCTTCTGCACCCACTATGGAGGTAAGAGACTATAGGTGTATGTGTGAGAGTATTCGTGTGCTGAGTCTCTTAGGGGTCTTTAATCACGTTGTTGGTCCTCTCCTGGGGCAATAATTTAAAACATCTTCCTTCTTCAGAGACGTTAATTTCACATTTGAGTGTCAGTTAAGGCGATTGTTAACTTCACAGTTTATCTCTGTAGCATTAATGTCACGCAGACAGGCTGTCCCTTGTACTATTATTAAGAGACTCTCCCACATCACAGTCTCGTGCAGGGCCATTATTTTTCAGCAGGACCCCCCATTCTGGGCCATTAATATCATGGGCAGTGTCATTCAGGGCCCTTCCTGTGTCCACAAGTCAGTCACTCTCTCGGGGCAGTAGCGGCCAGTCTATCGTAAACCAGGCAACGGCGTGGCACCAAGTTAAGCGGGGAGCCAGCATTTAGGACAGAAATTGCACTAATGGTTTGGGGGTTGCAGATTTCATTATTTGCCCAGGGCTTTAAGAGGACCGGGTCTTTTCTGGCCCGGTAGTAATTAATAACGGACACCGAAACAGGTCTTATGTTCATAGCCTTAACCTTACCGAAAATTACACTGATAAATTTCCAAAAAATGAATGTTAAAAAAAGGTTAAAGTAACCCATGACAGCAATGACGTTTCTGGATATATTTCACATGTTTAACAATATTAGGAAGGCAAGGTAAACCATTTCCGGCATTTTGTGTCTCTCTAATTTTAGTGTAACATATTATTCTTGTTTAGGTCATACTTTGAACTTGGTCGCCTTCAGGTGTTTATACTAGGCCACGATTGCTTTAGAGTGAGGCTGAAGGCAGTGTCAGTATCTTTCTCACTGTGCCTGTCAGTGGGTCAAAAATATGTTCAGAATACAGGGCCTTCGTAGCACTGGCCTCTCTGCTGAACAAACAGAGCAAAGGTTGGGTATTGCAATTGTAGTGTAATTCTGTGCAAACGAGTGTGAAGGAGGTAAATAGATGTCAAAATATTGACAAGAAAATGCTGAGCTTACAGGTGAGCATGTGCGTTGGGCATGTTTAGGGGATGGTGAAGTGAAGGATAGGCGAGGTAGTGCATTCAGGAGGGAGTGAAAAGAGGGTGCTTGAGAGCAGGGTTCTCTAAAGTCCGTCCACAAGAAAGGAAGGTGCACTCTGATCTGAGTCAAACAGGAAACACGCTAGTAATAAAAAAGAACAAGTTACATGTGAGAAGTTGGCCTGATATATGATGCTCACTAGTTCTAGTGATCACCTTGTATCAGTCCAAACAACCCTTATGGTGATTGGTTGTAAGTCAACCTTATAGACCAGCTATCCTAAAGGTAGCATGGACAAAGCAGTCTTAGGCTAAACTCTTTTGGCATGTGAAGCCAGCTGTTTTACCACAATATAACCCCTTGAATACCAGATGAAAGGACACCACACAGGTTGTTATGAAAATAAACAGTATATTTATTAATAACAACACCTTTGAACTCTTTATGAGATCAGAGGGCTAAGCACATGACAATTTCTTAGGAAAAATACGACAAGTTGCACAAAATTACAATGGTGCCCTAGGGGCACGGCAAACCATATACTAAGTAAATGGTATAAGGAAATCGATAGAAGGAATGGAGCTGTCCAGAGGCTGTAGGATCGTTGGAACCACACTACTCTAACTTTAGGTAAGTAATAGGAGACCCCAAGACGCGTGTGCGGAGTGTGAACTCACACGCGAGATGCGTAACAACGTCTATGGACAGTACAGTTCAAGAAAAAGGTGAGTACGGACAATCCTGACTAGTTAGACTAAAACGACTGTGAATCGGGACACTAGGAGAGTCAAGCTACCCTTGAGCACCGAAATGATCGTTACCTCACCCACGGGCTGCGGGTGCATAGGTGAGAAGTCGTGTTGGGTTTCTGCGTTGAAGTCTATGGAGCCTGAAAGAAAAGATGCTGCAGGCGACCAGGAGGAAGATGTCCGGTGTGATCCAAGGGTGGATCAGAGATGCTGAAGACCTGAAAGCAGAGGGGACAATGTTCAAAGTCACTAGCCAGTGACTGGAGTGGAACCAGGAAGGAACCAGATGTCGTCGTCGCGATCAGGTGAAGAGTGGACGCTTGTCTCTGCAGCCACGTGGACCAGGAGGTGTCTTCGACGACCATGATGGAGGCACGAGCTGTCCCACGCAGGCTCTCGCTGTCGGCGGTGTCGGATCCGGATTTGGAGTCAACAGGCCTTGGTAAAGGCAACCCACGCGGTGAGTGGAGACGGCGTCTGGAGTGGACCAGGAGGGTCCAGGGTGCTCCTCTTTTGGAAGGGAGCAAGGGTCAGTCTGGAGCAACCAGACCAGCAGTGTAGTTTTCAAAGTTCGTCGTCTAGGAGGTCACTAGCCAGCCGGCAAGTGACCAGACAATGCGTCGAGCAGCAAACGAGCAGAAGGGCCCCATGCAGATCTCGTGGAGGCTGAAGGGCTGATCTTCGGTGCAGGAGCTGCTCGGGGCTGGGGCTTCTCAATCCCCAAAGCACTTGGTTGAGTTTACCTCGGAAGTCGTGCTGGAAGCGAGGTGCAGTTTCTCCAAGATGGCCGGTCCCACGTGTCTCGTCGCACCCACGGATCTCAGCTGTGCTGCAGATGTGAGTTGAGGTCGGAGAGGTCTGGGAATCCGGGTCTCGTCAGGCTCTGAAGTCTGGATCCTCGAGGGAAGACGACAAAGTAAAGCCGCTGGACGCTTGATGGTGCCTGCAGTTGCAGGGTGGACACTCCTTGCCCACAAGGGAGATTGCTTCAGTCTTCTGTTGTAGAAAGTCGAAGTCCAGAGTTTCTTCTTGTAGAGTTTCAGTTCAGGATTAATCTAATCTGGAATGGGACCAGCTCCTACCTTTATCCTGCTAAAGGGGGCTGTACTACGACTAGGTCCCTCCTATGGGTGGGACCAGGAAGGGGGGTGGTTACACCCCCTATCCTTTGTCCGGTTTCGCGCCAGAGCTGGGGCAGGGATGCCCCAGCAACTGGTTTGCACCGGTGTATGCACAGGACACCTTGTGTGCCCCAGGAATGTCTCATTCCTTTCAGGCCTGTCCTACCCAATACACAAAATCCTGTCTGGGGTGGTGCTAGCACCTCCCAAGGCAGGAAACCCTTTGTCCAAGCCTCCCTCGCTGGAAGCACTCCCAGCAGCAGGAGGTCAGACTTGTGTCTGGGGTGGCAGCATCCATTTTGTGATGCCAAGGCTCGAGTTAACTTTAACCGGGGTTCACAGTTACATACATGTCGTGTCCCTCTAGAAGGGTGGAATACTACCCCGTCGCCAGAATTGGCGAGGGGGTAGTATTCCAATTCGTATGACACCTTACTCGACATGTTTTGATAATGTTATAACAGAGTTATCATTCAACCGCGAGGATTATAATGCACTTAAGAGTATATGGTATAGCGTTATCATGGAACAGCTATTAGGACTTGGTTCCGCAAGCTGCAGACGGGCTCAGCTCATGCCAGAGCACCATCTCACATAATTCCAAGCACTCTGCCTTCAGGATTGATAAGGCCTGCCATAGGAGTGACGGATAGGAATATATGTGTCCATTTTGGGGTTAGATATAGGTAACTATATCTACAGCAAAGGGTGATTACACCACCTTGCCCCAGCTGTCTTACCAGCCAGTTGTGTCTATTTAGATGGCCATCCAGGGGTGGCATAATACATGCTTCAGCCCCTGGTAGGCCCTGGGTACACCTATGCCCTGGGTACCTAAGGTACACTGTACAGGGACTGATAAGGTGGCCCAGTACCAATTGGTAAATGCACCTAAAGTACATGGATGTCAATTTAAAGAGAGAACAGCTAGGCTGTGGGTCTGATTAGCAGGCCCACAGCCAGGGAAAGTCGTAAACCAGTGAAGCAAAAAGCAAAAATCTGGGGTGACCATAGGATTGCAGACCCCACTCTCCTACATAACATACTTTCGGTAACGCTTTTTCTGGTGGATACAGTATCTCCCTGTGGATTCCTCACCTTGTGAATATCCCCTACGCCAGCAGCATTCGGAAATTTTTTGTAGCTCCCCTTGAAGACTAGGACGATGTCACAGAATCATGGGTCCGCTCGAGACTCCGCTGACGTCACTGGAGCCATAACAGAGCCTCGTCGGCGTGATGACGTCAGTTCCGCCCTTTTTTTCGTGCCTTCGGGGCACACGGACGGACCGACACAGTATACACAGTACACAGTATTCAGAGCAACACACAAAGTGTGAAATCAATGCAGTAAAGCAAAAATAATTAATCATTTCCATTTAACAGTCATATAATAACATCATTGTAGGTATACAAGGGTGGACAACGGGGAGGCGGGTGGGTCAGTGAGGAATCCACAGGCAAATACAGTATGCACCAGAAAAAGCGTTACCGAAGGTAAGTAACTTGTTCTTTTGATGGATACATCTGCCAGCAGATTCCTCACCTTGTGAGTAGAGTCCCACAGCAGTCCCCACTCCCAGAGAAGGGTGTCCACCCTTTTATACCAAAAAGTCCTGTAGGACGGAACACGCAAAGTGACCATCCCTCCTCACTTCGGAATCTAAGCAGTAATGCTTCGCGAAGGTGTGGAGGGAGGCCCAAGTTGCTACTCTACAAATGTCCTCCACAGGAACACCTCTAGACAAGGCAGATGTTGAAGAGTTGGCTCTAGTAGAATGAGCCCTTATACCCTCTGGAGCATCCTTACCGGCCAAAGAGTAACAGATCTTGATGCACAAGATAATCCATCTGGAAAGGGTGCAGCCAGCAAAGCTCACTAAGAGCTGGTCATCCCCACGATAGTCTAGTCCTAGCGAGGTGAAAACTCACTGCCCTTTTAGGGTCCAAGCGGTGAAGCCGCTCCTCCTCCTTGGAAGGGTGAGGGAGAGGATAGAAAGAAGGAAGGGTAATGGACTGCCCCAACTGAGAGGGAGTTACCACCTTAGGCAGAAAAGCAGCCCTGGTCCTGAGAACCATTCTATCAGCATGAATAGTCAAGAATGGGGGTTTTGAACTCAGAGCTTGAAGCTCACTTACCCTCCTTGCCGAGCTAATGGCAACAAGAAATACAGTCTTCATAGACAATAGTCTCAAGGGACACTTGTGCAAGGGCTTGACAGGAGAACCCATCAAGTAGGTTAAGACAAGATATAAGTCCCAATGAGGCACAATAAATGGAGTGGGCGGATATTTGTTGGAAAGGCCCTTAATGAAACATAACACAATGGGTGATTTAAACAAAGACGGCTGGTCCGGCAAGCAAAGGAAAGCCGATAAATAGCCCTTCACAGTAGCCACAACAAAGCCCTGCTGGGCTAGAGAAAGAGCAAATTGAAGGATGTTGGATAAGCAAGTTCTCAAATGGTGAATAGACTTCCCCCCACACCAATGAACAAATTTGGACCATCTATAGGAATAGATAGACTTGGTGGAGAGATGTCTGGAGGACAAAATAACATCCACCACGCCAGAAGGAAGAGAAAAAGAATTCAGGTTGCCCCGTTCAATCTCCAGGCATGAAGGTGTAAGCTCTGGAGGTGGGGGTGTAGAATCTGCCCCCGCGACTGCGAGAGATCTGCCCTGAGAGTGAGAAGGAGCGGAGGGCACAAGGAGAGGTGGAGAAGATCTGTGTACCACACCCTTCTTGGCCAATCCGGGGCGATCAATATAACTTCGACCCGGTCTTGGCGAATCTTTCTCAGAACCCGAGGAATCAAGGGTATGGGAGGAAACGCGCAAAGGAGTCGTGAACCCCAACTCAACTTAAACGCGTCCCCCAACGCTCCCTGCAACGGATACTGGAGACTGCAGAATGACAGGCAGTGAACATTCTCGTGAGTGGCAAACCGGTCCACCCAAGGAGTTCCCCACGTCCGGAAGACATGACAAACCACCTCTGGATGAAGCCTCCACTCATGGTCGGCGGAGAACTGCCGACAGACAGTCTGCACGCACGTTCAGAACTCTGGCCAGATGATTTGCCATAGACAAATACGGTGGTCCTGAACCCAAGACCAGAAACGCAGAGCCTCTCTGCAGAGACTATGCGACCCCACTCCTACCTGCTTGTTGACATACCACATCACGGTAGTGTTGTCCGTCAGGACTTAAACCGACCTACCCCGAAGGGAAGTAAGAAAATAGTACATTTTAAGGGTGTTACAAGGGAGAGACAGGTAGTGTCCAATGGGCCCCTTACTTGGGGTGTCTCCCTGATTGAATGAGTCCTACCATCTTCAAGATGGCGGGCACTGAAAAGTGTACTTCACCTCGCCTCCAGCACCTGAGGGATGGAGTTGGCAGAGGGGGGCACATCATTTAATCTTTCTAACTTTTCCCGCCTGTCCTCCCACCAAAAAGGGGGTGAGGAAAGGAAGGGGGCCTGCTCCCTCTTGCAGGAGGGGCTGGGGGTCACATTACAAAGGCAGCAATGCCTTTGAAGTGCCCCTCCATGAATGGCTCTTCCTGACCAGGGGGGGTGTGAATACCTTCACCCAGGAAAGGCATTGTTCTCTGCCTCAGAGTGCACAGGCACTCTCCCCAAGAGGCCAGTACACTTTCTGCTGGTAGCAAGATGGCTCAGGCCAGTCGGTGACCACACTAAGGACTAGTAGGTTTCAGGGGACCCCTCTGAGGGGTCCTGTGCGTGCACTTTTTAATAAATCGGACACTGGTATCGGTGCAGGTTTATTATGCTGGTATTAAGATGTATATGCCTTGTAAAAAATGGCCACTAGATATATGTATAATTTCAGGGTGTACACTGGTAGGCATTATTCAGTGTAACCCCTCTCCAAACGCAGTTGCCCTTCCACTTTGACTGAGTGAGAACTTGCTAGGAGACTCTTTAATAAAAGGTCACCCTTAATTTGTGAACAATTTCTGCACAGGTATGTAATTATTTACAAAATTGTTCAAAATAGGCACTGTGGCACAATCCGCGCTAACCATAAAGGTTACTCTATAGAGTTTCCATGTAAAAAAAACTTGAAAGGGGACAGTAGTGGCTTGCGTGGTAATGAACTTTGTGCTTTGAAATGTTCAGACAGAGATGTTCACTTGCTCACATCTATTCACGATGAAAACACTTTACCTCCGACTGCTTGGGGTCAAGAAGCAGAAGTGTGCAAACCTGTGTGCATTTTAGAATACAACAAGCAGGATGTTCTGTTCCAGATGTGAGGGAAGTTGTTGGTTGGTGGCTTTTTCTAACACTTTGCCCAAGAACGGTAGCAGGGAGATTGGTCGGTAGTTGTTAAGATCACTGGGGTCTACAGATTGTTTCTTTAGTAGTGCGTTGACTTTTGCGTGAACGAAAGAAAACTGCATCCTCGACCCGTCCCAATCCGGCTTCCGGAGCAACCACAGCACCGAGACTGCTTTGATCGCCGCCACTAACGACATCCACATGCTACTAGATCAGGGACACACCGCAGCCCTCATCCTCCTGGACCTTTCCGCAGCTTTCGACACCGTTTCACACCGCACACTAACCACCAGCCTCCACACCGCTGGGATCCAGGGGAACGCCCTCAAATGGATCCGCTCCTTCCTTTCCGGAAGAACTCAGAAAATCAGACTCTACCCCTCCCCCCCATCTCTCTGAACCGACAGACATCATCTGCGGAGTTCCCCAGGGTTCCTCACTGAGCCCCACCCTCTTCAACATCTACAAGGCTCCCGTCGCCAACATCGTTAGGAAACACGGACTTAACATCATATCCTACGCCGACGACACTCAACTCCTCCTCTCCCTCACCAGGAACTCAGAAGACACCAGACTCAGTTTCCAGGATGGAATGAAGGACAGCTGCCTCAAACTCAACTCTGACAAAACCGAAGTCCTCATCTTCGGCACCCGCCCCTCTGCCTGGAGCAATGCATGATGGCCATCAGCCCTTGGTCCGTCTCGCACCCCTACGGACCACGCAAGAAACCTTGGCATAATCCTGGACTCCTCCCTCTCCATTAATCGCCAAATCAACGCCGTCTCCTCCACCAGTTTCAATTGCCTCCGGATCCTGGGTAATCAAATGGATCCCCCCAACTGCAGAAATACGGTCACCCACGCCCTCATCGCTTGCAGGCTTGACTACGGAAACACCCTCTACGCAGGAATCAACAAATCCCTGCTATGCAGACTCCAAACCATCCAGAACGCTGCCGCAAGGCTCATCCTAGGAACACCACGCCACAAGCACATGCCCCAGCAACTGCGCAGACTCCACTGACTCCCCGTCGAGAAGAAAGTCAGTTACAAATTACTCACACACGCCCATAAATCACTCGACAACATCGGGCCCAAGTACAACGACGACAGATTGAGTTTCCACTCACCAGTGAGGAACCTCCGCTCGCCCTGGCAGAAGTCCCCCGCATCTGCCGTAGCAGATCCGGAGGCAGGGCCTTCTCCTACACCACTGCCATGGCCTGGAACTCTCTCCCGTTGGAAATACGACATACACCAACCCTGCCGGCATTCAGGAGTGCACTCAAGACTTGGCTTTTCAACTGACCTGAGCTGCCCTACCCCACCCCTCAGCGCCTTGGGACCCTCACGGGTGAGTAGTGCGCTTTACCAACCCCTGATTGATTGATTGATTCTAGTCCTCAGGGAAGGAGGCTTTGGCATTGACGTGTTTACCAAGGTGGTGAGTATGTGGCAGATTCTGGCTTCGGCTAGGGTGAAGTGGTGAGGGCATGGTTAGTTGGGGCCCCCTATTGGACCGAGTTCATGATGGAGGTGGCGTCCTGTGGGGCAAGCTGGCTCTATTTGGTTAGTCTGATGTCTGTGGTGGTAGCCAGGTTGTTGTGTTCCTTGAAGAAGTCTGTGGTCTTGGGGTGGCGTTCGAAGTTTCTGTAGATGTTGGCAATCTTGACATCAAAGTTTGCAAGGTTGTCAGAGTTCCTGTGAGGCGGTACATTGCTTGTTGCAGCTGAGGGGTTGGAGAATTTGTGACTATGTTGAAAAGTTATTTTGCTGTTATTGGAGCTTGATGCGATGCATGGGGCAACAGCCTTTTTCTTTGATTCTCTCAACTATCTATGGTAGAGGTCAAGGGCTGTCTTGAAGGTGGTCTTCTTGGTGGTGTCCTTTTTGGAGGGCCTTTTACTTTCCAGTTCTTTACAGTGCTGTGTAACAGTTCTGAGGTCTTCAGTGTGCCAGCTAGGTCAACCTTCTGTGGGTGTTGCTGCTGATGCGAGCAAGGCTGTTATCCAGTTGTTAAATTTGACGTTCTGGTCTTTGTTATTGGAGGAGATGAGTGGGTAGAATGGAGGGCATTGATCCATGTGTCCTTTGAGACTTTGTTCCAGCTGCAGGGGGGGGGAGGGGGTGCGTTGGGCTAAGTGGGGGCAGAGGCGCTGAAGTGGACAATAGATTGTTTGGTCCAGGTTAGTTTAACAGTGTGGCAGTACCGGATGTGGGGTCTAGTGTGTGGCCTGCAGTGCGCATGGGGTCGTGGACAAGTTGGATGATCCAGATGTTTTTCATGCTGTCGAGGAGGTTCCTAGTATTGAGGTCATTGTGATCAGCGAGATGGAAGTTGAGGTCAACAAGGAAAATGCAGTTATTGGAGTCCATGGTGAGTGGGGCAATGCGAGGAAGCTGCAGAAGGCTGGATGTGGTCCTGGAAGACGGTAGGTGAGGGTGCCTCTGATGTATGTTTTGCTGTCTGTTTTAAGTTGGAAGTTGAGGTGTTTCTTGGATGGGGTGATGCGGTCATTGATGGAGGTGCATTGAATGGATTCCTTGTGTATTACGGCGATGCCTCCACCAGGCATGCTGATGCGGTGGGTAATCTTGTATCCTCCAGGAATTGTGGTGTCAATGTCGGGTGCAGAAGTGGGGTTAAGGCAGGTCACGGTGAGGAAGAGGACGTCAGATGTGAGGGTGAAGAGGCGGTCCCAAACCCCAGCAGTGTGTTTGAACAGCGAGTGTGTATTGAGAAGGGCGTATGAGAGTTGGTGTTTACTACGGTGTGTTTGGGGTTTGGCTGGTCAGTAGTCTGGTGTGTGTGCTGTGCAGGTGAAGTGGGGTTAGACGGAGCGGTGGCAGTGTACGTTGCGGCATCGATGGTGTAGAGGAAAGCAATGGTGTATCTGCAGGAGGGCACGGGGTCGTGGCGCTGGGAGTGGACAGGCGCACAGGGTTTGCCTTGGGTGCCCCCTTGTCACGCCATCTTCAAAGTTGTACTGCGTCCTGCATGAAGTAGGTTCTGGCGTGGGTGGGAAAACCCAGGCAGCGGGGGTGTCACTTGGTCAAATGGCAGAAAATGATTCAGGCTGCAACAAGCAGGAACTGGAAGCCACAGGCAAGTGGCAGGTTAGGTGCTTACTAGTGCAATATTGCTGCGCCTGCATTAAGTAGGTCCTGGGGTGGGCAGGGCTTCTGTTGGCGTCAAGAACCGTTAGTGGGAAAAACTGGGCAGGCGGTGTCATTTGGTCAAACGGTGGCAACTGGCTCAGGCTGGAACAGGCAGGAACTGGAGGCCACTAACACGTGGTAGACTAGCTGCCCAGGTCCCCTACTCAGCTACCCACATTGAAAAAAAAAAGTCAGTTTGCGTTTTGGGTCCTTCAGGTCATGGCCACTAGTCCTACCCACACAAGTAAAGTACTGTTTTTTTTTATTATTTTTTTTAGATATGAGATATCCTGGGTCGGCAGAAATTTGTGGCTCAACGCAGATTCATTAAGTTTCCCTCAAAGAAATGTGAGGAAAATGTGTGCTTTTAGTAAACAATTAAGATGTGTAAGGGCTTCTGGGTAAGTAAATCTTATGACAGCCCCACAAGTCACCCCACCCTGGGTGTCTAGTTTAAAAAAAAAAACATGTGCAGGTATTCTAGGATTCCATAGATGCTTGCTGAACTAGGGACCTAAATCGACAGCTATCAACATTGAAAAAAGGGTCAGTTTTCAATGGAAATATCTGACGTGTCTATGTTGTGTGTTGCAGACAAAAGTCCTACCATATTTAATCGATATACGCAGAAACACAGAATAGTAAGTACAACATTTGTTATTACAAATTGTGTTTCTCGGCATTTGTGCCTTACAAATGTAAGCCTGTGTGTGAGAAAGAAGCCATTTTGAAAAAATACCCTCTGAATCACATACTAGTATGGCCACCCACTTAATTTAGAGATTTTACAAATAACCATTGCTCCTAAACCCTGAATCTAGTGTCTATTTCAGAAATACATAGGCTTTGTTGATACCAATGTTTCTCTTTTTTATATTTTACCTTTTTAACTGCTCTATAATAAAAAACCACCACACAATGAAAAACCACTGTAAGGTGCAGCTCAGTTGTTCTCTATGTAACTTGGGTTCTTGGGACACTTACTAACCCTAAATAACCCCACAACCAAAAGGGTCTAGCTGGTGTAATGGTATATTTTGTAAATCGGTCATCATAATAAGAAGGTAGAAATGAAAACGCTGTCACAAATGGCCGCTTTTCCCTACTCATTTACAATATTTATTTCAACATTTAGTTTCTTTGGTAAAACATTGAGGAAGCTACACAAATTTCTGCTTGCTGAATTTGGAATGTTGTCTGCTTTTCAGAAATCTATAGCTTTCTGGGATCACCCATAGGTTTCACACCAGTTTCTTCCACAAACAGTAAACTGAAGGCACAACATTTGGAAAAATGGATTAGCTCTTTAAAAAATGCCAAAACTTTGGTGAAAAGTTTTTTTATTCAGCTCTGCATGTTCCTGAAAGTGGGAAGATGGTGACTTTAGCACAGCAAACTTTTTTTTACGCCGTGTAGGGGTAAAAAACAATTGTTTTCTAGAGCACTTTTTTTTTTTTACCTCTAAACACAAAATTAAGCTACATTTTGGCTATTTTCCTCGGTTCCCTTCATGGGAACCCACAAACCCGGAGTACCTTTAGGATCCCCAGGATGCTGGAAAAAAGGATGCAAATTTGATGTTAATACCTTATGTAGAGAAAAGGTATGGAGGACTAAATATGAACTACCCTAAATAGCTTTTATGGGGAAGCAGCTTAGCAGCTAAGTGGTTAAAGGACCATAATGTTAAGATCTAGAATTACATATTGTTCCTATATTCGTCACTAGAACGAGGCTTTGATCAATTAAAAAAGCCTTTTTAAATTGAAGTGTGGCTTTGTGTGTGTGAATCCTTCAATGAAACGTCTTGCAGTCACCAAAAAAAAAAAGAAATTTACTTCCGACTGTTTCTGGCAGAATTAATCATTCGCAGATACAAATTATCTACAGGTAAGGTGACAAGGTGGGCTGCATTTAAAGTCATACCTTCAAAAGTGGGTCAAAACGCAGGATATGCAGTTTTCCACAATGATCAGATTTTCCTCCCTTTTGCATTTAAAAATGATTATGACACATTTGTCCTTGTCACTACTCTACTGTTTTTTTACATTTTGATTTGCTTTAATTTTAAAGGCAAAACAAATGTAGGATTTGAAATAGGTTTTTCAACTGAAAATCTTTCAAAAATGCTTTTAAGATTTCATGCAAAAGCCAACTCATTCAAACAGACTCCCCAACATCTCAAAAACGGACAGGCGC